>NW_005369870.1:3781463-3788850 GCF_000412655.1 Myotis brandtii
CTTGGGTCTCTTAAAGAAGCCAGCTTCCTAGTCTCAACCCAAACTCAAGTACGTACAGTCAAACCTCGTCTCTCCGTCTCCCATCTCCAACAACAGGGTTCTATGTTGTCTCCCCACCGCACCCCCCCCAAAAAAAGAGAGAAAAAATGTCTCGGTGGTTGACCAAAACTTCAGTTTTCGACCTGACCATCCTTTCATGCTGGCACCTCAGCATGACAAAAAGCATTTTGCAGGCAATGCTTTTGTTGCTGTCGATTAGCACAATTTTAAAACAAAGGGGCCATCAAGAGTTGCAAAGAGTGTGAAAGTGCTCACAAAACAGCAATCACAGGCAATTGAACGTAGGTTTAAAAAAAAAACAACACCCTGTTGTAATTGGATAAGAAAAAGCAGCTGGTGATAGATAGCATTTCGGAAGCATGATATATGAAAAATTCCTTTAAGACTAGTAGGGGGGGTTCAATAAATTTAAGAAAATAAGTGTTTATTTAAAGATTAAACAGTGCGTATACAAGAAAGGTTGAAACGGAATCATTTGGGGGCCTGGAACAGATTAATTCAATTTACATTATTTCTAATGGGGAGGAGGAATGATTCGGTTTTCGAACAAATCACGTCTCCAACAGCCTTCTGGAACGAATTAAGTCCACTGTACCTTAAAGATGCGATGGGATGGGATGAATATTTTTACCTTGAATCCTGGTGATTTAGATGCTGCTGGTGCCAGGACCTCGCTTTGAAAACACCGGCACTTTTGCTGAGGAAACATTATCTTGCCTCGCAAGGTGAGCCTGAAAAGGATTCAGACTCACTTAGATGCCCTCAGAAATAGAGAGGGAAAGCCTAGCTGGTGTGGCTCAGTGGTTGAGCCTTGGCCTACAAACCAGGAGGTCACTGGTTCGATTCCCAGTCAGGGCACCTGCCCAGGTTGCAGGCTTGATCCCCAGTAGGGGGCCTGCAGGAGGCAGCCAATCAATGATTCTCTCTCATTGATGTTTCTATCTCTCTCCCCCTCTCCCTTCCTCTCTGAAATCAATAAAAATATTTTTTTAAAAAGAAATAGAGAGGGAAAGAAATTGAAATCAACGTTCACCCTTTACCTCGAGTCCCCTAGTTCCTTGTAACCCCACCACTAGGATAGTATGCCCTATGGCTACCGAATTATCTTCTTCTTCTTCCTAGGAAGGGAGGCATTTTGATTTCCCACCCCCACCCCACCCCCAAAAGCTGATAACTTTCAGCTGGTTTAAATTTCACTAGCTCCTCTGCCCACCAGTTAACTAAAATACTAATGATGACCTTAAGGAGCCTAAAGGTTGGGGGGAAAGTGGATCAAGTAATTTGTGTATCACAAAATAACATCAGATTTTAGTGCACGGTATTTCTTGTAGATAGCCATTTTATTTTTTCTTCAATTAGCAATAATCGTGCCTCCAATAAACCTTATTGGCTATGATACTGCCACTGCACAAAGCTAGATACAGCCATATTAATTTTATTTTCTGTTCTCTGGGTTGCCATGAGCCAAAACAATTGTCTCCCAACAAATTACTCCCTTTGGACAGCATAGTTTTAGAGCTGATTCATTCATATTATAAAATTAAGGTCCTTTTCTTTCAATCCGAAACTGCTCCCTTGGTTGGTTACTTGGGTCTTCTCCTGTTCTTCACTGTAGACTTGCCCAATTTTATTTCTTCTCACAGCCAGCCCAATTATAAAACCCAGGTGAAGTAATCCTATTAACAACACCTGCAAGGCTGTCACCAGTCCTTGACTCAAAAATTACTGGTAAAATCAAACTTTTCATAGAGTCTGTTCGTATATTTCTGAACTTCGACTTTGTTCATGCTGTCCCTTCTCTCCCCACCACAGCAGTTGTAAAATCCGTTCTACGATGAAATGTGTTCTGACTTACAATTAGCCAATGTGTTTTATACAACCCAGCTAGTGAACTGCAATTATTTCTGTTATAGTTCTATATGCCCTTGAAGACTTTCTGAATAAAACTCAAGCTTCTTTTTTTATTTTTAATATTTATATTTATTTATTTATTATTTTAAAATTCAAGCTTCTTGAGAACATGAAGCATTTAACATTATTCCATATTCCTTACAGAGAGCTAAGCATGCTAAACGCAGCAAATACTTAATACTTATAGACGTCTATACAGACACTTTCCAACCAGGAATGTTTTCATAGGCAGTCTCCAAAAACTTGAACTGGAAAACCTAGAAGTAGAGTGCTCAGATTTCAGGCATCAGGTGCTATTTAGCAGTATTTCTGTCCCAATTAAACGCTAATTCTGAACTCCCAACAGTCCGGACAAACTGCCCTTCACTGTCTCCAAAGTTTCTCATTCGTCACTAACCCATTTTCCTCCGCTTCAAACTCAGGTAACAAACGAAATCTTTCATTCTGATCTTCCTCGCCGCCAGGGAACAGCAAACCTCCACCGGAACAATTTCCGGCGATAAGTCACATCCGAATACTGGGAGACTGAGGACTACAGGCTGACTGTGCACATGCGCAGTAACAGGCTCCGGTTCCAGCCGTAGGCGCAGGCGTCCTCCACAATCCCACAATCCTCTGGTTGCGTACTTCCGGTTTTTCTAGCCCCGCCTTAAGTGGTGTTTCCTTCAGTCGCGCTGCAACGTCCAGGGCCTGTAGTAGGAGAGGATTTTTCTGTTTTGCCGTTGATAGCTGTTTACTACTTGGAATCAGGGAAGTGCCCGGAGTCCTGCCGCTGCCATGAACATGTCGGTCCCCAGCGCACTCATGAAGCAGCCGCCCATTCAGTCCACGGCCGGGGCCGTCCCGGTCCGCAATGAGAAAGGTACTGTGCTGGGCCGTGTCCATCGGATCTGCCCCTTCCTTCCCCGGCGCCCTCCACACCCCGCAGACCCTGAAGACCTGCCCCCCTATTTCTCCGACTTTCCCCCATCAAACGCGTACCATCTTCTTGTTTCTCTGTGTCGACTGCCCTTAATTGCGACAAGCACCCCTCTTTCCTTGGTCTCCACCAATGTCTTAGATTAATACAAAGTGCATGCCTGCTGTTTTCAAGGCGTTATGCGGGATATCCTCCCTCTTTCGCTATCCATAACACTCTACAGTGCTTTTGTAACTCATCATGATTATTTATGTGTCTCTTTCCCACTCCTGCATCATAAACTCGGCATCTCCTTGAGGCAGGAACCATGTCTTATTAAACTTTTTAAACTTTACACCAACGCAATGACTGTATTTATTAAATTGAATACAAAGTTGTCGCCCTGGCCGGGTAGCTCAGTTGGTTAGATGCGCCATGGTTGCGGGTTCGATCCCTGTTAGGGCACATGTAAGTGGAACAACAAAGCAATGTCTAGCTCTGTCTCTGTCTCTCTCTCTCTGATTTTCTCTGTCTCTCTCCCCAGCTCTTTCTCCCCCTCCCCCACCCTCTCTCTCTCTCTCTCTAAAATCAATAAACTTTTTAAAAAATGTTAATAAAATCAACCAATCAATAAAAATTAAAAATGAATACAAATTTGTGTAAGATAGTGCCCCTAACCTTAAGGAACTCATAGTCTAGTAGATTTGGGACATTCAAAAAAAAAAGTCGAGCCACGCCAGCGAGGCTGACATATTGTTTTAATTACTACAAATTTAAATGTGCCTTGCAATCTATATAAAAACCTTTCCCACCCCCACCTTACTTTCTTTTTAAAAAAAACATAGGTGATACCAAGCCCTGTGAGAGCAGAGAAGGAATCATTTCTTCAGATTGGGGTAATCAAAGAAAATGGCATTTCATTTGGCCATTAAAGGATGGGTAGGATTCTAATGAGTGCAGATGGCAGAAGGAACATGTTATCTATTTGGGGAGTCAGAATAAAGAGAATTTTTTCAATAAGGAATTTAGAATAGAAAAGAGTTATTTTGTATTTATTAAATATACTCTGCCTATCTGTGTGTAACTTGCCTTTTTTTTTTTAAACTAAACATGGCTTTTGAGAAGTATCTTTTGGATACATATAGATCTAATCCGTTCATTTTTAACCGTTTATGAATTCCATTGTATACTTACACCAGTTTGTGTCCTACTGAGAGACCGTTGTGTTGTTTTTTTCTCCTATTACAAACATATCTCTGTGGTGCACCTGTGTAAGAATTCTCTAGGGTACACTCCTACAAGTTCATCATCAACTTAACTGCCTATTACCACTTGTTCTGTTCTCCACAGTGGGTTGTAAGAGCATGAGGAGTTCATCCCCACACATTTGATTTTATCAGAGTTTTAAATTTTTGCTCAATCTAATGTGTGAAATACCTTATTTAATCTGCATTTCCCTGATTACTAGTGAGAATAGACATCTTGTTCATACATTTTTCAGCTCCAGATTTTTTTCTTGTATGAATTACCTATTTCTGTCATTTACTCATTTTCTACTTGGTTTGTTTTTATACTTCTCAAATAGTATTTCCCCATGTTTTGTTTTGGTTTTTGGCTTGTCTTTTAACTTTAGTCTTCTGTTACACGGGTGTTTTTAATTTTAGTGTTAATCAGATTTATCGATTTTATCTTTTATGGTTTGTTCTGTTTTGTATATTAAGAAATCCTTTCCTACCCTGAGATCATAGATATTAAAATTACAAAGATTTTCTATCATCTTTTTTTTAATAAGTTTTCATTGGTTTTAGAGAGAGGGGACAGGAGAGATAGAGAGAGAGAAATATCAATGAGAGAGAAACATCGATCAGCTGCCTCCTGCACACCCCTTCTGGGGATTGAGCCTTTAACCCGGGCATGTGCCCTGACTGGGAATCAGCTGGTGACCTCTTGGTTCATGGGTCGATGCTCAACGCTGAGCCACCCTGGCTGGGCAGATTTTCTGTCATCTTAGTGTTTGCATATTCTAAATAGGATTGAATATACAATTTTCCAATACAGACTCTAAGTTAAGGAGCCTACAGTCCAATAGGGATGTATATATTTAAGATAGGTTTTTCACACTTGGATCTTTAATCCATCCGGAATATTTTGTGTGTGGGTGTCAGAGATCTAATTTTACTGTTTATCTGACAGCCAGTAGTCCCTACTAGTCCATTGTGTGACTACCCAATCCAATGTTGTTGTTTTTAAATTCTCACCTGAAGATATGCTTTCAGGGAGAGAGAGAGAGATATCAATGTGAGAGAGAAACATCAACCAGGGACTGAATCCAAAACCCAGATATGTGCCCTGACTGGGAATTGAACTCATTACCCTTCAATGCAGAGGACAACACTCCAACCAACTGAGCCACACGGGCCAGGGTTCCATTGCTTTTTAATGTCACATCTATAATATACCAAGTTCTCATATAAGTTTCTCTACCCTCTTCTCTGTTCCATTGGTCTCTATGTACCTCCTAAGTCAATGACATTCAT
This sequence comes from Myotis brandtii, assembly GCF_000412655.1. Classification (NCBI taxonomy): domain Eukaryota; kingdom Metazoa; phylum Chordata; class Mammalia; order Chiroptera; family Vespertilionidae; genus Myotis; species Myotis brandtii. The sequence goes on from NW_005369870.1 coordinate 3,786,870, forward strand.
TACCCTTCAATGCAGAGGACAACACTCCAACCAACTGAGCCACACGGGCCAGGGTTCCATTGCTTTTTAATGTCACATCTATAATATACCAAGTTCTCATATAAGTTTCTCTACCCTCTTCTCTGTTCCATTGGTCTCTATGTACCTCCTAAGTCAATGACATTTTTTTGGTGTGATTTTTATTTTAAATATATTTCTTATTGATTTCAGAGAGGAAGAGAGAGGGAGAGATAGAAACATCAATGATGAGAGAGACAGAAGGGCATTTTGTGCAAAAAGAGGTAAATAACGAGAAATATTCAAGCTTCAGTGTAAAAGAAGTATGTCAAGGTTAAGAAAGACAAGAGAGGACTCAGGGATGATTTCAGGTTGAAGATTTCCTTCACTTACAGGAAATTAGCTTTTCTAAGACATTACCCATGCTGAATGTTCATTATCTTTGGAGGATATTTATTCTGTTTTATTGTTTTGTTTTGTTTTTTACTAGTTCACACTTTATTTAGTTTTCTTTAGTTTTTAGCTAGTGCCATTGTTTTTTGTTCCAAGATAACAACCAGGTTGTATGCATTCTTTATGATGAAGTGTTCTATTAAATTATTCATTTCAACAAACCAATATATTTTCTGTACTTAATTGTAAAAATTTCATATTGTTTTGAAATGTATTTAAAAAAGAAAAAAATCCTCTTGAAGATCTCAATCTGGTTTATTTTTTTTTTAGAGCAATTTTATGTTCACAGCAAAATTGAGGAAAAGATACAGGGTTTCCTTATACCGCCTTCCCCAACACATGTATAGCCTCTCTCACCAGAATAATACATTTGTTACAATTGATGAACTTACACTGATATGTCATAATCACCCAAAGTCCATAATTTACATTAAGATTCACTCTTGCCCTATCTGGTTTGACTCAGTGGATAGAGCGTCAGCCTGCAGGACTGAAAGGTCCCAGGTTCGATTTCGGTCAAGGGCACATGCCCGGGTTGTGGGCTCGATCCCCAGTAGGGGGTGTGCAGGAGGCAGCCAATCAGCGATTCTCTCTCATCATTGATGTTTTTATCTCTTCCTCTCTGAAATCAATAAAAATATTTTTTTTAAAAAAGATTCACTCTTGGTGTTGTACATGCAATGGGTTTGGACAAATGTATAATGACATAGCCATTGCTGTGGTGTTATACGCAGTATTTTCACTGCCCAAAAAAATCCTCTGTGTTCTGCCTATTCATCCCTCCTCCACACTCAACCCCTGATCTTTTTACAGTCTTCATAATTTTGCCTTTTCCAGAATGTTACATATTTGGAATCTTATAGTATACTAGAGGCCCGGTGCACGAAATTCATGCACGGTTAGGGTCCCTAGGCCTAGCTGGCAATCAGGGCCAATTGGGGCCTTCTGGCTGTTGGCCAGGGCCTTCCTTCATTCTGCGCCACCCCACTGGTGGTCAGCACACATCATAGCGAGCAATCGAACTCCCAGTCTCTGGTTGTTTCATTGGTTTTAGAGAGAGGGGACAGGAGAGATAGAGAGAGAGAAATATCAATGAGAGAGAAACATCGATCAGCTGCCTCCTGCACACCCCTTCTGGGGATCGAGCCTTTAACCCGGGCATGTGCCCTGACTGGGAATCAGCTGGTGACCTCTTGGTTCATGGGTCGATGCTCAACGCTGAGCCACCCTGGCTGGGCAGATTTTCTGTCATCTTAGTGTTTGCATATTCTAAATAGGATTGAATATACAATTTTCCAATACAGACTCTAAGTTAAGGAGCCTACAGTCCAATAGGGATGTATATATTTAAGATAGGTTTTTCACACTTGGATCTTTAATCCATCCGGAATATTTTGTGTGTGGGTGTCAGAGATCTAATTTTACTGTTTATCTGACAGCCAGTAGTCCCTACTAGTCCATTGTGTGACTACCCAATCCAATGTTGTTGTTTTTAAATTCTCACCTGAAGATATGCTTTCATTGATTTGGG
>NW_005369870.1:3789995-3797577 GCF_000412655.1 Myotis brandtii
CGGTCAAGGGCACATGCCCGGGTTGTGGGCTCGATCCCCAGTAGGGGGTGTGCAGGAGGCAGCCAATCAGCGATTCTCTCTCATCATTGATGTTTTTATCTCTTCCTCTCTGAAATCAATAAAAATATTTTTTTTAAAAAAGATTCACTCTTGGTGTTGTACATGCAATGGGTTTGGACAAATGTATAATGACATAGCCATTGCTGTGGTGTTATACGCAGTATTTTCACTACCCAAAAAAATCCTCTGTGTTCTGCCTATTCATCCCTCCTCCACACTCAACCCCTGATCTTTTTACAGTCTTCATAATTTTGCCTTTTCCAGAATGTTACATATTTGGAATCTTACAGTATACTAGAGGCCCGGTGCACGAAATTCATGCACGGTTAGGGTCCCTAGGCCTAGCTGGCAATCAGGGCCAATTGGGGCCTTCTGGCTGTTGGCCAGGGCCTTCCTTCATTCTGCGCCACCCCGCTGGTGGTCAGCACACATCATAGCGAGCAATCGAACTCCCGGTCTCTGGTTGAACTCCCGAGGAGACACTTTGCATATTAGCCTTTTATATATATAGGTAACCTTTTCAGATTGGCTTTTTCCACTTAGTAATATGCATTTAAGTTTCTTCCATGTCTTTTCATTGTTTGATAGCTCTTTTTAAGTGCTAAATAATATTCCATTGTCTGGATGTACCATAGTTTATCCTTTCACCTAGGAAAGGACATCTTGGTTGCTTCCAAGTTTTAGCCCTTGTGAACAAAGTTGCAATAAATGTCAATGTGTAGGTTTTTGTGTGGACATAATTTTCAACTCGGGTAAATACCAAGGAATGCAATTGCTGGATTTTATGGTAAGTGTATGCCTAGTTTTATAAGAAACTACCAAACTATCTTCCAAAGTAGCATTTTGCATTCCCACCAGCAATGAGTGAGAGTTCCTGTTGTTTCACATCCTTGCCAGTTAGTTAACATTGTCAGAGCTCTGGATTTTGGCCATTCTAATAAGTGTATAATGGTATCTAATTGTTTTTATTTGTATTTCTCTGATGATATAATGTGGAACATCTTTTTATATGCTTATTTGCCATCTTCTTGGTGAGGCATCTGTTAAGGTCTTTGGCCTCACCTTGTTCTTCAGAATTGTCTTGACTCCTATTCTTGCACATAATTTTAGAATCTGCCTGGGGAACAACTTTTAATGGAATTGCATTACAATTTTATAGCTTTGTTGCTATTATAAATGGTACTGTTTTTTATTGATTTGAGAGAGGAAGGTGGGGAGAGAGGGAGAAAAACATCCATTTGTTGTTCCACTTACTTATACATTCATGTTGATTCTTGTATGTGCCCTGACCGGAGCTCGGACCTACAACCTTAGTATATCAGGACAATGCTCTAACGAACTGAGCCTACCCAGCCAGATCATAAATGGTACTTAATTATTTTTTTTAATCCTCACCCAAGGAGATTTTTTTAATTGATTTGAGAGACGGGGGGAGAGGTTAGTGTGAGACACATTGATCAGTTGCCTCCTGTACAGGCCCAGAAGAGGGATCAAACCCCCGACCTTTTGGTGTACAGTATGACATTCCAACAAACTACTCCACCCAGCCAGGGCATAAATGCTATTTTTAAACTGTCTTTTCTAATTACATATAGTTAATGTATAGGTACACTTATTTTTATCCAGCATTCTTCCTGAATTATTTTTTAAGTTTGTTGATTGTCTTGTTTTTTTCTATGTAGATGATCATATAATCTGCAAATTTTAGCAGTTCTTTCTTTTCAATCCTTACCTTTTATCTCTTTTTCTTGTTGCCCTGATTAAGGTCATAATAAAACATTAAATGGAAAGGGTGTTTTTTTTTCTTAATTTTTTAAATATATATTTTTTATTTCAGAATGGAAGGGAGAGGGAGAGAGAGAAATAGAAATATCAGTGATGAGAGAGAATCGTTGATCAGCTGCCTCCCGAACACCCTACACTGGAGATCGAGCCCACAACCCGGGCATGTACCCTGACAGGGAATTGAACTGTGACCTCCTGGTGGTCCTAGATCAGTGCTCAACACTGAGCCATGCCGACCAGTCTAGAAGGAGTGATATTGACAACATAGGAATGCCCACTGTTTTTTAAAAGAATGATTCAGTGTGTTATTATTTTATTAAGTATAATGTTTTCTGTATCTATTGTTAAGATTATGACTCTTTAAATATATAAACTTTAGCCCTGGCCAGTGGGCTTAGCGGTTAGAGCATCAGCCATGCGCCAGAGGGTCTCGGGTTTGAGTCCCAGTCAAAGGCAGGTACCTGGGTTGTGGGTTCATTCACCAGCCCCAGGGAAGGCAACCAGTGGATGTGTTTCTCTCTCATCAATGTTTCTCTCTTTCTCTCTCTCTATTTATCTTTATCCCCCTCTTCCCTCCCTTCCTTTCACTATCTCTGAAAAGTAATGGAAAAAATATCCTCAGATGAGGATCATCAAAAAGTAATAGTAAATTATATATTAAAATTAAATATATAAACTTTAAATTGTACAGTACTTTTCCCCTATTAATTTTCTAAGGTTAAGTCATCCTTGTAGTCCTAGGCTGAATCCTTTTAGGTCACGAAGGCTTAGAGTTTTGTTTTGTTGCTTTTTACAAAAATTGCTGGAATACATTTGCTATTATATTATTTAGTATTTTAGTATCTATGATCATAAATGAATCCTTTTTGAACTGTCCAGTTTGGCTGCCAAGGTTATTTTCATCTTATAAACTATGTTGGTTAGTTTTCACTCTCTTTCTGTTTACTAGAATTGTTAATATTGGTAAAAGAGATCATCTACTGCAGGCTTAGTAGCTTATACGTGAAAAGAAGGTAGAAATAGATAACATTAGAAAATTTAGTTATGTGGGGATATATTATGAAGGCTGTCATGGAAAATTCCAGCAGAACTAAAAAAATGAGCAGCATTTTATGTTCCCACTTAAACCACCTTTATTGTGTGTTGGGCACTGTTACGAATAATTATATAAAGGTATGGTTGAGGTGGAATAGCAGCCATTTGTGATGGCCATAGTCTGCCAGCTTGGAGGGACTTTCGTCAATTGTTTCACTGCTCACCTTCCTCTACTTCATTGTACCCAAGCTAAGCCTGGCATCATTAATGTTGGTAATCACAAGAAGGCCTTCCCATGACTTGGCTTTTGCAGAAAAAAACCAGTAGATGAATAGATGGTTGGGTAGTGGCTCTCTTCTTCTCCTTCCTAAACTCTTACTTACAAGTAACATAGGGGCTCTACCTGCAAAGACCAATCGTTGAAGGACTTTGGGAGAGAGGCTACTGAAACATAAGTTCTCTTTCTCACCCAGGTGAGATTTCGATGGAGAAAGTGAAGGTGAAACGTTATGTGTCGGGAAAGAGGCCAGACTATGCCCCTATGTGTTTGATAGCTCTTTTTAAGTGCTAAATAATATTCCATTGTCTGGATGTACCATAGTTTATCCTTTCACCTAGGAAAGGACATCTTGGTTGCTTCCAAGTTTTAGCCCTTGTGAACAAAGTTGCAATAAATGTCAATGTGTAGGTTTTTGTGTGGACATAATTTTCAACTCGGGTAAATACCAAGGAATGCAATTGCTGGATTTTATGGTAAGTGTATGCCTAGTTTTATAAGAAACTACCAAACTATCTTCCAAAGTAGCATTTTGCATTCCCACCAGCAATGAGTGAGAGTTCCTGTTGTTTCACATCCTTGCCAGTTAGTTAACATTGTCAGAGCTCTGGATTTTGGCCATTCTAATAAGTGTATAATGGTATCTAATTGTTTTTATTTGTATTTCTCTGATGATATAATGTGGAACATCTTTTTATATGCTTATTTGCCATCTTCTTGGTGAGGCATCTGTTAAGGTCTTTGGCCTCACCTTGTTCTTCAGAATTGTCTTGACTCCTATTCTTGCACATAATTTTAGAATCTGCCTGGGGAACAACTTTTAATGGAATTGCATTACAATTTTATAGCTTTGTTGCTATTATAAATGGTACTGTTTTTTATTGATTTGAGAGAGGAAGGTGGGGAGAGAGGGAGAAAAACATCCATTTGTTGTTCCACTTACTTATACATTCATGTTGATTCTTGTATGTGCCCTGACCGGAGCTCGGACCTACAACCTTAGTATATCAGGACAATGCTCTAACGAACTGAGCCTACCCAGCCAGATCATAAATGGTACTTAATTATTTTTTTTAATCCTCACCCAAGGAGATTTTTTTAATTGATTTGAGAGACGGGGGGAGAGGTCAGTGTGAGACACATTGATCAGTTGCCTCCTGTACAGGCCCAGAAGAGGGATCAAACCCCCGACCTTTTGGTGTACAGTATGACATTCCAACAAACTACTCCACCCAGCCAGGGCATAAATGCTATTTTTAAACTGTCTTTTCTAATTACATATAGTTAATGTATAGGTACACTTATTTTTATCCAGCATTCTTCCTGAATTATTTTTTAAGTTTGTTGATTGTCTTGTTTTTTTCTATGTAGATGATCATATAATCTGCAAATTTTAGCAGTTCTTTCTTTTCAATCCTTACCTTTTATCTCTTTTTCTTGTTGCCCTGATTAAGGTCATAATAAAACATTAAATGGAAAGGGTGTTTTTTTTTCTTAATTTTTTAAATATATATTTTTTATTTCAGAATGGAAGGGAGAGGGAGAGAGAGAAATAGAAATATCAGTGATGAGAGAGAATCGTTGATCAGCTGCCTCCCGAACACCCTACACTGGAGATCGAGCCCACAACCCGGGCATGTACCCTGACAGGGAATTGAACTGTGACCTCCTGGTGGTCCTAGATCAGTGCTCAACACTGAGCCATGCCGACCAGTCTAGAAGGAGTGATATTGACAACATAGGAATGCCCACTGTTTTTTAAAAGAATGATTCAGTGTGTTATTATTTTATTAAGTATAATGTTTTCTGTATCTATTGTTAAGATTATGACTCTTTAAATATATAAACTTTAGCCCTGGCCAGTGGGCTTAGCGGTTAGAGCATCAGCCATGCGCCAGAGGGTCTCGGATTTGAGTCCCAGTCAAAGGCAGGTACCTGGGTTGTGGGTTCATTCACCAGCCCCAGGGAAGGCAACCAGTGGATGTGTTTCTCTCTCATCAATGTTTCTCTCTTTCTCTCTCTCTATTTATCTTTATCCCCCTCTTCCCTCCCTTCCTTTCACTATCTCTGAAAAGTAATGGAAAAAATATCCTCAGATGAGGATCATCAAAAAGTAATAGTAAATTATATATTAAAATTAAATATATAAACTTTAAATTGTACAGTACTTTTCCCCTATTAATTTTCTAAGGTTAAGTCATCCTTGTAGTCCTAGGCTGAATCCTTTTAGGTCACGAAGGCTTAGAGTTTTGTTTTGTTGCTTTTTACAAAAATTGCTGGAATACATTTGCTATTATATTATTTAGTATTTTAGTATCTATGATCATAAATGAATCCTTTTTGAACTGTCCAGTTTGGCTGCCAAGGTTATTTTCATCTTATAAACTATGTTGGTTAGTTTTCACTCTCTTTCTGTTTACTAGAATTGTTAATATTGGTAAAAGAGATCATCTACTGCAGGCTTAGTAGCTTATACGTGAAAAGAAGGTAGAAATAGATAACATTAGAAAATTTAGTTATGTGGGGATATATTATGAAGGCTGTCATGGAAAATTCCAGCAGAACTAAAAAAATGAGCAGCATTTTATGTTCCCACTTAAACCACCTTTATTGTGTGTTGGGCACTGTTACGAATAATTATATAAAGGTATGGTTGAGGTGGAATAGCAGCCATTTGTGATGGCCATAGTCTGCCAGCTTGGAGGGACTTTCGTCAATTGTTTCACTGCTCACCTTCCTCTACTTCATTGTACCCAAGCTAAGCCTGGCATCATTAATGTTGGTAATCACAAGAAGGCCTTCCCATGACTTGGCTTTTGCAGAAAAAAACCAGTAGATGAATAGATGGTTGGGTAGTGGCTCTCTTCTTCTCCTTCCTAAACTCTTACTTACAAGTAACATAGGGGCTCTACCTGCAAAGACCAATCGTTGAAGGACTTTGGGAGAGAGGCTACTGAAACATAAGTTCTCTTTCTCACCCAGGTGAGATTTCGATGGAGAAAGTGAAGGTGAAACGTTATGTGTCGGGAAAGAGGCCAGACTATGCCCCTATGGAGTCCTCAGATGAGGAGGATGAAGAATTTCAGTTCATTAAGAAAGCCAAAGAACAAGAAGCAGAGCCTGAGGAACAGGAGGAGGATTCATCTAGCGACCCCCGACTACGGCGTTTGCAGAACCGTATTAGTGAAGATGTGGAAGAGAGGTAACAACTAGGGTTATGTTTCACTGGACCTGAATCCCAACAAGTTAATAAGAACAACAGTAATTATAGCTTATACTTGAATAGTACTTACTATGTGCCAGGAACTGTTCCAAGTACCAGAAACTGTTCCAAGTACATTACATTTACTAATTCTTATAATCCACACAATTACCTTATTATTATACCCATTTTACAAGTGAGGAAACTGAGGCAAAAAGGGTTTAGGAAAATAACATGATCAAAGATATACAACCATTGAGTGGCAGCCAGTAAACAGCAGGTTACCTCTGTTCCAAAGGCCCAAATTAACTCATTAAGGCAGTGGTTCTCAACCTTCCTAATGCTGCGACCCTTTAATACAGTTCCTCATGTTGTGGTGACCCCCAACCATAAAATTATTTTCGTTGCTACTTTATAACTGTAATTTTGCTACTGTTATGAATCGTAAATATCTGATATGCAGGATGTATTTTCATTGTTACAAATTGAACATAATTAAAGCATAGTGATTAATCACAAAAACAATATTTAATTATATATGTGTTTTCCGATGGTCTTAGGTGACCCCTGTGAAAGGGTTGTTCGACCCCTAAAGGGGTCACGACCCACAGGTTGAGAACCGCTGCATTAAGGAAATAGAAAACACAGAACATTGGTTGGGTTTTTTGTTTTTTGTTTTATTTTTTACAGATTGGAAGGGAGAGAGATAGAGAGTTAGAAACATCAATGAGAGAGAAACATTGACCGGGTGCCTCCTGCACACCCCCAACTGGGGATGTGCCCGCAAGGTCCTAGATCAGTGCTCAACACTGAGCCATGCCGACCAGTCTAGAAGGAGTGATATTGACAACATAGGAATGCCCACTGTTTTTTAAAAGAATGATTCAGTGTGTTATTATTTTATTAAGTATAATGTTTTCTGTATCTATTGTTAAGATTATGACTCTTTAAATATATAAACTTTAGCCCTGGCCAGTGGGCTTAGCGGTTAGAGCATCAGCCATGCGCCAGAGGGTCTCGGATTTGAGTCCCAGTCAAAGGCAGGTACCTGGGTTGTGGGTTCATTCACCAGCCCCAGGGAAGGCAACCAGTGGATGTGTTTCTCTCTCATCAATGTTTCTCTCTTTCTCTCTCTCTATTTATCTTTATCCCCCTCTTCCCTCCCTTCCTTTCACTATCTCTGAAAAGTAATGGAAAAAATATCCTCAGATGAGGATCATCAA
>NW_005369870.1:3798813-3818100 GCF_000412655.1 Myotis brandtii
CTGTAATTTTGCTACTGTTATGAATCGTAATGTAAATATCTGATATGCAGGATGTATTTTCATTGTTACAAATTGAACATAATTAAAGCATAGTGATTAATCACAAAAACAATATTTAATTATATATGTGTTTTCCGATGGTCTTAGGTGACCCCTGTGAAAGGGTTGTTCGACCCCTAAAGGGGTCATGACCCACAGGTTGAGAACCGCTGCATTAAGGAAATAGAAAACACAGAACATTGGTTGGGTTTTTTGTTTTTTGTTTTATTTTTTACAGATTGGAAGGGAGAGAGATAGAGAGTTAGAAACATCAATGAGAGAGAAACATTGACCGGGTGCCTCCTGCACACCCCCAACTGGGGATGTGCCCGCAACTAAGGTACATGCCCTTGACCGGAATCGAACCTGGGACCCTTCAGTCCGCAGGCCGATACTCTATCCACTGAGCCAAACCGGTTAGGGCATGGTTGGTTTATTGAGGTGAGAAAAAACACATCCTCTTGTGTTAAAAAAAACAAACATCTTCTTTAACACAAAGATGTTTTATAAAAATGCTGAGACATTGATTTTATCCACTTATTCTAAAGGCTAATGAGAGGAAATAACATTGAAGTAAGAAAAATGATCTGAAAAAAGAAAAATGATCTAATGAATGGTCTCATGTAGGAAAGGGAGCCTCCCAACAGGGATTTTGTATGTTGCATGTTGACTGAGACATTACCTTACAGAGTAGGTCAGAGGTCCTGAGCTTTCACAGCTCATATTGCCTCAGGAGTTTTTTCACAGAACCCCTAAGCCCAAGTAGTTCTGTTTATTTTATTAAGTATTTAGATCCAGAAATTTAATGTATACTTATGTCCTAACAACTTAGCTATTTGAAAAATATAATACACATAAAAGAAAAAACATTTTTACATCATTTTACAGAACCACAGTTACTTACTAGTAGGATTTATGCTCCTTGGACTGGCAACCTCTCAAACCTTGGAATCAGCTTGGCACTGTCACTCTCATTTCCTGCTCCATATTGATTTTCATGTGGTACTTGCTTTTTGTCACAGTAGTGACCAAAATCCTATTTTCACAAAGATGTCATTGAAAGGAAACAATTAGATTTAATGTTGAAACTGTGAACTACCTTGAGCTTTAAAATATATCCCAACAGATAATAGGTTGGTGGGGGTGGGGGTTGGGGCTGGCTATAGGGATCAATGGGAGAAAGAAGGGGATTGTGTGTGTGTGTGTGTGTGTGTGTGTGTGTGTGTGTATACACAAGTGTACCTATATAAGTTTGTTGCAGTGCCCCAGAATGCCTCATACATTTAATTTTTAGGTCCAACTTGACTCTTTGCTCTGACACTTTAGTTTCTTTAAACTTCAGTCTGCCCATCTCAAGACTTCAGTATTAATAAAAGCAAACAATGTCCAAGTACTCTGCGACTAAAGAAAATGGTTGAGCCCCTATGTTCTTATAGCATTGATGTCACACTTGGAGATACTGTTTTTCAGATTGGCTCGACATCGGAAAATAGTGGAACCTGAAGTGGTAGGAGAAAGTGACTCAGAAGTAGAAGATGCTTGGCGCATGGAACGAGAAGATAGCAGTGAGGAAGAAGAGGAAGAAATTGATGATGAGGTATAGTAAAGTAAAATGGGAAGTTCTTTCTGGGTACAAGAAAGAGTTGGGGCCTGTGCTCCTTTGTTGAGGCCCTGAAAGCACAAGATTGCTGCTTTTGGCAGAACTCTGATCCAGGATTCTCTGTTTGGGATAGGATTAAAAATACTGTAGTGATAAGTTGCATTTACTCAGATCAAAATTTGTTGAGCTTGATGAGGGGAAAATAAAAAGCCATTTAAGAGCACTGGCCATGCCCTACCTGGTTTCGCTCAGCGGATAGAGCGTTGGCCTGCAGACTAAAGGGTCCCAGGTTCAATTCCGGTCAACCACACATGCCTGGGTTTCGGGCTTGACCCCCAGTTGGGGGTGTGCAGGAGGCAGCCAATCAATGATTCTCATCATTGATGTTTCTATCTCTCTCTTCCTCTCCCTTTCTGAAATCAATAAAAATATTTAAAAAAAAAAAAGAGCACAGGCCATTTGACTTACTGACTTGGACATATGACTTGATAGGAAATAGAGCGGCGCCGTGGCATGATGCGTCAAAGAGCACAGGAGAGAAAAAATGAAGAGATGGAAGTCATGGAAGTGGAAGATGAGGGACGTTCTGGGGAGGAGTCAGAATCAGAGTCCGAGTATGAAGAGTACACAGACAGTGAAGATGAGATGGAGCCTCGCCTTAAGCCGGTCTTCATTCGAAAGTAAGTATCTCACAAACCAGTCCTGAATCTACAGCTTCTACTCTTCTCCAGGTCTGAGGATAGAAGCCTTTTTCCTCTCTGATGCTCTTCTGAAATGTAAGCACTAAGTGAAAGCCTTCTGCCCAGTGCCCTAGCTCTGTGTGGTATTTGCTGAGGAATATCTTGGTGTTAGCGGAGTATGAGTTTGTTTTCACATCTCCTTCTCAGATATGTACTCTATGTACTCTCTTGGGTACATATCTGCCCAAGAGCTTATATTATTTTAAGCATAAAATTAAGCTTAAAGAGCAAATTCCTATTCCTTTCCTAATGGCTAGAAATCCTTCTACTTACAGTCGAGCAGGTTCTTTGCTATTCAGGCAGTTCTCAAAGATGAATGGAATTTTGATGCTCTGAAGACTTGGCATGACTCCCATTTTCTGCTCTTTGCAAATAATAGAGCCAGAAATTGTTTGGCTTTGTCTGATTTGGACAGGACTTGATTTAGAAGAACAGAGCTTCACTCTAAGAGCTTTGGGAAATTAACAGGACCTCTGTACCACAGGAAGGACCGAGTAACAGTTCAAGAACGTGAGGCTGAAGCATTGAAACAGAAGGAGCTGGAGCAGGAGGCTAAACGCATGGCTGTGGAGAGGCGCAAGTATACACTCAAGGTACTGGGAGTGGCTGTGAGGATTGAGTGCAAGGAGTATTGTACGTAGGTTTGTCTGAGAAGAATAAGGAAGTCTGACAGTTGAATTTTTCTCCCTATCCAGATTGTAGAAGAGGAGACCAAGAAAGAGCTGGAGGAAAACAAGCGATCCCTGGCTGCACTGGATGCACTGAATACTGACGATGAAAATGATGAGGAGGAATATGAGGCATGGAAAGTTCGGGAACTAAAGAGAATCAAGAGGGACAGAGAAGATCGAGAAGTGTGAGTAATGATCCTAGAATTTAATACTGCTAGTGACACAGGTTCCTAGAACGGTTCTGAGGCTCAGTACCTACTTGGGGTTCCATTCTAGCTTTCTTTAAGGTCCCTGCAACTGGGTAAGTTTCCATCATTGGAATGTGGCTGTTACAATAAAAGCAAGGAAGAGAAATATTTTTGTCAGTGTTTCTCCATGATAGAATGCCAGCTAATACTCCCTTTACTTTCCTAGTAGATGCACAAAAGTTATTCACTGTTATCAGTTATCTATTGTTGCATAACAGCTCAATCCAAAGTTAAGTAACTCAAAGCAATCTGTTATTTCTCACAATTTTGAGGGCTGGCCAAACAGTACTTCTGCTGGTTTCATCTGGGCTCTCTTATGTAGTTGCATCCAGCTAAAGGACTAACTGGGCTAGAAAGCCCAGAATGGCTTCACTCACATGTCTGGTAGTTGGTGTGGACTATCAGCTAGGATGTCTCACTTCTCCTTCTTCAATAGACTAGACTGGCTTCCTTACATAACAGTCTTGCAACAGTATTTCAAGAGAACAAAGGTGGAAGTTGGCAAGATCTTTTGAGACTCACATATCATTTCTGCAAAGGGGCATGCACACTGTGAGGGGAAGAAATTATTGGCATTTAGGTAATCTACTACACTCACTATGTTAGAGCAGAATCATTTCTGGGCTGCATACCCATACCTGAAAATTACTAGGAATGAAAGAGCAATCCCAGGTTACAGTGGGAAACCATCAACAGAAGATTCTACCCTCGGCCTGCAGTTTCTAAGGTTTTTATCTTGGGCTTCATGGAGTCCAGGTACCCTTTAAAATTGTATGCAAAATTTTGTGTATATTTGCATTTTTTTGGAGAAAGGGGATCTGTGACTCTCCCCACCCCCAAAAGTCACTACAATCTAATTAATGATGGTAATCCTTAGTTTGTGACATGTAAGCACATATTGTGTTACACAGTTATTTTAAATTCTGATTTTTTTTTTTTTTAAGCTAAGAGGCTTTTTAGGGAAGGGGAATTAGTAATGTAAAGTCAAGCAATAACAGTATGTCTAAACCACAAAAAAAGGCTAGAATCAACATTTGGTACTTTATAATATCTGATCTTGCAAGCATAATGAAGACCACCTGACCTTTTTATTTACTGAACCCCTACTCTTGATTCCTAACAGGCAATGACTAGAATTTTAAAAGGTGAATAGCGCTGGCTGGTGTGGCTCAGTTGGTCAAGGTGTCATCCCATGCACCAAAGGGTTTTGCATTCAATTCCCAGTCAGGGCACATACCCAGATTTCGGGTTCAATCCCAGTCAGGGCATGTATGGAAGGCAACTGATGTTTCTCTCTTTCCCTCCCTTCCTCTCTCAAATCAACTTTTTAAAAAGCTGAATGGCCCAAGAGAGTATGGCCTGCAGATTAAAGTGTCCCGGGTTCGAGGTCAAGGGCACATACCTCAGTTGCAGGCTCGATCCCCAGTCCTAGTCTGGGCGTGCATGGGAGGCAACCAATTGATATGTCTCTCTTACATCGATGTTTCTCTGTCTCTCTCTGTGTCTCTTACCCTCCCTATACTCTCTCTAAATATCAATGGAAAAATATCCTTGGGTGAGGAATAACAAAAAATTTTTAAGAAGTTGAATGCCCTGGCCAGTGCCTGGTTAGAGCGTTGGCCCACGCACCAAAGGGTCGTGGTTTCAATTCCATGGGGGAAGCACCCAGTCAGTGTGTCTCTCTCACATCGATGTTTTCTCTCTTTCTCTTTCCTTCCACTTTCACTCTCTCTGAAAATCAGTGCAGAAAAATATCCTCAGATGAGGATTAACAAAAAAAAAAGGTGAACAATGCTATTTTATACTCTGATAATTAGGTCTTTCTGAAGCTGGAATGATACTAATAAATAATGTTGTTCCCTGGACAGGCTTGAGAAGGAGAAAGCAGAAATTGAACGCATGCGAAACCTGACTGAGGAAGAGAGGCGAGCTGAGCTTCGTGCAAATGGCAAAGTTATTACCAACAAAGCTGTTAAGGGCAAATACAAGTTCTTACAGAAGTATTATCACCGGGGTGCATTCTTCATGGTAAGAAGGGAAAAGGGAAAGTTGGGCACTAGAAATAACTCAGAAGCTTGGAAATCTATTTTCCCCTCAAGAATAAACTGGTTCCGGAATGTTACTTCTACTTGCCAGTGGTCAGCTTTCTCATTTGTTTTTTTGCCTCTGAAGAATATGAACCCAATAGAGAAAAGTATTGGCAAAAGGATTTTAAAAGTTGCAGCAACTGTTCTTTCTTTTAGCCCCAGCTCCCAGGAGGAGGAAATGATATGTTAGAATTGAGGAACTGAAATAGAGAGAGTGATCTATATAGATGCTAGACTATTTATGCACCAAAATCACTTAGATATTATTCATAACTGACTTTTGCATTTTGGTTATGCATAAAATAGGTTCTGTAAATAGCTTCACATAAACTCATATTTGCATGGCAAAAGTTTAATTCACTTCATTCTGAGCTGACAGAAAGTTACTAAGCCTAACTAACAAAAAAAGTGGTTAATTATCTAACCATTATGTGTAATGCCATCATCTTTCCAAGATCAAAATATCAACCTGTAAATCCTATATTAGGCGATTTATTCCAAATTATTCGGATTAGCATTAGAGATAATTTTTTTTTAATTATTTTTAGAGAGAGGGAGAGGGATAGAGAGAAATATGAGGGGAACATCATTGATCACCTGCCCCCTGCATGCTCCCCACTGGGGACCAAGCCTGCAAGCCAGGCATATGCCCTGACCAGGAATTATACCAGCGACCTCTTGGTTCCTGGGTGAGCACTTAACCATTGTACCACACCAGCCAGGCTAGAGATAATTTCTTAATACAAAGATAGCCAGAAAGGAAATGGAAGCGTTGATTACATTTATTATTCCAATAGCATGTCGTTTGTTAAATTATTTCCTTGTGTGTGAGGAGTTTGTATCAAAAACTTAGACTAGCTTTTTTAAATGTATGTCAGACCCTAAATAATCACCACTGCAGCTAAATTCCTGCCTGTTACTGCAGATACTGGTAAAATTATTTTTAAAAAAAACTTCAGTGTAGGGTTCCTTACTCCTCTCCAAAATCAGTGTGTCTGTTTGCTCAGCAGGAAATGTTTAGTTATGTAGTTTTTCTAAATTGAAGTTGGTAGAGATTATGAATCACTCCTTATACTGCTTCAAAGTCATGAAGTTATCATTGCTTAAGCATTTCAGCAACTTCAACATCCAAGCCTCTTAGAGAAGTGTATTGCTGGCTGGCTAAGATACATAAAGTTTATATGAAAGTCTTTTGATGCACATCCTCAAATGTTAAGTCTTCTCATCTAGATAAGGAGAGTGAAGTTGAAATGGCTTCTGAGTTTAAATGAGGAACTCGGGCTCGAACAAGAGAAAAGTAAATCTCACAAAAACTGTTTAATTGTCCTACTTTAAACTGGGTCTTTCTCTAGCTGAAGGGAAAAGAATACTCCAAAAGGGTGTTTAGTTAAAGGACTCAGCTCTTCCATGAAGCTTTCCTTAACCAAGATGCTACTATTTTAATTCCTTTACCATATGTTTATGATCTATATCTTAACATTATAGTCTTACTAACATGTTGATTTGAAACTATTCTCTATAGTTATTTTATACTAGAGGCCCAATGCACGAAATTCATGCAAGAGTAGGCCTTCCTTCCCCCGGCTGCTGGCACTGGCTTCCCTCTGGCACCCGGGACCCGGTCTTCCCTAGTAGCCCCAGCTTCGTCCAGGAAGGTCATCTGGAAGGATGTCCAGTCTAATTAGCATATTGTGCTTTTATTACTATAGTTAAGTAGATAACCTTTTGAGCTTTTACTGCATAAAGGGCACTGTTTCATACTCTAAAAATGGAGGTAGGGCAAATATATAACATAAGGAAAATGAAAAGTACTGTGAGACTTCTGAAAAGGGAGATGTTGAATTTTGTAGAAGACTGAAAAGGATAATGTAAAGGAGGTGACATTTAATGTATAGACTTTCTGATATTTGGTAGTAGGAAGACATTCCAGGTGAAGGGACCAAGAGTAGAGGCAGTGTAAAGGAAAAGGAAAAGGAAAGTGGCAAGGAGAGGTCGATTAAGGCCTTAACTACTACACAGAGGAGTTATTTAATAAAATAGAAAATTTTAAAGTTTTTAAGCAAGGCCAAGATATGAGAGAGTTGTGTTTTAGAAACATTAATCCACTGGCAGTGTGTAAGATTGACTGCAAGGAAAAACTATAACCCAGGGGATGAGAATTTATAAGTGGCAACTGATTGAATCTGCACAACAGATTTATTTATTTTTTTAAAAATATATTTCTTTATTGACTTCAGAGAGGAAGGGAGAAGGAGAGAGATAACCATCAATGATGAGAGAGAACCATTGATCGGCTGCCTCCCGCACACCCCACACTGGGGAACGAGCCCACAACCCAGGCATGTGCCCTTGGCTGGAATTGAACCTGGGACCCTTCAGTCCGAAGGCTGACGCTCTATCCACTGAGCCAAGCCGGCCAGGGCATGCACAACAGATTTAAATTTTGAATCTAGGTAATTGAGAGAATGTTGGTCCTATTTACAGAGAAAGTTAAATCAGGAAGAAGCTGAATTAGAAAGGTTGGGGAAATAATTTTCACTTTAGACAGTTTGAAATCCCAACAGAATATTCAAACTAATGGGAAGTAGAAAATTCAGAATCTATAAACTGATGAACAAAAATAGAGCCAGAGGGGAAAAAAATATTTTAGAATATAGTGGAATCCTGGTATTTGCAGATTTTTAATATTTCCTACAACTTTTGTGATATACTGTTAGTACAGTTTTTGTAATATATTTAAAATTGTTTTTCTTGAAATATTAATGTTTATTGCATGTAAATGGCTAATTATTTTGTATCTACAAAAAAAATTCAGAATCAGAGATTTGAAAGGCTGTAACAGAGTTAGACATATGAGTGAATGAATATAGTTGAGTGCAGAGAGAATATAACCAACCTTCAGGAAATGGCTACACTTAGGAAGAAAAAAAGACAACATGAGGGGGGAAAGGAGTGTCATATTGAGATGTAAGCTCTTGAAGAAAAGGTTTTATCCCCCTGCTTTCTTTGTACCCCTCATCATAGTTTAATAAATTTGTGGTCTGAATGTATGGGAAATAAAACCACAAGATTAATAAGACTCTTTTCTACAGGATGAGGATGAAGAAGTATACAAGAGAGATTTCAGCGCACCTACCCTGGAGGATCATTTCAACAAAACAATTCTTCCCAAAGTCATGCAGGTATGGGGCACCTTAACATGAGAGAAAAGTAATACTGAGGGCTGGGACATAATGTTTGGTAGTATAACTCATCACCTATCCTTCCCTCAGGTCAAGAACTTTGGGCGCTCTGGTCGTACCAAATATACCCACCTTGTGGACCAGGACACCACCTCCTTTGATTCAGCATGGGGCCAAGAGTGTGCCCAGAACACAAAGTTCTTTAAACAAAAGGCAGCTGGGGTACGAGATGTATTTGAACGGCCATCTGCCAAAAAGCGGAAAACTACTTAAAGATCAACTACTTATTCTTCCAGCTGTGGGACACAAGGGCAAGTCTCAGTGTCTGGTCCTTTGCTTTCACTATTATTTACATGGGCTACGTATCCAGCCTATTGGACCTACTGCCATACTTGTGACACTGGGTAACCCAGTTTTGGAAGGTGCTTTGTGCGGTTTGGACTCATGCTGAGAAACCCATATAAAAGCACTATCCAGGTAGGATTATCCCCACTTAAAATTATTTCTGAGAAATCTTCGTTTTCATCATTGCTCTGGCTTCCCAAATTTACTTGGGACTGTTTCAAGTTTTTCCCCAGCCCCTTAGCTTGGGTCAGAAATATAGGCATGTAAATGGACAGTGCATTACTTCTACCTTACAGGAAATCTGAGCTCATTGAAACCTGATTTACATTTTTGGCTCAAGTCAATTTTTCTAGGTGAATGTACTTTTTAAATCCATTTATGTATATGTCAATAAAAGAATCACATGAGACTTTTTGAGCTTCATACTGGAAAATAATGTGCAGGCTATTAAGTATCACCTGTTAACTAAAATTAAGTCAGAATTGTCAGGCAAACGATGTTTCACACTTTGATCTCAGAAACAAACTCTGACTCTACAGACAGGCATATTCATAGTGGCACCCAGTTTATTCTGAGCAAGTAATATACATAGATGGTTGTCCTTGCCTTCTTAATTGTATATATAACAAAAGTTGACCTATAAAATGGGGACTCCCAAGTCCCTACCAGTATCTTTTCTTTGCCCAACTCATATATCAAGGAGGCCACAGTGCTGAGTTTCAGTGTAGTGACATTGTGCTAGAGTTAAATTCATGATTTTTCCACTTAACTCTTCCTACATAACTCCCACATACATGGCAGAGCATGAGGAGTTCTAGGAATTATCAGAAATGACATTTAACCAGCAGGAAGGCTACTTCTCAATTGCATGAAAAAATAAGGCAACCAAGGTTTGTTCACATCCTTTAAATGTCCCTCTGGGAAATCCCTCATAAATCCTTAAAAAGTCCTAGAAAAAAAATACAAATGCAGCCCTGGCCAGAGTGGTTCAGTTGGTTGGGTGTCATTCCCATCACAGAAGGTCCCTAGTTCAATTCCTAGTCGGGGCACATGCCCGGGGTTGCAGGCTAGACCCCCCAGTAGGAGGTGTGCAGGAAGCAGCTTATCAGTGATTTTCTCCCATTGATGTTTTTGTCTCCCTCTCCCTTCCTCTCTGAAATCAATAAAAATCTATTTTTTTAAAAAAAAAAGATGAATGTAAGTCACTGTATTCCCCACTGTGTGCCAGAGGGGAATACAATATTAGAATTATCCTACAGCCAAAATGAGAATGAGCTTGAAATTCTTTTGGGAATGTGTTTATAGCTGCAGTTGGTTGAAGTGTCCTCCCAAAGGTCTTGGGTTCAGTTCCCATTCAGGGCACATATCCTGGTTGTGGGTTCGTACAGGAAGCAATCAATCGATGCTCTCCCCCTCCCTTCTCTCTCTAAAATCAATAAAAAATAAAAAATAAGAGCTAGTCTGATGAATGAGCTGTCCTGCCATCTGGCATTTACATGTGAACATGAGACTCTTCTACAATGATCCTTCACGTAGATTCATTAAGGGCTGGGGGGGGGGGGGGGGGGGGGGGGGGGCGGAAATCACTTAAATTCAGTTATACTCCAGCATGTAAATTTCCCACAGTAAAATACAATATACATTGCATTCAATTCAAAATGATAAAACTGCACAAAAAAGGAGGCATCTTTATTGCAATAAGTTAATCCAGTGGATACGTCTGAGAAAGCACAAATCAGTTGGTTAGGGCAATAAGAGCCTCTACCACGTTGCCCATGTGTTCCCTCAAGCTCCGCTCTGCGGCTGCTCTTGAGATCTCCATCTCTGTCATCTGCAGGAAAAGGATCAATGATGTTACCTCTCTGGCATTAATGTGCCACCAAAACATACTAACTCTACTTGTTTCAAGAAACAGCCCAGCCCTAACCGGTTTGGCTCAGTGGATAGAGCGTCAGCCTGCGGACTCAAGGGTCCCAGGTTCGATTCCGGTCAAGGGCATGTACCTGGGTTGCAGGCACATCCCCAGAAAGGAGTGTGCAGGAAGCAGCTGATCGATGTTTCTCTCTCATTGATGTTTCTAACTCTCTATCCCTCTCCCTTCCTCCCTTCCTCTCTGTAAAAAATCAATAAAATATATTTTTTAAAAAAAAGAAACAGCCCAAACTAGGCATCACTACTCACTATCAGCTCCAGATCTTCCTTCTTGATGGTGACTTTTGCCAGTTCCTTCTCCCTACAAATATTCATGTGGATTAGTCCTCATTCTCTATCTCCACCATAAACTCCCAGGAAGGACATCCCCTGTTGTACCTTACAAATAAATGACTCTTGATAAACAGTTGAGTGAAAATACAAAGACTTCCACCCTCTCAACATAACATTACCCCCCTCCCCCAGGAGACTTTAGGGCAGGCAGTAGGTGTTGCCAGGAGGCCTTACATCTACCAACAAAAGAGTAACGTTACAAAAGTTACAAAAGAGTAAAGTTGTAAACCTTGTATCTGAGGGAATTGGTGAGAGTTGAACGGTACGAGGCTTACTCGTGGTTTTTGTTTCTGCTGGGGGAAGGAGGGGCTCTAGGGCTGGCTGCGTACCGAAGACTTACCGCTCTTGTTTGGCTTTCTGCTCCCGGGAACGTCTGTCTCCAATCACGGACATGGCCTACGGGAAAGACAAATCTAGTTACTGCTCTGCTACCCACAAACCCTAATATAGAAAGCCATTAACAAGCGAGGCAGGTGTATATTCTCGATGACGAGTGTATCAGGAGGCCTATTTAATTCAATCCTGAGCTCCGGAAGCCCACTTTAAACCCAATCTCCAGCAAGCTCCTTTTCGCAAGCCGCGGGTCCCAGTGATGGTTCGGTTTCCCTCTTGCCTCCTCCCGCCATCGGGATCGTGACCCGGTCCTGGAGCGGGGCTTCCAGTTACCCCCTCGGAGCCCCCTCCGCTCTCAGCCCGACCGACACGCGCCCGGCCGCCTCACCGTCTCCAGGTTGGAACTCTGGATCTCCTTCTCCTCCGCATAGTCGGTCACTCTCTCCAGGTCCGCCGCACCACTGTCATGCTTCCGTGGCTTCTCGGGGGGCCGCTCCGGGCCGCTGGTCTCGGTCTCCAATTCCAGCTCCACATCCCCCTCGGTCGCCATATCGACCACACCGCGCCGCCGCACAAACCCCTCCCCGCCCCGCGACTTCCGGTAACGCCCACAACATCCGCCGGGAGAGGAGGGGGCGGGCTGTGCCTGGGCCACGCCTTCGTTAGTGCTCTGGTTCTAGAAGCTTCAGCGAGGAAGGGGGTTCGCCTGGCCGCCTTTCTTTTGGCTTGTACCGTGTTGTTTTCTGCAGAGCCCTTTCCCAGACCTACCCCCTCACATCCTTCCCTCTTTACCCGGATCCCTCCAGCACCCTCCCGCGGGCGCGCGCACACTGCCAAGGAATTCTGTTTAAGCAGCATTGATGCCGTCTAATCCTAAACCAATTAAGAAGGCTAATCCACAGGAGGCACATATGCATTCTGCTCTCTAATCTAGGCAGAACAGCCAGGGTGGCCTAAGGGCCCACGTAAGAAAGTAGTTTCACTGGGACCTTTGCATGTACCACAGCCTGGAGGTCGGTGTTCTTTTCCTGATGTTCCTGCCCATTCCGTTTTAGACTGGGTGACCAGCCCCAGCACCGTGGCAGTCCAATGGGCTGGGGACAAAAGAGAGCTGCTATTTTCTCATCTACCTTCCATCTGGCATAAGGATGGTGGGTGCAAAGGCCATCGCGGGCCCCAGCACCTCCCTCCGCCTGGCACAGCAACGCAGTGAAGACAGCAATGTCAGAGTGAATCCTCCCTTCTATCAGGTGAGAAGGTACTTGGGCAGAGGCTTGAAAGCTCCCTCGACGAGAGCTATCTGAAAAGTGGAAAGGAATAGTAGTAAAGCTGGGAAAGAAAGCCCAGGGGAGCCAATAAAGATGATACGCCTTCCTTCCCCCCCTGAGGCCCTCTGCTTCTTTGCCTGTAAGATGACTGATCATTAAATCTCTCCTCCCAGGTTCCCAGTATCAGATGTTTAGGTCTGGGGAAAGGTTAGAGGCCAGGTGTGATTTAGGCTTTTAGGAAGGTCTGCTCAAGCCTGCCGGTAGTGAAGCTCTTAGGATGAAAGCTCTATTTGATGTCAGTGGAAGTCAATTCCAAATAGCTTGGAAGAAAAGGAAAGGGGAAATTTTGGAACTCAGCCTTAGTTTAAACTCACATGCATTAATGTAACCCTAGCCCTGCATCTGCTCTATCCCCAGGTGTCCTGCTGTGGGCCTGTTCCCTGTACCTGCTGCTGCCATTCTAGGTGGCCTCATCTCACAGAGTCCACTTGTAGCCGCCTGTTCTACATAATCCTCCATATGGGTGCCTCAGCAGTCTGCTGCCTGCTGCTGTCAAGAACAGTAGTGGAGAGGGTCTGGGGCAAGGCTAATGGCGTAAGTGTGAGGGGATAGAGTTGCACTGACAAGATTCAGATTGGGGGCTGGAGACAAATGAGTGGATAATACCCATGGGAAGTAGGTACCTCTCTATGCATGACGACTTGCCCTCCTTCCAGATCCAGATGCCCTCGGGGTTTTGTGCCCATCTGTTTGGCCACTCTCACTGCCCAGTGCTCAGTGGTTCTGGGGCTGTGTACCGAATTTGTGCAGGAACTGCCACCTTCCACCTGCTGCAGGCTGTGCTGCTGGTCCACCTGCACTCCCCTACCAGCCTTCGGGCACAGCTGCATAATAGGTTTGTGTGTACTCTTTGGGTGGGGAGGGAAGTAGATATAAGCTTCAAGGAAATCCCAAGATGAAGTAATAGCATTGTAAAAAGACAGAAACAGAAACAGGTAGTTTCTTTTTATTTTTTAGAGATTTTTAAAAAAAATTGATTTTGAGAGGGAGGGAGGGATGTTGTTTTGTTGTTCCATTTATTTATGCATTCACTGGTTGATTCTTGTATGTGCCCTGACTGGGTATGGAACCCACAACCTTGGCATATTGGGATGACGCTCTAACCAACTGAGCTACCTGACCAGGGCCTGAACTTCCAGCTTCTAAAATGGAGGTGACAGTGGGATTATATGCAAGCCCTATGTCAATAGTAAAATGCTGTCCAAATGTTATTTAGGTATCAGAGAATCTGGAATAAGCTGCAATGGGCCTGCTTCCAGCTGCTCTCACACAAGACTCCTTTCCTATACTTAGCTGTCTCTTCTCTCCTTCTTCCTATAGTCTTGCTTTCTCCTTTGCCTTCCTCAGTAGGCACTACTGTCCACTCTCCTTTGCCTTTTCTTCTGAACCTGCTTTTCTTTCCCTACTAACCAGCTTCTGGCTCCTCAAGCTGCTGTTCCTGCTAGGTCTCTGTGCTGTTGCCTTCTGCATCCCTGATGAGCATCTCTTCCCAGGTACCTTCCATTTCATATCCTGACCAGTAGGCTAAAAGATTTTCTAAGAAAAAGAGAGGGTAGGAAGACCAGGAGTAATAATATGATCAGCTACATTTCCCCACTGGTGCCCCACTTGCAGCCTGGCATTACATTGGCATCTGTGGAGGCTTCACATTTATCCTGTTGCAGTTGGTGCTTATCACAGCCTTCGCCCATTCCTGGAATAAGAACTGGTAAGGAGCACATAACCCTAACGGCTCTTCCTGGGAATGTTGCCTGACATTAGTAGACCCAGCGGGCTTGGGCAAAGGACATGACAGGTCCATGGTCCCATAACTTCTCACTGAACAATATCAAAAAAGCTCAGGAGTCTGATAACTCTGTGGGCCAGCTGGGATGGGTAGTCACACCAGTCTTCTGGGAGAGGGGAACAGTTGGTAATGGTAATAAAAAAAGAGTTGGAGCGTGAAGCCATTGCCCACCTCCACCCTTAGGCAGACAGGTGCATTCCAAGACTGTCGCTGGTTCCTAGCCATGCTGCTGGCCACCCTAGGATTCTACAGCATGACAGGTGTGGCAGCAGTGTTCCTGTTCCACAACTACACGCACCCAGCTGGCTGCCTGCTCAACAAGATGCTGCTTAGTCTGCACCTTTGTTTCTGTGGCCTCCTCTCCGTCCTCTCCATCGCTCCTTGCATCCGCCTCAGTGGGTACATGCCTTGCAACATTCCAGATTTGGGGGACCTTTAGTATAGCAGATTACATTAGTCTCCCTAATCTATCAATTCTTTGCTTCTCCCAAAGGGTGGGGAAACAAAAGTGTGGTTGGGGGTAGAAATGGAGGAAATTACTACCCTGTAGACTAAAGCAATGATCCCCATTCTGCCCAGAGCAACCTCGCTCTGGCCTTCTACAAGCCTCTATCATCAGCTGTTATATCATGTACCTGACCTTCTCTGCACTGTCCAGCCGACCTCCAGAGAGTGGTAAGGACAGGACCTGGACTCCCCAGGCTAAAACCCCCCTTTTTTTGCTCTTGCCAAATACTTAGTTTTGTTCTTACCACTTTTCTTCTACCCTTCTCAGTAATTCTTCAAGGACAGAATCACACACTGTGTCTGCCTGGCCTGAGTAAAATGGAACCCCAAACACCAGATACTTCTCTGGCAGTGCTGAGTGCTGGCATCATGTATGCTTGTGTGCTTTTTGCTTGGTGCGTAAAAGTGTCAAGGGTAGAGGTATGAGAGAAGGAAAAATGCCCAGGACAGGGAGGGATGGCCAGATTGTCTGGGACCGTGTTTATTTAAACTTTAAAACACGACAAGAGGAAAGCTCTCCATGAACAGAAACAGTTTCTAAGAATAGCACTTGTCAGATGATCTGTATAAGAAAAAGGGGGCAAGGGGAATGATATGAGAATTAAAAATACATGCAAAGATTTTAGGGCCCTCATGTGAAGACTTCTAAATCTTGGGGGGGGGAAATGGTTCTAGGAACATGATATCCTCCTGAGAGTTACCAGTTGGCAGTAGGTGCCAGCAGGCAATTCCCTCCTGCTATTTGACTAAACCTGCTTGAGAACTGTATTCTTTCTCAGCAATGAGGCTTCCTACCTGGCTGAAGTATTTGGGCCCTTGTGGATCATCAAGGTTTACAACTATGAGTTCCAGGTGAGAATGGAAAGTTTGGTATCCCCAGTTCGGTGCCCCTCCCTCCACACACACACAGACAGACAGACACACATCCTACCAATCTCTACCCAGAAAGCTCAGATTCTAGCTGCTATTACCTTTTATTGAGTACCACAATGTGCTAGGTACTGTGCTACTTTACATACATAATCTCATTTAATATAATCCTCACAACAACCCTGTGAGGTAGGTTATTTGCTCCATTTTACAAATGGAGAAACTGAGGCACAGATTAAACATCTTACCAAAATTCCCATAGCCAGTTATATGCTGGAGCTAGCATTTGAACCCAGGTGTGCCTCTACTTCTTACACCAGATATTTTCAAAGAAAGGGAGTTTCCTATATTAATACCTTCACATTCTTTTCAAAGTCATTCCAAAACATGCTGCCTTTTGTTTTACAGAAGCCCTCACTCTGTTTCTGTTGCCCTGAAACAGTGGAGCCAGAGGAAGGTGAGTGTCAAGTGAGGATCCATAAGAAAGTGTAGATTTCTGCAGTGCCAAAGAGCCCTTAAGTGCTTTCACAAAGGAAGCTGGGGGAGGAGGAAGGTGGAAGAGGTATTTCAGCAGCACTGTTGCCCTCCCTCTCTTCAGGGCAAAGAGGAGCTGCCAGGCCAGCTGACCAAGAGACCTCTCCAGCTCCTCCAGTGCAAGCCCAGCATCTTTCCTACAGCTATTCTGCCTTCCACTTCGTCTTCTTCCTTGCATCACTCTATGTCATGGTTACCCTTACCAACTGGTTCAGGTAGGATGGGGAAGTAGGCCTGGGATACTCTCCTGAAAACCTAGCCATTGTAGGGACTGAATCAAGGCCAGACCTCAGGGTTCCCAGGAGACTCACATGGGTCTGCCATAATCTGATGGCAAGGTAGGGCAGGTCCAAACGCTAAGGCCCTTCCTATTCTCTAACCGAAGACTTTGGTTCCACAGCTATGAGGGAGCAGAACTGGAAAAGACCTTCACCAAGGGTAGCTGGGCTACCTTCTGGGTCAAGGTTGCCTCATGCTGGGCTTGTGTACTCCTCTATCTCTGGCTGCTACTGGCACCACTTTGTTGGTCCCCCACCCAGAACCCCAAGCCTCCACCTATCTTCAGGCAACAATGTCATCGTATTAGTATCGCCAGATAACAAATATCTATTCTAGGCATTTTTAACACAACTGAGGTTCCCTTGAGGTTGTGCCCCTAGTCTTGGTTCGAGAGAGCTGTACAGCCTAGCAAACACCTCAAGGACACAATGGGCAGTTAGTTACCTCATTTAGGCTGAAGTCAATACTATGTCTGAATTGGAAAAAGTGCCCAAATATACCCTAATGCCCTGGCCAAGTATCTGAGACTCACTAGAGCTACCATTACATCTTCACCCCCAACTCAAGAGCTAACTCCCAAGTCAACAGCTCAGGAACCACTCTCATGGTGGAGAGGGGGACAGGGAAAGACCAACAGGGACTGAAGGCATACTTGGCTCTGCCCTTGGAGATAAAAAGAAACATAAGCAGTTCAGCCCTGGGCACAGGGATGTAAGAAGCCCAGAACCCCAGAACAAACCAGGGCACAGAAAGGAAGGAACACAGAGACTACCCCAGCTTTTAATCCTGATCTTGAAGTCAAAGGAAGTGGGAAGACAAAAACCACCCTCATTCCACGAGGACTGGAAGAAGAGAATGTGAACACTTGAAAGCAGCTGACTGTGGGAAGTCGGTGAGCAGCAGGATTTTTGGGCCAACTTTCAAGCAAGCAAACAAACGGAGAAAGAATAAGGAAGAGGGGCATAAACTTAGGTCTTGGAGCCTTCCTTCTTAGGCCCTCAACTCCATCCTTGGGATGGTGTTAAGGTCTGGGCGGGGGACAAAAATTACAGAAAAGAAGTCCCTATGGTTCTTAGAGGATTCCTCTACCACATACCCGAGTACTTCTCTGCTTGTTGTAGCATAATAAAGGATTTCTCTGTGATGTCTCACTTAAGCTACATATCCACAACCTTTTAGGGTCTAACATTCTCTCCCCTTTTCGTGGGAAAGGGCAGCCATTCCTCCATCCCCATCCCCCCGCCCCCCCCAAATCCCCAGTCAAACCAGTCGCTCAAGGAATTACAAAGCTACTTTTAATACTTTGGGGTGAGCCCCACAGGAATAAAAAAACACTGGGAAGTGGTAACCCTCTCACCCCCAGGAGTGGCCCAGGGGGAGAGAGGCTACCTGAGGGGAAGGAAGCACAAAAGGGGCCCGCTGCAGACTCGGGGCAAAGGGAATGCCATCGGTGCTGGGACCTGTGAGCACTACAGGAGGAAACGCGAGCGTGGTGGGACTGGCTCCAGGCACACAGGCGAAGGGCAAGAGGGTTGGACACGAAGCCACAAAGCTACTTGGGTTCCTCCTTCTTCTCGTTTGCCTTTTTCTGCTTCTGCTGCATGATCTCCGAGTCCCTGGGGGTAGAGATGATGGGGCACTGGGAGGTACCAGAGGGCAAAAGGGACAAGATGCAGGGGGGGATGAAGGGCACAAAAGGATAAGATGGAAGTGGACGGGACAAAACTCAGCGTGTGGCTGCTGTATTCCCACAGGAGACTAAAAGGAAGGGAGCTGAGGCTCAAAAAAGGGCGATCCGTCTCTATCTGGCTGCGGCCCAAGGGGTCAGAAGTCTGGCCACACACAAGGCTATTCTGTGCTGAGCACCACACCCAGCCACACCAGTGAGAAGGTGGGGAGAAGGGAGGAGACGCGAACAGCAAGGAGGGCCAAGAGCACCGGGCTGTCACCGCCAATGAAGCATCTGAAATGTGAAGCTCCCTGCCCTTGCCCTTCAGGTCAGGCCCAGGGGCACTCAGACACCGGACTCCGGCCGGCCCCCGCCCCGTCCCTTCCTGCGAAGCAGCGAGCTAACCATTGGGAGCTCGGGGAGGAAACGGAGCCCGAGAGGAAGCGCTGCACCCTGCCCCTCGCGACTCCTTCGGATGTCAGCCCCGAGGCAGCGCTCCTTTCTGGTCCAGCCCCTGGCCCGGCCCGCGTCTCACCCGCCTGCGGTCCTCCCCTCCCAGGGGCTACCTCTGCTTGCGGGCGGCAGCAGAAAGCCCGTCATCTCGGCGCTTCCCCTTCACCGAGTCGCTCTGCTTCTTCATATTCTTCTGGCGGGCGAGCTCGCGCTGGTTACCGCCTAAAGGAAGGAGGCAAAAGGTGAGCCGCGGGGCCTTCCCGGCCACACACCGGCGACCCCCCAACCTCGCCCGGGCGGTCTCCAGCGGGGTCCCAGACTTCACCCCCGGGGTCCCGGCACCGGCCCGTT
>NW_005369870.1:3818857-3832417 GCF_000412655.1 Myotis brandtii
ATGCGGGGACGGCCCGGGACGCGGACGGACTCTCCCGGAGGGAACAGCGGGGGCTGTGGGGCGGGGCGGCGGAATGGGCCGCCGGTTCCGTTGTCAGAACTCCGGACTGAGTTTGGCGCTGTTACTTAGAATAAATACCCCACGGCCCAGTTAGCCCCTTGCGTTGTCCACGTGCTCGTATGTAAAAGCATGTGCAACGCAACTCCGAGACCCCATTGCAACCGCACTGTCCCGCTGCCCCAACCCCTCTAATACAGAAATTCGCGGCACACCCCGTGTGTCCTAAAACTTTGGTCTTGCCCATTTCCCCACGGAAACTTTAAATGTGAAGATGCAATGGCTTAGAAGTGTTGGAGGACCCCCAAAATCGGGCTGTGGAGTTGGATTCGGGACTAAGAGGTTGGACAATGTACACACGCCGTTTCTCACTGCACTGTCTCCGCCAGCCGCACACGGTCTTTCGCCGGCAGCTGAATACGGCGTGAAGCTTACGTTTCCCACGAAACTCACTCTCATTCCTAGCTCCATTCATCCACAAAACTACCCCCCGGCCCTGAGGAGTTTATTGGGACAAGGGGACATGCTTAGGAAACATCACAGGGAAGAACTAGTTGTGAATTTTTTTTTTTTAGGCTCACCGAAGGATATGTTTTTATTGGTTTTAGAGAGAGAAGAGAGAGAAACATCGTTTAGCCACCTCCCTTGCTCTACTGGGGATGAAACCCTCAACCTGAGTAAGTTCCCTGACCCGGAATCGAACCTGCGACCTTTCAGTGCCCGGGAGGACACTCCGGCAGAGCCACACCGGGCAGGCTGGTTGTGAATTTTAATTTGTGATTTTGTCCAACTAGCTCCCATAGCAGAACCCGCTTGAGGCTGGAACTTCAAGCCGGCTTCTCCCTCAACATAGAATTGATGGGAAGGCAATAAACCTCAGTGCCATCCTCATAATTTTTGCCATACCTAAGTATCACTTGAACTACTGTCTATTACTTAATTTTTTTGTATACGTCTTAAATAAAGCATGTAAGTCAAACCTCATATTCCTTTAGAAACTTAAAATCCGTATCACTTGTCCAAAAGCAGAAAGTAACTATAAAAATAAATACAATAAAAATGAAATATATTATTAAATTCTACCCCAAAATATCATTGTTAAAGATGCTGATGCCCCCTGACTGGTGTGGCTCCGTTGGTTGAGCATAATCCTTGTGCGCTGAAAGGTCACAGGTTGGTTTCCTGGTCAGGGTACATGCCCAGGTTGCCTCTCTCTTTTTTTTTTTTCTTTTTATCCTCACCTGAAGATATGTTTTTACTAATTTTTTTAGAGAGAGAGAGAGAGAGAGAGAAACATCAATGTGTGAGAGAAACATCAATTGGTTGCTTCCTGTACTCACAATCAAACCTGCAACATTTTGGTGCAAGGGAGGATACTCCAACCAACTGAGCCACCCAGCCAGGGCCTGCCCTCTCTTAAAAAAGGAAACTTATGCCCTAACCGGTTTGGCTCAGTGGATAGAGCGTCGGCCTATGGACTGAAGGGTCCCAGGTTCGATTCCATTCACAAGTAAACAAACCAAACAATATAGAATGACAACTTGTGTTAAGTGTTAAAAGAGAAACAAAGGTGTGAGGATGAAGAGTAACAGGGGAACTGCTGTCTGAAGGTGAGTCTCGGCTTCTCGCCCTCCTCCCTGGACAACGTGAGCTTCAGCACCCGCTCCGGCTTCTCCTCAAACTACCGGACTCCCTGCAGTCGCTCAGCTACTGGGTCTGGCCAACCAGCAGCATGGCCAGCATCTATGCAGGTGCGGGGCTCGGGCTCCCAGCTCTCCATGTCCCACTCCACCAGTGTGCAGAGTGGCTGGGGGTCCGGGGGCCTCACTGTGGGGATGGTCATGGGTCTAGCAGGCATAGGGGGCATCCAGAGCGAGAAGGAGACTGCAATGCCTGAATGACTGCCTGGCCTCCTACCTGGAGAGGGTGAGAAGCCTGGAGGCTGATAATCGGAGTCTGGAGATCAAAATCTGGGAACACCTGGAGAAGAAGGTCAGAGACTGGAGGCATTATTTCAAAACCATTGAGGACCTGAGGGCTCAGATCTTTGCAGGGTCTGTGGACAATGCCTGCATTGTTCTACAGACTGACAGTGCCTGTCCTGCTGCTGATGACTTCAGAGTCAAGTATGAGACAGCGTTAGCCGTGCTTCATTCTGTGGAGAGTGACATCAATGGGCTGCGAAAGGTCCTTGATGACACCAATATCACTCGACTGCAGCTGGAGACAGAGATCGAGGCTCTCAAGGAGGAGCTGATCTTCATGAAGAAGAACCATGAGGAGGAAGTAAATGGTCTACAAAACCAGATTAGGTTGACTGTGGAGTTGGCTGCCCCAAATCTCAGGACCTCAGCAAGATCATGGCAGACATCCCAGCCCAGTATGATGAGCTGGCTTGGAAGAACCAAGAGGAGCTAGACAAGTACTGGTCCCAACAGACTGAGGAGAGCACCACAGTGGTCACTTGCAGACCGCTGAGATAGGAGCTGCTGAGATGACAATCACAGAGCTGAGACGTATGGTCCAGTCCTTGGAGATTGACCTGGACTCGATAAGAAGTCTGAAGGCCGGCTTGGAGAAGAGCCTACGGGAGGTGGAGATGCGCTATGCTGTGCAGGTGGAGCAGCTCAACAGGATCCTACTGCACCTAGAGACAGAGCTGGCCCAGGCCCAGGCTGAGGGGCAGCACCAGACCCAGGAGTACAAGACCCTATTGAACATCAAGGACAAGCTGGAGTTTGAGGTCGCCACCTACCGCCACCTGCTGGAAGAAGGGGAGGACTTCCATCTTAGTGATGCCGTGGACAGCAGCCAGTCCATGCAATCCATTCAGAAGACCACCGCTTGCAGGATTGTGGATGGCAAAATAGTGTCTGAGGTCAACGACACCAAAGTTCTAAGGTGTTAAAGGCAGCAAAAGTGTGGCGCCCTTTGGGGAGGGGTAAGAGGCCAATAAAAAGTTCAGAGATTAAAAAAAAATAGTAATGGGGAACCCATTTCTGTAGTGACATTTAAACTGAGGCCTGAAGCCAGTTTTAGAAAAAGTAGAAGACGGTTCCAGCAGTGCAGTTTAACCAATACACAGACAATAGGAACAGCATATTCCAAGGCCCTGAGTGGAGAACAAATTTGGATAATTAGATTAATTTGAATGACCACATACTGAAATGACCCAGTGCCTTGCTTGTAGAAATGACTAGCCAATAGCACTGGGGAAAAACTGTTAACATGAAAACAAGTCAAAACAAAACAGAAACAGAAAATAAATTCTCAGAGAATATAGAAACAATTCCAGGAAACAAAAGAAAATGGGGGGGGGGGCTATAATTAGTATCCTTAGAGATGAATAGAATATTGAAGAGGAGAGCTATAAAAACAAACATCCAGAGAATAATAAAAAGTTACTGGAAATTAAAAATATGATAGCTGAGAGAAAATATCAATAGAAGCATTGGAAAATATAAGTTGAATAAATATTCCAGGCCCTGACCAGATAGCTCAGCTGGTTAGAGCAGCATCCTGGTACATCAAGATTGTATGTTCAATCCCCGGTCAGGGCACATACAAGAATCAACTAAATAAGTGGAACAGCAAAAATTGATCTCTCTCAAATCTATCAATAATAAAAAACAAGAAAAAATATTCTAGAAAACTGGACAAAAAAGTGATAGATAATAGGAGAGGGGGAAAAAAGAAAATTATAGAGTCAACTCAGGAATCTCCAGCATCGATTTATATGAATTTCAGAATGAGAGGGTAGTAAAACAAAAACTGAGGGGATCCATTGAGAAAAGATCTACCACATATCAGAACACTGGAGTCAAAGAGAGCACCCTAAAGGCTTCTGAGACATAAAACAGGTCACAGCCCTAACTGGTTTGGCTCAGTGGATAGAGCGTCGGCCTGTGGACTCGAGGGTCCCAGGTTCGATTCTGGTCAAGGGCATGTACCTTGGTTGTGGGCACATCCCCAGTAGGTGGTGTGCAGGAGGCAGCTGATCGATGTTTCTCTCTCATCGATGTTTCTGACTCTCTATCCCTCTCCCTTCCTCTCTGTAAAAAATCACTAAAATATATTTTTTAAAAAATAAATAAATAAATAAATAAAACAGGTCACAAAGGATGGATATTTACAATGACTTCAGACTTGTCAGCAGCAACACTGGTAGCCAAAAGACAATGGAGCAATGTTATCAAATATCTGAAGAAAATAACTAACGACCTAGATTTTTTCACCTAGCCAGCTATCAGTTAATTATGAGAAAAAATATATATTTTTATTGATTTTAGAGAGAGGAAGGGAGAGGGATAGAGAGATAGAAACATCAATCCCATCAGCTTCCTCCTGCATACCCACTACTGGGGATCAAGCCTGCAACCTGAGCACGTGCCCTGACCAGGAATTAAACCATCACCTCCTGCTTCATGGGCCAGTGCTCAACCACTGAGCCACACTGGCTGAGTTAATTATGAGAATTTGTAGTCTCAAAGAAATTATCTATCATGCACCCCTTTCAGGAAGCTATTGGAGATGTACTCCACCAAAATGAGAGTAAACAAATAAACAAAAGTCATAGAAACCAGGAAAAAGGGTATCCAACCTAGGAAATAAGTGAAGGATATATGCTGGTTGCTGGTGAAGGATCCAAGACCAATAGCTTTGCAGTAGGCTTAGAGAACAACCATCTCAGGTTGGAGCAGAAAGGTGAAATGTTTTGGAGGCATATATTTGTGTAAGGAAAAAAAAAAGGAAATGATAAAACTGATAAACTATTTGGTTGTATCTGAACATATTGAGAGGAGATTTCTAGAAGAGAGTATGAGAATTAATTGATAAGTACATAGATAGTTAAGTAAATAAATTAAAAAAGAGAATTATTAATTTCAGGGGAAATATACAAGAAAGGGAATATAAACAGTACATTAAGTGTCACAGCTTGAAAATAACATTTACACACTCATAAGTTGTAAACATTCAATATTGATTTAACAAAAGTAACATTACTATATTAGGAGAATAGAGAGAAAGTACAAGCATATTCATGTGGAGGATGAGAGCATGAAGTCCTCATATTAAAAATAGAAGTCAGTGTATATTTGAAACTTACCCAGCTGGCATGGAGGAAGTTGAGCATCGAACTATGAACTAGGAGGTCACGGTTCGATTCCTGGTCAGGGCACATGCTGGGCTTGCGGGCTTGTGGGCTTGCAACCCAGAGTGGGGCATGTAGGAGGCAGCCAATCAATGATTCTCTCTCATCGTTGATGTTTCTATGTCTCTTTCCTTCTCCCCTCCTCTCTGAAATAAATAAAAATATATTTTTTTAAATCTGAAACTTAAAAAACAAGAAATGGCATGATATTTAGAAAAATCAATAAATGCCAGAAGAATCAGCTAAGAGTTGTAATCTCCTTTAAGCATTGGGAAGCAGAGTGGGATAAGGATTACTTTTTAAAAAAATGTATCTTTATTGTTAAAAGTATTACAGATGTCCCCCTTTTCCCCCCATTGATCCCTTCCACCTCACACCCATTCCCCCATTGTAAGTAATAAAGAACATATAATAAAGAACATGCATGTACATGTGTAACTTTCATAAAAACAAATAAATATTTCATTTAAAACCTAATCATGGCCCAGCCCATGTGGCTCAGTGATTGAGCATCGACCCATGAACCAGGAGATCGTGGTTTGATTCCTGGTCAGTGCACATGCCTGGGTTGTGGGCTTGATCCCCATTAGGGGACATGTTTCTAGCTTTCTCTCCCCCTACATCTCTCTGAAATCAATAACAACATATGAAAAACAAAACCAACCATGGTAAGGAATGAAATAGCCTAGGAGGAGAGAGCAGAATGAGAAAGAGGTCTTGGTACTGATCTTTTAGGAACTCATTTACCATCCTTCTCACCTCCCCTTCCCCCCTCCCCGCTGTCCCTCTCCCCAGCGAACCATAAGTCTGGATTGAGAGAATACAGTGTTGATAGAAAGAAACAGATAAACGTCCAGGAACAGATCCAGAGACAAAGATACCTAGGATAGGAGAAGAATGCAGAAAAAGTGTGGGCTAGAGTTATCCCCACAGAAAAGGTGGCTTTGCATTGGGAGCAGGTTCTAAGTCCTGGAAGGCTCAGGGCTGGCTGAGGTCTCCATTCTTTTTTTCTTTTTTTTAAAAAATATATTTTATTGATTTTTTACAGAGAGGAAGGGAGAGGGATAGAGAGCCAGAAACATCGATGAGAGAGAAGCATCTATCAGCTGCCTCCTGCACACCCCCCACTGGGGATGTGCCCATAACCAAGGTACATGCCCCTGACCAGAATTGAACCTGGGACCCTTCAGTCCGAAGGCCAACGCTCCATCCACTGAGCCAAACCAGCTAGGGCTGAGGTCTCCATTCTTGAAGAGCTACTAAATATGGATCAGGAAATGCCTGAGGAGGGGAGCTAAGGCACTTTACCTTGGGCTTCTTCTGGCCTGGGTGATGACATCTCATTCCTGACCACTGGTGCTCCTGAATAGCTCCTTGCCTCCACCAAGCACCTCCTCCCCATCTTACCTACCTTTGTGAACAAATCATGAGCAAAGCTGAGGTCTCAGAGCAGCACCTCCTCCCACATACCTCTGCTTCTCCCTTGGCTCAGCTGAACTGCGTTTGCATTATGCAGGCATTCATCCATTCTATCCCCCCCTCCGTCTCTCCTTTGAGAGACACCAGGGGATAATGCAAGTTTCCAACCCTTCCCACTTCCAATTCTCTTCTCTGCTTCTCACTCCCTGCTTACTAAACTCCAGCTATTTATCTGTTCCCATCAAGTGTTCCTTTCTAGTTCTCCCTCGCCCTTTGGACAAAAGTTCAGAGGCAAAGAGCTAATAATACATAGCAGAGTCTGGGCTACTCTGTTGGAAAATATGTACTCTTGCTAGATTCGATAGGGTTTCATTTCTTATGCTGGGGATGTGCCTGCAACCAAGGTACATGCCCTTGACTGGAATCGAACCTGGGACCCCCAAGTCCGCAGGCCAGCGCTCTATCCACAGAGTCAAACCAGTTAGGGCAGTAAAAACCTTTTTGAAGGCAGGTATAGATGTAGAGATATGAGATATTTTCCTAGTGTCAAAGTGTACCCTCAATGCAGCAGCATTGGGACTGTGGGAGGACATGTGGCTCCCAGGCAAGTGGACACTCTCAGTGCTGAGCGACACCCCAGAGCCACAGGGTTGCAGGCCTAGCAGATTCTGATAAGGAGAGAAACATTCCCATGTTCAAAGGACAGAATCTCGAGGTCCAAAGCCTGTGGTGATAAGGAGCATGAGGGGAAAGGGACGAGAAGACCCAAATGAATAACTCTATAGAAATAAGGTCACATGCATACATGGAAAATGTCTGTTTCCTTTTCTTCCATATATGAATGCAGAACCTGTCCTGATGTAAAAGAGTATAGGCTGCTGATGTGGCATGATCTTATAAGTGTGGAGGGCAACCATAGGCTCCAGAACCCGGTGCCCTGAGTTCAAATCCTAGCCAGACCACTTACTGGAATTCTTTTGTGTCATGCACCCCTTCTCAGAGTAATGTTTTAAAATACTTTTTAAAAAAAATGGTATTTTTCCCTGGCCGATGTAGCTCAGTTGGTTGAATATCATCTTGTTGTGCACCAAGAGGCCACTGGTTCGGTCACCAGTTGGGGTGCATGCAGGAGGCAACCGACCAATGTTTTGCTCTCTCTTTCTCTCTCCTTTCCTCTCTCTAAAATCAATAAAAACATTTAATAAATAAAATAATAATATGGTATTTGTACACCCATGTTCACTAAAGCATTATTCATAATAGCCAAAATGGAAGCAATCCAGTGTCCATTGAAAGATAAAGGGACAAACAAACAAAATATATATAAATATATTACATACAATGGAATCTTATTCAGCCTTAAAAAGGAAGGAAATTCTGACACATACTCGAACATGGATGCATCTTGAGGACATAATGCTAAGTGAAATAAGCCAGTCACAAAAAGAAAAATACTTTATGATGCCACTATGAGGTATCTAGAGTAGTCAAATTCATGGAAACAGAAAGAAGAAGGGTGGTTACCAGAGGCTGGGAGGAATATGAAATGGGAACTTGTTTAATGGGTATAGAGTTTCAGTTTTGCAAGAAGAAAGGAGTTCTGGAGATTGGCTGCACAACAATGTGAATGTACTTAACAATACTGAATTTACACACTTAAAAAATGATGAAGATGGCCCTGGCCGGTGTGGTTCAGTGATTTGAGTGTTGACCTGTGGACCGAAGGGCCACAGGTTCCATTTCCGGTCAAGGGAACCTCAGTTGCAGGTTCACCAGCCCTGGTAGGGGCGTGTGCAGGAGGCAACCAATCGATGTGTCTCTCTCCCATCAATGTTTCTCTTTCTCTCCCCTCCCCCCTCTTCCGTCCCTTCTACTCCCTCTAGAAATCAATGGGAAAAAATATCCTCAGGTGAAGATTAATAAAAGAGACAGAATTCAAATGCTATAGAATTCACCCATTTGAAGTGTAGTGCACAATTTAATGGCTTTTAGTATAATCACAGTGCAACCATCAGCACTGTCAATTTTAGAAAACTTTTATTACAATGGTCAATTTTAAATCTTCATTTTACTCGGCCTATCCACAGCATTTGACACACTTGATCAATCCCTTCCCCTCTAAACATTTTTTCCACTTCACTTTCAGGACATCACACTCTCTTGGTGTTCTTGGTGCTTCTCCTTCCTCACTGGCCGTTTCCTTTCAATTGGCTTGGCTTTTCTTCACCCTGACCTCTTTCTAGAGATTGGAGTGCCCAGGGCTCTCCTCTATCTTCCTGGGTGATCTCATCCAGCCTCATGGCTTTAAATACCATCTATATGTTTAGTAGCAAATGTGTGTCATTAGAGACCAAGGCTAAAATCATCCACACCCTCGCATTTCGAATTACTGTATATGGATGTGAAAGTTGGACAGTGAAGAAGGCTGATAGGGAAAAAAAAATGATTCATTTGAAAGTTGGTGTTGGAGAGAGTTCTATGGATACTCGGGCCTAGACCAATAGAAAGATGAACAAGCAGGTAGTAGAGCAAATCAATCCTGAAAAGTTGCTGGATGCAAAAATGACAAAACTGAAGCTGTCCTATTTCAGGCACATATTTAGAAGTCAGGGTTCTCTGGAAAAGATAATAAAGCTTGGAAAAACTGAAGGCAACAAGAAAAGAGGAAGATCACATATGAGAGGAACTGACGCCATAAAAGAAGCCATAGGCATGATGCTACAGGAGCTGAGTAGGGCTTTGAGGACAGGACACTCTGGACGTAACTCATTCATAGGGTTGCCGGGAGTTGGAGCTGACTCAATGGCACATAACGCACACATATGTTTTGTATTACCAAGTTTGCATCTCTAGCCCAAGACATCTTGCACCTGCTCCCAACTTGTTTATACAAATGCCTGCTCCACATCCCCATGTGGATTCTAGGACAACTCAGCATAGTCAGAACTAACACTATTCCACATGCAGTCTTCCCTTCCTCAGTCGGTGACAATTTCATCTTTCTAGTGTTCTGGCCCCAAATCCTTGTTATCCTTTTTTTTAAAAAAAAAAAATTTCAGAGAGGAAGGTAGAGAGAGAAAAACATCAATGACGACGAGAGAGAATCATGTATAGGCCGCCCCCTGCATACCCCTCACTGGGGATCGAGTCCGCAACCTGGGCATGTGCCCTTGACCAGAAGCCGATGCTCTATCCACTGAGTCAAACCAGCCAGGGCATTCCTTGTTATCCTTAATGACATTTGTCTCTCACATACCACATTCAACCCACCAGGAAATTCCCTACCCTCAACATATCCAGAACCCTATCCCTTCTCCCACTTGCTTTGTTATCCACTGGTCAAGCTGCCACCATGTCTAGCCTGGATTACTGCTGTAGCCACCTAACAGGTCATACTGCTTTTACCCTTGTTCCCCCTAGTCTATTCTTAACACAGCAGCCAGAGGGATCCTTTTAAAATAGAAGTGACTTCATATTACTCCTCTGCTCAAAATCCTGCAATGACTCCCCATTTCATTCAAAGTAAAAGCCAAAGTTTACACAATAGCCCACAAGGCCCTTCGTGACTAATTCCCTCTGCTCCTTATCTTCTTGACTTTATCTCTTACTACTCTGCCCCTCACTCATTTTGTTCCAGTGACACTGGCCTCAACTTTTCCTCAAACCCTTCAAGCACACTTGTGACTTACAGAGTTTGCAGTGGCTAGTCCCTCTTCTAAAGAGCATGTCCTCCAACTGTACAGCTTAGCCAATTCCCTCACCTCCTTTTGGGCATTGCTCAAATTTCATCTTCTCCAGAAGGCCTTCTCTGATCACCTTACTTAATATATGGTCAACCCTCCCAACCCTCCTCTATTTCCAAACCCCCTTACCTTGCTCTATTTTTTCTTTTGTTCTATAGCACTTATCACTATATATATATTGATTTCAGAGAGGAAGGGAGAGGGAGAGAGAGAAACAGCAATGATAAGAGAGAATCGTTGATCGGCTGCCTCCTGCACGCCCCACACTGGGGATGGAGCCTGCAACCCAGGCATGTGACCTTGACTGGAATCAAACCCAGGACCCCTTCAGTCCTCAGGCCGACGCTCTAGCCACTGTGCCAAACCAGCTAGGGCAACTTATCACCTTTTAACATGCTCTATTTTATTTAATTAAATTTATTAGGGGTGACATTCATTGGTAAAATTAAGTTTTAAGTGTACAATTCTATAATACATCATCTATCTACTACATTGTGTGTTCACCACCCAAAAGTCTCATCTCCTTGTCATATTTTAAAAAAAATCTTTATAGTTGACAGTATTACATATGTCCTCCCCCCCGATTGACCCTTTCTAGTCTGTTCCCACCCAGTCACCATATATTTTATATATTTGACTCCCTTTCCCCTCTTCAAACTCCATCCACATCCCTACACTATATCTATATTGTAAAATATGTTTTTATTGATATTTAGAGAGAGAAGAGGGGGAGAGAGAGAGAAAGAAACATTGATCAGTTGCCTACTGTCTGAACCAGCACCTGGGCATGTGCCTGACCAGGAATCGAAGCAGTGACCTTGCGGTGCATGGGATGATGCTCAACTAATTGAGCCACACTGGCCAGGACCCATACACTATATATATTTTTTAATTAAAATATGATTTTATTGATTTCAGAGCGGAAGGGAGAGGGAGAGAGAGAGATAGAAACATCAATGATGAGATAGAATCATTGATTGGCTGCCTCCTGCACATCCCCTACTGGGGATCGAGCCTGCAACCTGGCATATGCCCTTGACCAGAATCAAACCTGGGACCTTTCAGTCTGCAGGCCGATGCTCTATCCACTAAGCCAAACCAGCTAGGGTCATACACTATATTTTTAATGCTTATTTCCTAGGTGTGTTTAGTGTCTCCCAAAGCAAGAATTTGTTCATTGAGGTAGCCCAAGGATCCAGTACAGTGTCTGGTACAGAGCTCAATAAGTACTTGTTGAATGAATGTATGAAAAATGTGGACAATGCCTGCTCTATAAAACTATTATAGGGATTAAATAACGGGCAAAGATCCTGACACCTAACAACGAACACCCAACAAATGTTAGATCCCTACCTCCCTTCAACAAATATCTTCCCCGGCTGCCTCCTCTTACAGCACTGCTCCTCCCCTCCTCTCTGGAAAATTTCACCATTCTAGTCTCTCCTTTTATTTTCTAATAAAAGCAGGTCTTGTCATTCACCAAGTTTGTCCAGTAAGTGCCGGGCAGTTTGTTAGTTAATCATATTATTTATTCTTTTTCTTTCCGCATCACCATTTATCCCCTCTATGCCCTCTTTCACCTCCACCCTTCCCACCTTCCCACTTTGATTTTAATCCAGGAAGATCTAACAAAAGGCCACAGATGTCTTCTGAGAAGAAAAGGAACCCTGGGAGACCAGCTTTACCTAGTGCCACAAGTATTTATCTGATTACCAAATTGTCACCCAGAGTAGTAGAGAGCCCTGAGGACACGGACCAGTAAATGTTTTTGTTGTTGGAGGTTTATTGCACTGATTTTTAAAGTAAACTTTATTAAGGTATAATTTACATACATTAAAATAGAATGTTTTAAATACAATTTGATGAGTTTTGACAAATGTACTGTAGTCAATTTGATTTGGGGTGGAGGGCATTAAGGTCACCTGGGATTATGCAGGTTGAGATTTAGCAGAGGGATCCTGGTTAGAAAAGAGAACATCAGGGCTCTTGGGAAACATACCCAAACTAGAGGCCCGATGCACACAATTCATGCAGGGAAGGGGCGGGTGTCCCTCAACCCAGCCTGCCCCTCTTGCAGTCCAGGACCCCTCACTCCCTACCGCTCACCTGCTTGCTGCTCCTTAGCGCTGTGAGCCCGGCTTATGGCTGAGCGGTAACCCTGTGGGAGTACACTGACCACCAGGGGGCAGCTCCTGGATTGAGCACCTGCCCCCTGGTGGTCAGTGCAGGTCATAGCGACAGGTGTTCCAGCATTGGGTCTATTTGCATATTAGGGTTTTATTACATAGGACTAGAGGCCTAATGCACAAAATTTGTGCAAGAGTTGGCTTTCCTTCCCCTGGCTGCCTGCACCGGCTTCCCTCTGGCACCTGGGACCTGGGCTTGCTTCCCTCCGGCTGCAGGCATATGGGACCTGGGCTGGCATCCCTCTGGCCACCTGCAGGCACCCAGGACCCAGGCTGGCTTCCCTCTGGATGCCGGCAGGCACCCAGGACCTGGGCTTCCCTCCCAGTCCCGGCTTTGTCCAGAGTACATTGGTCTAATTAGCATATTATGCTTTTATTATTATAGATTATATAGATAGGGAGGAGTGGAAACACCAAGGGCTGACCTGAGATTGGTCCTGGGGTCTCACTGCACCAGGATCTGGACCTACAGAATATCTGGCAACTTCCTGGCACTCCTTGTCCTCCTGAGGGAGCGGGCCAACTCCCTTTCACAGCAATTTCACGTGTTTAACCCTTGGGGATCGTTCCAGCCCTCCACAACCAAGCTTCACCGCTGCCACGACACTCAAGGGGCCCGATTTTCTCTCCATCCTTAGTTAGAAACTGGTTTCGGATCTGCATCAGTACCGCGGGCGGGCGGAAAAAAAGCAAAAGTGCTGCAGCAGGTGTTGGAGCCAGGAGTCCCCTTTTGGGTCTTCCATCCTCCCCACCGGGGGGCTCTGGGCAACCAGGCTCTCTCCCCCGCCCCTCGGCGCCTAAGAGCTCAGAGGCTGCAGGTCCCGCTTCACTTAGAGACAGAAACGCCGACTTCAGGTCTGCTGGGCAAACTGAGGCGGGACTGGAGATTCTGGGCGAGGAGTCTGAGGCTGGAACGGAGGGAGCCCCTGCCAAAAGCCCAGTGAGGGTCGCGCCAAACCAAAAAGAACCCGTGGGGGTCCCGGCGGGCTCCGGGCGGGAGGCA
>NW_005369870.1:3832752-3837629 GCF_000412655.1 Myotis brandtii
GGGCCCATCTTCCCCAGACCCGAACCCTCGACTCGGGCCCCAGCCGGAGACCCTGGCGGAGGGACC
Organism: Myotis brandtii; assembly: GCF_000412655.1. Taxonomy (NCBI): domain Eukaryota; kingdom Metazoa; phylum Chordata; class Mammalia; order Chiroptera; family Vespertilionidae; genus Myotis; species Myotis brandtii. The sequence goes on from NW_005369870.1 coordinate 3,832,819, forward strand.
GGGGGAGAGGGAGCGGCACTCACAGGCGCCGGCCTCCCGGACCTCCCAGCTCCTCCAAGTGAAGCCCGGAGCACGGTCCCTCCCGGCACCGGAGCTGGGGACTCGGCTGCACCTGCGCTCAGCTGCCTCTGTGCTCTCCCTGCAGGTGCGGCCGGTGATCGCTTTCCAAGGCAGCCGAGGGGTAAGAAGGGACGTGGGGGGTGTGCGGGGAGAACAGACGCGGGCTCGGGGCCGGAGACTGAGACGGTCACGGTCTGAGGAAGTTCCTGAGAACTGAGCCCGAAGGGGGTGAGGGGGCTGCTGGGGTGGCGGTCCCAGGAGGCTGCGGTTGGAGTCTGTGCCCTCTCAGCCTCCTGGGAACGCGGGCCCAGCTGCACCTGGCGTGCTAACGAGTCCCCCGGGACCCCTCTTCAGTCTCAGGCGGGCTCGGGGAGAAAGGGCACTGGCAGGAGGGGGCAGGGTTGACTCCTGGGGCTTACGGTCTCCTTTCACTCCCAGTATCTGAGGCTCCCAGGCCCTGGCTGCTCCTGCCTCTTCTCCTTCACAGTGTCCCAGTGTGGCCAGGAGGGCCCTGGTGGTGGCCTGGACCTTGTGTACCAACGCTTAGGCAGGTAAGAGAGGGTTTGTGGGAAGTCAGGACGGGGATGTCCAGAGCTGCTTTAAAAGTTCTCCACCCTCCCGGTATGTTTTCCACCACCTCTTTCCAGACCTGGGCCTAACCGCCTGCACTGCCTGGGGCCACTCAGGGAGCGCCTCAGTATTTGGGCAGCCATGGATTCTCTCCCAGCCCCATCTTCAGGTCAGGGACACAACCTGACCGAAGATTCCAGAGATCCTGAGAATTGGCACATCGGGGATTATTCTAGAGATGCAGTTTCACAGCCACAGATGGTACCAGAGGAGGTGAGGCCAGAAGAAACTGCAGGGAGTTGGGATAAGGTGGGGCAAAGCCTGAAGCCCAGGTAGCCAAGTGCCCCTGCCATTTCCCCTGCCAGGTGCCAGATCCACGGGCCAGCAGCCAAAGACGGTCACTCCCCGGATCCTCCAGGGAACACACGGCACAGTGGGAAGTGAGGTACTTGGGCAGAGTGGGACTAAGCTGAGAAACCCTTCCTCGAATCTCCACCCTAAGTGATACGATAAGAAATCTAGCTCTACCTCCTACTCGGGTCTTCATCTCTTCCATCCTAGGAACCAGACCTGTCTTCCAAACAGAGAGCCTGACCAGGCACTGCCTTCTGCTAGCCAGAAACATCTGAACAAGGTAAACTGTAACAGAGTTTTTCAGAGAGATTTGTCCAATCAGGCTACAGTTTTAAAGTTGGGGTCCTTCATTTTGATGCTCACAGAGATTACTACATGGAAATAATTTTCAAGAGAGAGTAGGGGGCACAGAGTAGGAGGCTTCTTGACATACTATTAGTGTGACAAAAGTATTTTCCCCAACAGAAGCGTCCAGCACCTGCAGCCACTACAAAACTGAAGGAAAAGAGGCTCAGAACTCTAGCCCCAAGTCCCCTACAAGGACTGCCCAGTCAGGACCTACGAGAGGGAGAAGATTGGGAGCAAGAAAATAAACATGAAGACATGGGCCCCAGACTGGAGCACAGTCCCTCAGTTCAAGCAGGTGAGTTAATGAGAGTAGTGAGAGGAGGATAAAACTGCCACAGTGGGGGAAAGGCCGATAATCACCTTCATGTCTTCTTCCTTCCTTCCTAGACTCTGAATCCCCAAGCCCTGAAGAGGTACCAGATTACGTCCTGTGAGTCCCCTGCCATTTCTAAGTTTATCAAGCCTTGTGCATATGAGATTTAGATGAACTTCCTGGGAGTTTGGAGCTTTGGCAGGCAATAAAATTGAAAGTGGTTAACTTTACTCTGCTCCTGGCAGGCAATATGGGGCCATCCACACTGCAGAGCAGCAACATGCTTATGAGCAGGACTTTGAGAGAGATTATGCTGAATACCGCGTCCTGCATGCTCGATTTGGGGCTGCAAGCCAAAGGTTCATAGAGCTGGGAGCAGAGATCAAGAGAGTTCAGCGAGGAACTCCAGAACACAAGGTAAGGACTAGACTCAGGATGGCTTCCCAGGTCTACTGGCCATAAACTCCCTGTTTTTTTCAGTGACCGAAGTGACAAGCAAGCCTGTTTTAAGAGAAAAATTATTCTGTATCATTTGGTAGCATGAGAGGAAGTTACTTCCCTCCCTTAAGAGAACTAGTTTTTTTCTCATGGTTAAACTTGATGCTAGCATTTTCTTTGTTTCAGGTGCTGGAAGAAAAGATAGTCCAGGAATATAAAAAGTTCAGGAAGGTAAGACTAGGCCTGGGAATGCTAGCAATAAGGTAAAAATGAATTCCTTTTTTTGACATGGATGCTTTTTCTCTGCAGCGGTACCCAGGTTACAGGGAAGAAAAGTGTCGCTGTGAGTACCTGCATCAGAAATTGTCCCACATTAAAGGTCTCATCCTGGAGTTTGAGGAAAAGAACAGGGGCAGCTGAACTAACTGGTCAAGGGCTATCGACCCTCTCTGTCCGGTGTGATGCAAAGGAACAAAACAGCTGTAAATGAAGTAGAGTGCAACTGTCCGCTCTTGTTATTGCTGAATCCATGGTGGCAAGTAGGAGAGCTGCTCTAGGTTAAGGTTTGATTTTCATTGTTGCCATATATTAATTTTTAGGGTGTGGGCGCAGTGCCAACACTCTATAGCTGTGCCCAGGAGACTAAGAAAAGTAGCCACGGCTTGGCTTCTCCACCTTTAGTTCAGCAAGTCATTTTCAAATCTTAAGAAAGAAATGACACCCTTCCCAGGACAAGATACCTCAAGGACATTAGAATTCAGCCTGGTAGCCTCCCTAACAAAACAGTAACTTTTAGGAAGTTGTGATACACCTGGATGTAATGGGAATGGCTTGGGGTCTTATCAATGTACCGAAAGTGAATTCTTTTACAAACATGGCTAAAAATTAAAACTGTCTCTGTGTCCTTTGTACAAGTTTATATGCTTTTCTTAAATCTTCCAAAGCAGTGGTTCTTACCCCTGGCTCTATGTCTGAACCACTTCTGGGCTCTAAAAAAATTAGATATCCAAATCCCAACCCAGGTCTTGTGAATTAGAATCTCCAAGATTATGGTTAGGCTTTACTTCTTCAAAGCACTATGGATGATCCTGATAAATATCCTCCTACGTAATAAAGAGCTAATATGCTAATTAGACCGAACAGCCAGACGACCATCCGGACTAAGCAGGGGCTGTGAGGGCCAGCTGGGGCTACTAGTGCTGAGCCCCCCTGCACGAATTTTGTGCATTGGGCCTCTAGTTTTGCTATAAGTCTCTACCAAATCCATCTTATAATTGACAACTAGAGATGACAGCAGGAAAAAAGTTCTCTCTCTCTCTCTTTTTTTTATTAATCCCTACCTGAGGATATTTTTTCATTAATTTTCAGAGAGAGTGGAAGGGAGGAGAGACAGAGAGAGAAGCATCGATGCAAGAAAGACACATTGATTGGTTGCCTCCTGCCTGTGCCCCAACAGGCGTGGGATGAAGCCTGTAACCAAGGTATGTGCCTTTGCCTGGCTTGGGATGAAGCCTGTAACCAAGGTATGTGCCGGAATAGAATCCAGGACCCTTCAGTACACAGGCTGACGCTCTATCTACTGAGCAAAACTAGCTAGGGCAAGTTCTCCTTTTCTAAACATCGAGGTGAAGATCATTTACTATTAGAGCACCTATCTGGAAATATTCAGTGACTGAAAACTGTAACTATGGATAGGATTTGGATGTGCTCACAAAAAGGATGAGGGGAAATGTTTCAATGCATTCCTCGGTTGTTGTATAAGAAAGTGGATGCTTCATTCACAACCAGGAATGATATTGCCTTCCCCAGTCCACTGGAAAGGAAAGTTAATAGGCCACACCCTGGGCTTTGGGAGAGAGCTGCACCCAGCAGTGTCAGCAATTCCTGAAACAACTTGGATGGAACCCCAACCTGATGCCACACCCACGCAGGGCATTTATGGGTAAGCAGCAGCTCTTGGGAGGTATAAACACGGTCAGCTACATGGCAAGGACAAACAGCAACCCATCCTTAAGGCACAGACAGGGTCAGAAACAGATCCCAACAAGAAAGGGCCCTCACCTGTTCTAATTACCCAACGAGGGGCCTGGGCAATAAACATGTAAGGATAGAGACAAAATTTGGAGAGGATTTACAGGTGGAAACTATGGAGTCAAAATAGCTGATCTACAGCTGTACTGACCGAGATGGTAGCCACTAGCCCTATACAGTGGGGCCTTGACTTACGAGTGTCCCGACTAACAAGTTTTTTGAGATACCAGCTGTCTCTCAGCCGATTTTTTGCATTGAGTTGACAGAGTAATTTGAGTTAATGAGCTCCTTAATGAGCTCGGTCTCGGAATGAATTAAACTCGTAAGTCAAGGCCCCACTGTATATGACTATCCTATCTAATAAAAGAGAAACATGGTAATTAGCGTACAACTGCTACCCTTTTCATTGGCTAATCAGGGCGATATGCAAATTAACCGCCAACAAAGATGGCAGTTAATTTGCATATGTAGGCACAATGCAGGGAGGTGAAAGGGAAAGCAGGAAGAAGCCCCCTGCCACTGACAGTGATTGGAAACCCAGGGGGGAGCTAAGAGCCCCCCAGCCATGATCGGAGAATCGGGCACCTTTGCCACCCTGGCCAGTGATAGCGGGAAGTAGGGGTGGAGCCAGCGATGGGAGCTGGGCACGGGCGAAGCTGGCAGTCCCGGGAGCTAGGGGTCCCTTGCTCGGGCCTAA
>NW_005369870.1:3837760-3863530 GCF_000412655.1 Myotis brandtii
TTCTCCAGCAGGGTGGCCAAGGCCACAGGAGCCCTGAACCTCCCCCTCCTGGGACCTTCCAGATCTCTGCTTCTTCTGTGGGATGGGACCAAAGCCCTTTGGTTTAGTACACGTAGGCTAGGCTCTCTCCAAAGAGCTTAAAGCAAACAAGGAAACCAAGAGATATTCAGTGTCCAGCCCTAGATGTCTTAGCCTGAGTTTTGGCTTCCACAGACCTATCCCTCTCCACCCACCTCTCAAGAGGTTAGAGCACCAAAGGTGAGGAGAGTAAGGAAGACATGAGGACCCCAAGCCTGGGCCCTGGTGATGATGGGAAAGCTGAGACACAACCACCTTAGACACCTGCCCTCAGCTCCATGGAGATATTCACAAGGAAGATTTCTACTAGCCTCTAACCTTCCAACAAGAGGATCAAGGCTGGGCTGAGGGACACCCTCCTCCCGTGCATGAATTTCGTGCACCGGGCCACTAGTTTAAATTAATAAAAACTTAAAATGTAGTTTCTGGACACATTTCAAATTCTCAATAGCTACATGTTTTAGAGAATGAAGGTTATAGAACATTTCCATTATTGCAGAAAGTCCTATTGGACAGTGCTGGGCTAGAGAACCGTTGGTTTCCCATCTCGTGGAAAAGACAGTTTAAAGGGGGCTCTTTTATTATCACTGTTCCAAATGTACAAAAAAAATTAGAAAATAACCCCCCAACTTAATTCCCCCCACCCACAGCAACACAAATAATTTTTCCCAAAAGCACAAACATAAACTGGTCCTGGTATTTCCACAAACAGTGCAGCTAAGAAACAGTTTAGAGAACATTGAACAGGATTCAGATAATATCCATCTATCCTCTCAGCCCTGAGAGGTAATAATCCCATGTGGGTACCAGTCCTTCCTAATGGTTTTCCCAGCTCTGGTGGAAGAGTCCTTTACAAAGTGGTATGTTTGGCTGCTGCTTTAGAGATCCTCCTGTGCCTTCTTTTTCTTCTTGGGTTTTTCTTCTTGAATTACAGGGGGGTTTGTAGCCTCTCGCTGTAGATAGCTAATAAAATCACTTAATTCACGGCCACCCTGAAAACAGAAAGATTACCATGAAAATTTAATCATTTAAAGAACCCTGGGTTTCCTCCCAACCCCCAATAAGACTTCTGAGTTTGTAAAAGCACATTAACCACATATATTGACGAGAGTCGAAAGAGTTTCCAGTTAAATAAATATAGGGAGAGAGCTAGATATGTACAAGCTTGTGTGAGTATGTGTGTGTTTATTTGTGGAGAGCTGAGACAATGCACTTACTTCATATTTCTTTGGATCTAGCTTCTTGTTGGCTGGAGAGAAGTAGATGGTAGGAAAACTAGGGAAAAGAAAAAGAAAAAGAGTTGACTACTTTCCGGTTCCAGTAACTCTGTCATACAAGTATACGTCCTTAATAACTGTTTCTTGGAGTAACTTCTCTTCATGATTTCTTTCTTTCTTTTTTTGGTAATCCTCACATGAGGATATTTTTCCATTGATTTTTAGGGAGAGTGGAAGAGAGGGGAAAGACAGAAATATCAATATGACAGAAACACATTGATTGGTTGCCTCCTGCACACGCCCTGACCAGGGCCTGGGTCGGGGAGGAGCCTGCAACCAACATATGTGCCCTTTACCATAATTGAACCCGGGACTCTTTGCTCTGCGGGCCAAAGCTCAATTCACTGAATTAAACTGGCTAGGGCCATGATTTCTAATGTGACCAGACAGCAGTCCCCATCAATGGTTAGGGTAACATCCGACCAAAACTTAGGAATATGAGAGCTCACAAAATCTGTGGCAGTCATGTAGGCCCATGCTGCAGAACTCTAACCCAGGGAAGGCAGCAGTGGTTCTGTGCTCAACTGGAGTATGAGGACTCCCCAAACTATACCCAATAAAAAAAATGGCTTTTTTTTTTGTCAATTGGCTACTCATTTTTATTAGTTTTTAATCTACTTACCCTCTGACTTCATATGGAGAAGGCACATCATTGGCTGTGGCATCCATCTTGGCTATGATAATATTTGGGTCTTTTCTGAGCTGTTAATAAAAAGGTTAGATTGTTAAGTTTCAAGTTTCAGTGACTGAGAGACAGTCAATTCAGGACTTAAAACAATCACATCTTAAAACACCTACATTAGTTTTGCTGCTCAGACAAGAAGAGTAGTTATCACTTGCACATAGTATCTTGCCTTTCACAAGTTTCCCTGTTCTCTCTGGGTTCCATAGTAAGACTCTATATACAGCCACCTTCAAAACTATCTAGCTGAAAGAAGACACTGTAAAGGCTAAGCCAAGTGTTTTAAGATGAAGGAACATAATGGTTTCATATAAACCATTACCAAAATTCAGAAGCCTGGATATATATTTTTTAAAATATATTTTTATTGTTCTTTAGAGAGAGAGAGGCAAAGTCAGAGGGATAGAAAAAGAGAAACATCATAGATTGGCTGCCTCCTGCATGCCCCCTCTTGAGGATCAAACCTGCAACCTGGCCATGTGCTGTCTGGGAATTGAACTAGGGACCTCATGATTCATGGGTTGATGCTCAACCACTGAGCAATACTGACAGGGCAGCATGTACACTTTTAACCATAATCTAGATCAGTGGTTCCCAAACTTTTTTTGGCCATGCCCCACCTAAGCATCTTTAAAATCCTGATGCCCTCCCTGTGACATAAATTCTTATTACTCAAAAAGTGAACTCCTATTCATGTGGAGAAAGTCTAAAAGGCCATTACCTTGGTCTAAACAAGCTTCCAAAGAACATGGCATCCATGAAAGAGAAAAATAAAAGAACGAAAGGACAGTTGAAGTACTGAGGAAGAAATCACTAGAAATTGTTAAAAAATAATAATATGAAATGATATGAAAAAATAGCAAATAAAGTTTCAAAACATAATAGAGAACTAAAATGCATAAATATGTGCAATATATATTTATATACTGCATATGAGGGTCCCTAGAACCATATGAAAGGCAAAAATTCACTTATTAATCCCCTTAAAAATCAAACTGCCTCCCTGTGGGGCATATGCCCCATGTTGGGAACCACTAATCTAGATTTAGTCTGAGGGGCTTTATTTTTTAAACATTTAAAAAAATTATTATTTTGTTGTTGTTGTTAATCCTCACCGAAGATATTTTTCCATCGATTCTCTGAGAGAGTGTAAGAGAGAGGGAAAGTCAGAAACACTGATGTGAGAGAAAAACATCGATTGGTGGCCTCCTGCACGCACCCGACCAGGGCTCCCGGTGGGGAGGAGCCTGCAACTGAGATACGTGCCCTTGACCGGAATCGAACCCGGGACCCTTTCGTCCGCAGGCCAATGCTATATCCACCAAGCCAAACCAGCTAGGGCGAGTCTGAGTGGTTTTAGGACAGGTATTTGAGGCACTGCTCAGGCTAAACACTAGGGGGAAATCAAGAGAAAGTGAATAAGGAGTAGATAAGGTAACTAACTAGCCAATGCTAAATACATGTGTCAACATCCCCACTCAAATTTTATCTTCAGAATATGGTTCAGACTTACCTTCTCTCCCAGTTCTTTATACTTAGGTTCCAGATTCTTACAGTGGCCACACCAAGGAGCATAAAATTCAATCAGCACATCTTTATTTACATCATTCACTATTTCATCAAAATTCTCTGCTACCACTACCTGGAAAACATAGAAGATTCTCTAGTTGGTAAGCTGAGCTGACAAATAAATTCACAAGTTATATTTGTTTTTGGACCCAATCCCTTTCAAATCTGATGTGTTCTAATCCCTCTCAAATTTGATGTGATGTCACTGAAACCCAAAACACATTTATAGACTGTATTAAAGATGCTGTCAGTTGGGAGAGGTCAGTGGGGGGAAAGGGAGACATATGTAATATGTTCAACAATAAAGAATTAAAAAAAAAAAAATTGAACCAACCTTTTCAACCAGTAAAGAAAAAGAAAAAAAAGATGCTGTCATTCCCAGAAACCAATTCATTCCTGTGTTCAGGAAGTCACAGGAAACAAGTGTTACCCAATCCTTCCTTAAAATAATCTTAAAATTATTCTTAGGGGTTAGCTTGCTCTGTCCCAAAGAATAAGCTAGCTCTGATATAAATACCACCAAAAAATTCTATGGAGGTTTTATAGTCCTGCCCCAATTGAGCATTATGAGCTCTGTCAATGCTTATTTTATGTATGAGGTGGAGAAGAGGGGGGGAAGTGAGGACAAATAAAAACATGATAACTAACAAGGTCTTCACTTAGACCCAGCATTTTTGGAAGAAATGAGGAGAGGCTGCGTACAAGCTTGGGGAGGCCATGAGCACCTCACCTTTACGGGCCCATCATTGCTCTCTGGGATTGGCTCAGACTTTAGGTATCTCTTCAGGTTGCCATCAAAGTAATCCTGCAGGAATCTCTCAAGAGCCTTGCCATCACGCCTGCCAATTGGAAAGCAAGTGTCAGGTTAATTTATTCCCATCATTGAGAGGATTAAAAGCAATTTCTTCGACTAGTTTCTACATATTTTAGCTTTAATTTCAAGATTAGAATGAAATCGGAAGTTTAAAAAAATGGGGGGGGGGCACTCTTATCTCTCAATATTCAGGACTACTGACTGAACAAAAAACCAATCACTTCTTAGTATTTCTAGTGTGTTCTTTGTGGATTAAAGGGCAGAAAAGGAAGAAAACATTGGTCTTCTGAAAATTCAGTTCTACCTAAGGACCAGTTTTATTTTGTTGCTTTAGAGAACAGTGCCTATTTATGAAATCTCATTTTACTGATTCGTTCACAAGGAAGATTTTCGCTTGTGTTGATCTCCCAAAGTCTCAGAAGATGAAAGTCAAAATTATCTGGGGACCTAAGACCTCTCCACTTCCCTGAGTTTACTGTAGGCCAATGTGCTATTCCAAGAAGAAAAAATATTCTGTAGGTTGAGAAGAGACTGGATTGGTCTAAAATTACATAAATTTCAAAGAGACTGTCTAGTGTTCTTTATGGTACTATTTCTAATGGCAGGGTGGAAACAATCATGTAAGAATTCCATGCTGCCATCTTTCATTATTATTTATCATGATCCTTAAAGTAAGTACCTGTAATTAACTGAGAAAAGTGAGTCATAAGGTGTTGACTAGAAGACCTATCTTCACATTTGAACATTCACCTTTATAAATTCTCAGTAGTGTAAAAGGCTTTTAATAGTTTCCTTGAAGAATCAAATCCCAAACCCATGCTAACGTGTAACTCACGAGAATTCCTCCTGCATGACAAACTTCTCTCCTTTTGCAGTTCTGATAGCAACAACAGGAATCTCTCCGGCAGTGCTTTCCAAACCAAAATCGGAAAGATCATGGCTAAAGGTTTTGCGGCTAGCTATAGCAAAGTTAAGTTTGTGTCCAGCATCCAGGAATTTCTTTGCTACCATCATCACCCTGTGGGAAACAAGAGAAATTTATGCCTATGCCAAGATTACAACAGGGTGGTACAGCACTTATGAAACCAAGAAGCAAGAGTCTAGAAAGCAAAGACTAAGTTTTATAGTCCATGCAGCCCCCTGGAATCAGTCTGAACTTGTGTCCTTGGGCATTAACACAGGATTATGGTGTGCTCTAATGTGCCACTAAACTTCACTGCCACACTGGTGGTGCCCAATCAAAACATCTCCCACTGGGGATGTGCCCCCAACATGCCCTTGACCGGAATCGAACCCGGGACCCCCCAGTCCCCAGGCCGACGCTCTATCCACTGAGCCAAACCAGCTTCGGCAGCAAAGACTGTTTTATAGTTCATGCAGCCCCCTGGAATCAGTCTGAACTTGTGTCCTTGGGCATTAACACAGGATTATGGTGTGCTCTAATGTGCCACTGAACTTCACTGCCACACTGGTGGTGCCCAATCAAATAGTTCATTCCCACTGAATCTTGATACACACACACACACACACACACTGAAATATTGCAGGCATATTGACTAATCTGAAAAGAAAGCTTATAAGGCTGTACTGAGTCTCAATGGGCAAGTAGGCACAATATTTTAGAGTACATTTTAGAATCACATTTGCATCTTTTACTTGGAGAAGGAATCAGCTGTATCACAAGGCAAAGGAATACCTATGGAAGATATGTCCAATAGATTTTAGAAATAGTTTGTTATGTTATTTGTCCTTATGAACTGTTCTCATTCTTATCTGCTCTCCCATCACACATGGTAACAGGATAGCTAGAAGGAACTGTTTACACCCTGGGTAAGCCTGTTTACAAAGGGGAAATACGACCCTTATTACCTGTTTCTCCAGTAGTTGGAACCTTTAGCATTCTTTTCGTAGTCCACATCATAGTACGCCACAAGTAAGTCCTTGCCCTGTATCAAGTCTTTATTATCTTCTGTCATGTGAGGGCAGATACCAAAACTGAAATGAAATAATACATTATCAAATTTGGTAGGTTTATATTTGTATTACGGAATTATCACAAAGTAACTGACAGAACTTAAAAAGAAAAAGAAATTTTCAACATACAGGACAAGTACTGAGCGATATACCTTGTAGGACAATGGAGTTCTAGGGCTCACACATTACTGCTTTAATATAAACTTCAACTATTATTATAATAATAATCCCTTGACTGAGACTATTTAATCCAAAACAAGGCTTAGTTTAATAACTGAGAAATACAATATATAATGAAGCCAAGAAATCCCAAACAAGTTATAAAGAGGTACTCACATGTTTTCCTGGATAAATTTTTTAATCTTGCCACTGGTCATTTTCTGTTCTTTATATGCCGAAGTTTTGTCTTCAAACTTGTTCATCAGATGTGAAGGACGAAACAAGGTGATACCTCTTAAAAAAAAAAAAAAAAGTCTTAGTATGTAGATAGCAGAACCGTCTCCCATCTTTTATTTAAAACTCAGACTATCTACTCTTGCTGCCACTTTTACTATCACCATTTAAGCACATAAGGACTCTTTTTGGGGACCACAGACTTGGCAACATGACCTTCTTATCAACACTAAGATGCTAACTACCTTAATCTCAAGTGTAATAATTGGGCTTAAGGGTTTAATAAACTCTGGATTGAAAAGTTATGAGATCTTGGTTCTAATTCTAGTTCTACCACTATTTCAAAGACCCTGCATCAGGCATCAATTTAATTCTTCTGGGCTTCAGCTCTTTCATCAGTACAAAAGAGGGTTAGAGTAGATGATTAATGATTTAACCTTTAAAAACTATAACAAATACAACCAACTCCCTCCAAAGCCCCAATATGTACAATACAATAAAGCAGAGCTTGCTCTTATTGGAAGGTACCTTGTCCTGCCACTCTCCTACACAGAAGGAAAATTACTTTATTAGAGAAAATATCTTTAAGATTTTCCCCAGCTGTAATATTCTATAGGTAGGTATATAATTATAATATTTGGCTTGAGTTCATTGAAAATTCCTTTGTTCTAGATTTCTTTATACCAATAAACCAAGTTTACAAATACATGCTGGACAAGCAAGAATGTGAATAGGGCACCTTAAGACATCCTCATATAAGGATGTCACAAACTTTTCAGTAAAACTTTTAATCGAGTGCTGGTAGACCAATTTAAATGGGAGCGTGAGAGGCAGCCACAATGAACAAATCTAAGGTTAAAAGGCTGACACATAGTGTCCTTAATGAGCCATAATGGCTCCAGTTCCATTTATAGACCTGGTGTCTCTCAAACTAAAAGGCAGAACCATATGATCAAGGCTGCCAACTCTGCAGCCAGACTTTGTAGGTTCAAATACCAGTTCTGCCACTTACTATGTAAAGCTAGAAAAATTACTTAACCTCTCTGAGGGGTTTCTCCTCTGTAAAATAGGGAAAATAATAGATCTGTCTCACCTGGTTGTTAAGAGAATTAAATGAGTTAACAGTAAATGACACAGTAAACACTACATAGTTTGTTAAATATGAATAAGTAACACTAGCCCTTGGCACACTTTTAAAAAGCTTTATGTGCTCACCCTGAGTGATCTTATCTAGTCCAATGGTTCCCATAATCATTCATATGTGGATGACCTATAAATCTTTATCTCTAGCTCAGAAATTTTCCTGAATTCTAGTCTCATCTATCCAATTGTCTGTCCACCGGGTCTTCACCACCTGGATATCACATGAACTCCTCAAATTCACTGTGACAAAATAGAACTCATAATCATTACCCCCCCAATTTGTTTCTGTCTTTTTTCCTAGCTTGATGATGACTGTCATGGGCCCAGTCACTTTAGAAACCTAGACTCTAGCTCTTCCCCTTTTCACACATAAGGATTAAACCCTATGTTTTACTACTCAGTCCTTCCTCTTCATTGCCCCTAATACTACCTTAATTGTTACTCTCAGATGTCACCCTTAGTTTACTCTCTTGACTGCCTTGCCATCTCTCCCATTTCAAACCACCACCATATGGGTGCCAGTGACTTTTCTCCTAAAACACAATATTAATAACATTATTCTCCAACCCAAAGTCTTCCAATGGAGCTCAAATGTCTAAAATATAAAATCTAAATTCTTCTGTATGGCACTTAACATTTATAATTTGGTCGCTTCTTAGCTCTCTAACCTTACCTTCCACTATGACTTGTTACTACAAGTCCCAACATGCCTAGATTGTTTTACATTTCATCGCCAGCACTCTTGCTGCTCTATCTGGAATAATTTTTATCCCAACTGCCATAACCTGCCTGGAAAAATTCATCTGTCAAGACACACACCAAGCCTCACCTCTAGGAAGATTTTTCTGATACTACTCGGCACTCCAGAAGAAAATAAAATCACCCCTCTCCTTTATAATTCCACTCCACCCAGCATATGTCTATCATAACACCTATAATGCTCACTACACACTTACATTTTTACATATATCCACTGTTTCTACCTACTAGATGCCCTCAAAGGTTGCAACAGTGTCCAGAACTTAGCTTAATGCCTAGCAAGAGCTCCATAAATCTTTAAAAAACAGTCAAGCATTAAAAATCACCAGTTCACACAATAGCACTTGGTCCATAGATTTACAAGGGCATACATCTCAGACACTTACTCTCCATCATCATCATACTTGTTCACCAGAGACTCAATATTGGTGTGTGCAGATCGGTAGTTATCCCTCACGTTGCTGGCTGCTTTTAGAAATTCAGAGTGAGCTTCACTGAATAAATCCTTGAAAAAACCTATATGAGAAATGTCAAACACAAGGGAGAAATAGTAAGTGCCGAGATATAATTCAAAACTTTTAAATTCTTCTATTTTTTTTAATTGAATTTTTTAGAGAGGAAAGGGCCAGGAGGGAGTGTGGAGGGTAGAGAGAGAAACATCAATCACGGATTTGTTGTTCCACCCATTTATGCATATTGGTTGTTTCCTGTATGTGCCCCGACTGGAGAGCGAAATCGAAACCTTGGCATATTGGGATGACACTCTAACCAACTGAGCTACCCAGCGAGGGCTAGCTTCTATTTTTTTAAAGCCTTTATTCCATTATGGACAAGCAAAGCAACGTAGGCAGGAGGATTGGGTCTGCTCTGCCATGACTACCTTGGAAATCTGACAAAACCCTTAGGATGAGAATCCTTCCTGTACCTTTTAAAATATTTTTGAATAAGCCAAAATAGAGGATTTGTCAGGGTTCAAGTCTTAGTTTTTCACAATTAAATAATTTATTTGTGCAAATTGCTTAACTCCTTAAAGTTTCAGGATTAAATAAGGCAGTATGTCAAAATAAAGGTAAATCACTTCACCATATTTTTTTCTGTCTTTTCTTTAGAAACTTCAAGTTTAGAAAAGTGAATGAAACAAATGTTTAATAAATGTCTGCTTGGGGTTAACTCCCTGTAAAATATACTGAATCAGTAAAATCCAGATGATAAATGGCTTTTAGTCAAATCTAAATTATAAACTATCTTCTAGTCCCAGAAAGTCAGTTTTATTATAACATTAGGAGATTAAGAGAAGCACAAACACAGCTTATATGTTTAAATTTATTCTTTAGCCAAATGTATTATACATATAAGACAGAACAAAGAACACCCGACATGTAGAATTGGCTCAGTTATTTTAAGGATAAAATGAGACACTGCAACACTTGGGAAAGCAAAGGTAGCTGTAAAAATAAATACATAGCAATGTGATCTTCGATTTTAAATTCCCCATGATTGTGAAAATAGCAGACACAGAGGTCTATTATTTACTTGTGTCCTGCCACCTTAAAACCCTACTTTCAGTCATAACTACCCGAGTACTTGAGTTAAAGTTCAGAGTTTAAGACATGGTAGAAAAAGCTGAAGATATTCCTATTTCAGCCCTTTCATTGAAATTACATTTTTACATCTGTAAGAACAAAGACACTCAAAACACCAATTTTTTCCCCATTATAGAAATGCTGAGCTAATTCTGTGAGTTGTATTTTTAACTGTCTCCAATGTTACCAAAAAACTTTGTTGTTTACTCAGACATATAGTGTTTTTGAAAGCAAGTTGATGATTTTGTGGCATGATCAAATATTTGCTACTTACCCACCACAGAAGCATCCTTATCACCAATGAACTTCTCAAATTCTTCCTCAGTCTTAAGAGGAACTGAAGCTGGTCCTGCTTGCTTCTTCAGGTGGCTGACAATTCCATCTTAAAGGATAAGATGAAAGATTATAGTAACAAATTTATAACTTTTGAGAAGGTAACCAACCATTCACATGATTCAAAGTTCACAAGAGTATACAATGAAGTTGTCTTCCACTCTTGTCCCTACTCACCCAGTTTCATCCTCATAGGATAAGATTTCAGTTTTTTATATACTTTTCCAGATATATCAGACATAAACAAATAATTATATATTTATTCTTTGCTTTCTTTTCTCCTCAAACAGCAGCACACATATATGCTGTTCTGTATTTTATTTCTGTCATTTACCATAATTTAGAGACAATTTATGTCAATGTACACAGAACTCCTTCAATCTTTTTTACGAATGCATACATAGTATTTCATTGTATAGATGTACCAAAATTTACTTGACCAGAAACAACTGATGGACATTTGTTTCAAATTTCTTGCTGCTATAAATGATTCTAAAATAAACAACATTTTCTTTTTTTTAAAAAATCCTCACCCAAGGATATTTTCCCCATTGATTTCTATGGGAATAGAGAGAGTGGAAGGGAAGGAGAAGGTGGAGAAAGAGAGAGAAAAACACATCGATTGGTTGTCCCCCACATGTGCCCTGACCAGGGCCAGGGGTCAAGCCTGAGCCCCTTCAATCCGAGGGCCAATGCTGTAACAAGTGAGCGAACCAGCTAGAGCAGTACATGCATTTATAATTGTTAAACTGCCCCCGCCCCCCGCCCCTGCCAAAGAGACCACTTATTTATACCCCTACTAGTGATGCAGTGAAGTGTTTACAACAGTACAAATTTAAATAATGACTTTGTGAATATAATGCTCTCTGCCTAGAACACTCTTTCCCTAGATATCCATGTGGCTCCTTCCTTACTTATTTTAGATCTTTACTCAAATATCATCTTATTTTTTATTTTTTAATTGATTTCAGAGAGGAAAAGAGAGGGAGAGAGAGATAGAAACATCAATGATGAGAATTATTGATTGGCTGCCTCCTGCACACCTCACACTGGGGATTGAGCCTGCAACCCAGGCATGTGCTCTGACCAGGAATCGAACTGTGACCTCCTGATTCATAGGTCCACGCTTAACAACGAGCCACGCCGGCTGGGCTCATATATCATCTTAATGAAGCCTTCGCCGACCATCCTATTGTAAACTAAAACCTATTCAACCTCCAAAGTTCCTTTATCTCTTTCTTGTTTATCTTCCTCTACAAAACTTTTCACTCATCTAATTAATATACTTGATCCTTAATATTTTTATCTCTCTCTCCCCACTACAAAGTAAGTTCCAAATCGGCAGGGATCTTTGTTTGTTTTGCTGATATATACCTAGCTCTAAGAATAATACCTAGCACGTAAGTTCAAGAAACATCATTTTGCAAATAATAACAATTCCCTTATTCTCAAGTAGCACAAAGACTTGCTTATAGTCTTACTAAAATTTAAAAGCAGAAAATGCAATGACTGGGCAAGCTTGTACAGGAGTTTAAATACATACAGGTAAAATCATTCCACCTACAGGATCCACCCAAATCATACTTTCCTACTGAGGTGAAATGGGCTAAATAAAATAATTTAGACGTAATAACCACACACAAAAGTATCTTTTTATCCTGAAGCCTAGTTGACAGACCATTATTCTACTTTCTTTTGGGGCCTGCTAAAACCATTCATAGGTTCAAAATGCTTACAGACCAGAGGCAGTGCAATTCTCCATAATATTCTACCTCTTCCACCCATTTTCTCTTCTAAGTACTCTAATAATTTGCTAACTGGTTGAGACAGAATACTGTTTAACTACCTTACTTTGTAAGGTTGTTTTTCTCATGGATCCCCCACCCCACCCTTACATATGTTTTCCTCCATTCCTCACAGAGGATGGGTTGTATCAATAGATTAGTTGAAACTGGAATGAATTGTTTAGTCTTTGAGGGGACTGATATTACTATATCACAATATAAATTATTATAAAAACTTTAATTCAGGGTTATGATGAAAAGTGTTACTTTTCTCCAAGAGTATTTAAATGCTCTGGAAGGTACAGTGGGAGCACTGAATAACCACTTTATGTAGGAAGGCAAACAGTATAGTTCTTAAAGGAGTACATGAACAAAATAAAAATAATCCATCCTAAGTAGCCAAACATCTCACCTCCCAGTCAAATGCTGAGAAATTTTCGAGTTAAAAAAAAATAAATCTAAATTGCAAGTCCAAGTGAGAATATTTGCCTAGAAGCATTCTGGTTGGGTTTATCTACAATTTTCTTAAGACTTGTCCAACTTTAGAAAAACCATATTAATTAAACTCTAATTGCTGACTTTACCCTAAATAAAACTAATAAAATCTGAATGGTAACATGGGTTCTTCATTAATGATTTTAAGCTCAGAAAAAAGAATATGAAAAAAATTTGGAGTTTTGACTAAATGATACCAGCTGGGCTAAAATATTTATTCCTGCATTAAAGAGTTCCTGAGTATCCACTCCTGGTGCCAGTCTAGGCGCTGGGAACAGAGTAGTTTGTAAACCAAACAAGGTCTCCGCTCTCTTGGAGCTTGCAATTCATAGGAAATCTCTACCCCGGCTGCTGTGGCTCAACGGTTGAGTGTCAACTTATGAACCAGGAGGTCACGGCTCGATTCCAGGTCAGGGCACATATCTGGGTTGTGGCCTCCATCCCCAGTGTGGGGTGTGCAGGAGGCAGTCAATCAATGATTCTCTCTCATCGATGTTTTCATCTCTCTCTCCCTCTTCCTTCCGTTCTGAGAAAGCCTGGGGAGGTGGAGGGTAAAATTTAAGCCATGATCTGAAAAAGGAGCAAGCCATGCAAACACAGGGAAGATCAGTTCAGGCTATGAATACAGCCAGGACAAAAGTCCTAAAGTGAAGCAGTCTTCAGAATTAGGAATGCGTCATACTATGTAGAGCTTTGTGCATGGCTAACAATCACACTGAAAAATTTTCACATCACCTAAAATGCCCAAACTGAACCTCTTTCCTATTAGTTTACCATCATAAAAGGTAAAATATGCCTGGACTTGATAGACTCAAGATAAAACTGTCTTTGTCAGCCTTCAAGCCACATGGTCCCTGTGCCTTGAGTACACACCAAGCTCAGTTATACGTAAGGCCTTTTTGCATTGGCTTTCCCTTTGCCTAGAGGTTCTGATCCAGATTTTCTCATGGCTGGCTCCTTCCTGTCACTCAGGACTCAGCTCAAATGTTACTTCCCTCATCACCTAATTATGTGGTGCTCCCAAGACCACATCACCTGGTCTTATTTTTCTCCTTTCATGCTCTTACCACTAGCTGAATTTATCTTATCCATATACATTTTTTACATTAAAATTTTTGTTTTGTTTTTGTTAATCCTCACCCGAGGATATTTTTCCATTGATTTTTAGGGAGAGTGGAAGAGAGAGGGAAAGACAGAGCGAAACATCGATGTGAGAGAAACACATCGATTGGCTGCCTACTGCATAAGCCTTGACTAGAGCCTGGGCCAGGGAGGAGACTGCAATCGAGGTATGTGCCCCTGACCGGAATCGAACCTGGGACCCTTTGGTCCGCAGGCTGACGCTCTATCCAGAGTCATACCAGCCAGGGTAACATTAAAATTTTTTAAACTATGATAAAAGATACAACATAAAATTTACCATCTTAACCATTTTTAATCGTACAGTTCTGTGGCATTAAGTACATCCACGCTGTTATACAATCAATCTCCAGGACTGTTTTTATCTTGTAGAACTGAAATTCCACTGATTATATAACTCCCTATTCTGCCCTTCCCACAGCCCCTGGCAATCACCATCCTACTTTCCGTCTCTATGAATTAGACTACTGTAGGAACATCATATAGGTGGAATCACACAATATTTGTCTTTTTTGTGAATAGCTTATCCCACTTAGCATAATGTCTTCAAGGTTCAACCATTTTGTAGTTCATGTCCTAACTTCCTTTTAAACATGTATATCATTGTATGATATACACATTGATATATAATTTATTATTATTATTAATATACCACATTTGGTGTATCCATTCATTCACTGATGGACATTTGGGTTGCTTCTACCTTTCTGCTATTGTTGACTAATGCAGCTATAAACCTGGGTGTACAAGTATCTCTTTGAGATCCTGCTTTCAATTCTTTTGGGTATATACCCAGGTAGAATTGTTAGATCATATGATGTCTATTTTTAATATTTTTAATAACTTGCCATTCTGTTTTCTATAGTAAGCTGCACCATTTTACATTCACACTAACAATTCAAAAGGGTTCCAATTTCTCCACATCCTCACCAGCACTTGTCATTTTGATAGTAGCCATCCTAATGGATGTGAAGTGGTAGATACCTCTAAGTATTTTTAAAACTATTTGTTGCCTTCTTTTCATCTCCGAGAATGTAAGCATCACACGAGTAGGAACTGTGTCTGTTTTGTTTATCAATAAATACTGAGCACCTAGAATGTCCAGAATACCTGGCCCAGAGTACTCAATAATATTTGTCAAATGAAAAAATGCCTAGTTGATCTTATAACTCAAATTCAAGTATTTTCTATATTACTTACATAATCTGTTCATTTAGAGAAGTTTTTTGTTAGCTACCAAACTGACCTCTTAGAAGATAAATTTTAAAGACCGAAAATATGTTGTATAGAAAATTGTCCTGTTCACATTACAAAGAACAGGATACTTCAAGCATCCTTACCAGCAGTCCTGGGCCCATCATAAGCACCTGCTTCTTCACCATCTCTAAATATCTTCAGGGTTGGATATCCACTGACTCCATACTTATTACAGGTGTTTGTGTTGGCAGTACAATCAACCTAAAGATTAAAATGTATAAACCACTTGTTATCCAAATGCCTGCTACAGGTTCTTCCTATATTTCCAAATATTAAGATTGGTCAAGTCATAAAGGATCAAACAATTCTTGACATACATGCCATAGAACATTAGATTTTAAAGGCAGACTGGTGCTGGGCTAGCTACATAAGAACTACCTAAGGAAATCTTTAAAATTTAGATCCCTGGGCCTCATACAAAACACACAAATGACAATTTAAATTCTGCCCTTGGAGTCTCTATTGTCTAAAATGGTCCCCATCTTTTTCCTGCCCCAGAACATGTGAGGGATAAATCACTTAAGTTAGTAACAGTGGCTTATTTTGATAATGATTATCATCAAGAGGATACATGGATAGGTGTACATACTATTTAGCTGGGGTGGAGTATAATTTGATTTGGCAAATCATCTAGTTATTAGCAAAGTTACCAATACTTGAATACCTGAGCTAGTATGAATCTTGACTAAACTATAACATGACATTTAATGATACTAATGAAGAAGAGGGCAATTTCCATCTATTTAATCACTTGATAGAATCCTGAGGTTCAGAAAAGTAATACAGGCTATAGCTACATAAGACAGAAATTAAATCAAAACCAAACTCTTTTTTCTATGGCTAGCTGCCATAGAAACATTAGGATTAAAAGCAGTTTCTGCCCTGGCCGGTGTGGCTCAGTTGGCTGGGCGCTGTCCCATGCACCGAAAGACGGTCAGGGCATACGCCCAGGTTGCAGACTCAATACCCAGTGTCGGGCATGCAGAAGGAAGCCAACTGATCTTTCACTCTCACATCGATGTTTCTCTCCCTCCTTCTCTCTCTAAAAATCAATTAAAAAAAAAAAAAGCAATTTCCAAGAGTTCAAATAAATATGGATGAACTATTTGAGACTTGTTGAGATGTGAGCTTTAAGACTGGAATAAATATGGGTTTAATACAGAATAAATGCAAAATTCTGGAAGCATTACTTTGATTATAAAAGCACATACCAAGTTTATTGTAGACCAATAATCAACATCCTCATGCTATTTTCCTATTCCACATTGTGACTATCATGATAGTATAAGGAATTATTTACTCAATAATAATTTCCTTCTAATCTTTACTGTACTCTTACTTTCCGTATTTCCTCTTAATTCCTAGTGACCATATTTTACATGTTTCTTTTTCCAATAATTCCCTTAGTTCCACTACTTTTAATAGTTTGAAACTATACTTGATACAATAGTCACCTGTGTATTTGTCCAGAAACTAATGTTCTCTCTTAGCAACATAAGAGTAGAGAAAATATTAATTTTACAAACTATTATTTAAAATACCTCATTTCTTGCCCTGGCCAGGTGGCTCAGTTGGTTGGAGCATCGTCCCATACACAAAAAAGCTGTGGGATAGATTCCCAGTCAGGGCACATACCCAGGTTGTGGGTTCCACTCCAGTTGGATGTTTCTCTCTCTCCCTCTCCATCCCCCTTCTTCTCGCTCTAAAAGCAATAAAAAAACCCCCACATATCCTCAGGTGACGATTAAAAACAACAACAAATCTTGCCCGGCTTGTGTAGCTCAATGGTTGAGCAGCAGACCCATGAACCAGGAGGTCACCAGTTTGATTCCTGGTCAGGGTACATGACCAGGTTGCAGGCTTGATTCCCACTTGGGGGCATGCAGGAGGCAGCCGATTGATGTTTCTCTTTCATCGATATTTTTATATCTCCCTTTCCTTCCTCTCTCTCACATTAAAAAAAACACCCCACCTCATTTTTTTAAATGAAGAATCCACCTATACTCACCTTTGCTAATGGGACTATTCCTTTTAATCTAGTAGCTGCAGCTTCATACTCAGGGGCAAGCCTCTTGCAGTGTCCACACCTATACAGATATATTAAAAAAAAAAAAAAAGCCAAATTCTCAATTTAATCCTATAAGTCTAACTTTATTTCTCTAGGAAGAACCCCAAACTATACTACTTTAGAACTTGTTGTTCAGCTGCTTTATCTGAACAACCCCCATTAGTAATTAGGGTAAACCAAAGCTCTCAGAAGATGAAAGTATTATCTCCAGCCTAAGGTTGATTCTATAGGAGATGAGTCCAGAGCAACATCTATTTTCTCAATAAAAGTGCAACTGAGGCCTGAAAGTGGTAGTCAAAAGTATCCTCCACATTAAAGAGGTAAAGGGCTGCCTGGGGCTCAGTGATTGTGAGTGTTGACCTACGAACCAGGTCACAATTCAATCTGGGCACATGCTCAGTTTGTCTCTCGATCCCCAGTGGGGGCATGCAAGAGACAGCTGATCAATGATTCTCTCTCATCATTGATGTTTCTCTCTCCTCCTCTCCCTTCCTCTCTGAAATCAATAAAATATATATATATTTAAAAAAACCTCTATATATAAAAGCCTAAGCAACCATTACGACTGGTCGACCGAACGACCGATTGCTATGACACGTACTGACCACCAGGAAGCAGGCGCCCAATGCAGGAGCTGCCCCCTGGTGGTCAGTGCACTCCCACAGGCAACCTCCTGTGGTCACTCCCCTCGGCCAGCCAGGTGGTCAGTGCACTCCCACAGCCAACGTCCTGCAGCCGGCCAACCTCCTGCAGTCCCTCCCCCTGGTTGGCCAGCCCCAATCGGGACTGGGTGAGATGGCCCTGATCAGCCCCAATTGCCGGCCAGGCCAAGGGACCCCACCCATGCACAAATTCGTGCATCCGGCCTCTAGTATATATATAGTGACTGAAACCTGTAAGGTTCCAAGTATAATACTGACTCAGTAAGAATCACCATCAAGTATTTTTTCTCCATCCCTTCAATATGACTTTTTGACCAGAAACCCAGTTTGAGGGGATAGCAGAATGAAGCCCAGAAGGTACTCATTCGTCATAGATACTCTAGCAATTCACTGGAGGTTTTCCCCCACCCTCAACTGAATCACAGCATCTGAATGACATATTTAAGAGCATAGGCCAGCTCTAGCTGGTTTGGCTCAGTGTGGGTATTGTGTCAGCCTGAGGACTGAAGGGTCCCGGGTTCAATTCTGGTCAAGGGCACATGCCCGGGTTATAGGCTCAATTCCCTAGTAGGGTGCGCACAGGAGGCAGCCATCAATGATTCTCATCATTGATGTTTCTCTCTTTCCCTCTCCCTTCCTCTCTGAAATCAATAAAAATATATTTTTAAAAAAGAAAAAGTGTGTAGGCCTGATTTTTATAGTTATACAATTC
Source organism: Myotis brandtii (assembly GCF_000412655.1). Lineage (NCBI taxonomy): Eukaryota > Metazoa > Chordata > Mammalia > Chiroptera > Vespertilionidae > Myotis > Myotis brandtii. Next base: position 3,856,484 of record NW_005369870.1, read on the forward strand.
ACCTGGCTACAAGAACTGATGAGAATAAAACATTGTCAATTAGAATGTTCCCAGAGGGCCATCAGAAACACCTGCTCCTCTGCCTGAAAGTCCTCCTAACAGTGACATAAATATACTGTATCTGCAATGGGGGGAGAGGGGCAACATACTCCTCCTTAATGTACAGCTAGCACTAGCTGTACATCATCTCTTCAAAAGCCAATGGGTTGCAGAGGGATTACTTTGAGAAGGTGAATAGTTCTGTAATCTCCCCAAATAGCAAAAATAGAATAAGCAAAGGAAGGAAACATAGAAGAAACTTGAGCTGATATATTTCATAGTCAACAGTCTCAATAATGATTTATTAAAAAATAGTTTTACTTATTTCAGAGAAGAAGGGAGAGGGAGATAGAAACATCAATGATGACAGAATATCATTGATAGGCTGCACACCCCACACTGTGGATTGAGCCTGCAACCCAGGCATATGCCCTGACTGGGAATCGAATCATGACCTGGTTCATAGGTCAACGCTCAACCACTGAGCCCCGCCAGTCAGGTCTCAAAATGTAAGTGATGAATAAGCAACGTGGAAGCATTTGCCCCTAAAACTTGTTTAAAACAAAGAACTACAAGAGCATATATTCTTCAAGGACTTTAGTTCTATTAAAAATTCATTAGAAAGCTTAAATGAAGAAAAGGTAATATTTTTTAAAAAAGACTGTAATATTATATTAGCTGTTGCTTAGGGTCACACACATATTTACTAAAAGTATAAAAGGACCAAATGATAAATACCAAATTCAGGATGGGGGAGTGCATAAGATGGGGAAGGGGTACACAGGGGGCTTTAACTGTATAGGTCTTTTTGTTAGACCTAGTGGAATAAATGGTATTCCTTATACTGCATTTTACAGATGCACATTTTACCATATTTGAAATTGGAATGTGTCTTCCAATCAGTAATAGCTTCAATGGTAGTATTTCTTTCTTTGTAAGACATAAAATAATGGTTCCTGCCCGGCCAGTGTGGCTCAGTGATTGAACACCAACCTATGAACGAGGAAGTCACGGTTGGATTCCTGGTCAGAGCATAGTAGGGGTCATGCCAGAGGCAGCCGATTGATGATGTGTCTTTCTCATCAATTTTTCTCTCTCTCCTTCTCCCTTCCTCTCTTGAAATCAATAAAAACATTTTTTCAAAAAAAATAATTTTTCTCTCAATCAGTGGTATCTTAGATGTGCCTGAAATATGCTATTATTCATTATATCCTCTATATTCCTTTACTATTGCATAAGAAATTAAAATTTTGAGTACTTCGGTTGTAGCAAACTACACAAATTACAACTGATCTAATACCATAAAATAACCAATTTATCTGAGAAATCCAGGCTTTTGGGACAATAAAATTTCAAAAGTTAAAAAATGTATGTTAAAGGGAGTAAGATTTGGATCTGGGCCTTTAAGGCTTCAGAAAGGACATGATAGAATATTTTAGATAAAGGGAACAGTAAAACAAAGACAAAATTACTAGTGAGAATGATACATTCAGAGAACTGTGAAGGGCTTTTGCTATTAAGAGATAATAAATGTGTTATGTGTATAAAGACTACATCAGCCAGCAATATTACAGGCCTGACAAAGGGGGAAAGCAGAGATAAAAATGCCACCTAGAGATAATATATTTCACATGGCAGAAATGAAAGCTTGGTCCAGCATGGTAGCAATGAGAATAAAGAAGAAACAGAAGAGAGATTTCTGTTGACTTTGTAGTTATTGTCAAGAAGGCTGAAAACAGCCCTGACCGGTTTGGCTCAGTGGATAGAGTGTTGGCCTGCGGACTGAAGGGTCCCGGGTTCGATTCCGGACAAGGGCATGTACCTTGGTTGCAGGCACATCCCCAGTAGGGGGTGTGCAGGAGGCAGCTGATCGATGTTTCTCTCTCATCGATGTTTCTGACTCTCTATCCCTCTCCCTTCCTCTCTGTAAAAAACCCATAAAATATATTTTAAAAAAAAAAAAAAAAAAGAAGGCTGAAAACAAAATTCGTCGCCTCTAGCACATCCTTCTGGTTCAAACTGTCTTCACTACAGGATTTCTAGTGTAACCCTCAACAAGTCAGTGGAGCACCTGCAGTGAAGACCAGAGTAAGAAGCAAGTGAAAGTTACAGAGTGGGGCAAAAGTTGTTTATATGGAAAATACAAAAATTAATAAATAACATAAGTATAAACTGTGTATTTCATGTACTCACATCTGTAAACCTACTTTTACTGAGACTTTTAAATATAGTTTTAAATTAAGCGTAATTGTGGCAGGGGTTGAAAAATTAATTAGCATGGATATACTGAGCTATCCCATGGGTTGATAACCATTGTTACCCTGGCCAGTATGGCTCAGTTGGTTGGAGCATCGTCTCATACACCAAAAAGTTCTGGTTTAATTCCCACTTAGGGCACATATCCAGGTTGGGGGTTTGATCCCAGCTCCGGGTACATGCAGGAGGCAACCAATTGATATTTTGTTCTTTCTTTTTTTCTCTCTCTCTCTCTTCCTTCCTCCTTCAAAAAAGTAAATGAGATCAATTATAAAAATAAGCAAACTATTTTCTTAAAAAAGTTGTTTGCTATGGTAAAGATTTGGGGGTTAAATAAAAAACAATACCCAGTTTGGGAAAGTCAGCCAAAAGCAAGAATAAGTCATTATGAAAGCAAACAGAAGAAAACAGTATATTCTCAATTTCTTTTTCCCAGGAAGTCTGAAGAAAAAAATCCTCATGTCACTAAATTGTCTGTTGCATGAATTTTAGTGTTTTGCTATAAGACAGCATGAGGGTTATTAGGCCAAAATTCATGATTGTATTTCCAGTACAATTTATCTTGAGTGTGTCTCTTAAATCAGTTTATACTTATCAGTTTTCTTTCAGCAAACATTCTTACCATCATGCAGAATTTACCTTTTCAGAGAAAATTAAATCAGAGAAAAATTAAAACAAACAAAAACAATACTCAGGTTTACTCCGCCCGAAATCCTATTTGCTCCCCCGATCCCAAGTTTTTATTTCAGTTAGTTCTATCCTAAAGCATTTACACCTGGAAGTGGAGTATTTATCCAACACAGGTTACTTTCTCATTAGAGTATTTTTTGGCATTTTTCAAAAATCCTAATTAAAACAGACAATTTAGTCCGGCCAGTATGGCTCAGTGCTTGAGCATCGACCCATGAATCAGGAGGTCACAGTTGGATTTGGTCAGGGCACATGACTAGGTTGTGGCTCAATCCCTATTTGGGGGTGTCCAGGAGGCAGCCAATCAATGATTCTCTCTCATCATTGATGTTTCTATCTCAATTCAATAAAAATACATATTTTTTAAAAACTGACAATTTAGATTCTGACAAATGACACTCAGGTAGAGTTTGAAGGTGAGCATCAAGATTAACCACTACTTCTTTCACTCACTCCTTGATAATATGAAAAAACAAATCACATCCACCTTCAGGGATGGCACTTAGCAGTTAATAATGAAATCCCAACATATATTCACCCAAGAATCATCAATCATCATCACTTCATGTCTCTAACAGAAAAATTGATATAGTTCTTTTTCTAAGGAACACCATTCTGGCATGGGTGAGGCAGTATTATTAGGTCCCAATAGAGAAGAGGGAGCAATCAGTTTGTTGTTCAGGGAAGGAAGTGAGTTAAGTCTTGTTGAGAATAATTTGCGAGTGTGTGTGTGAGATCCTTGTGCAGAGGCAGGAATTCTAAGTAAAGGAATCAGCATGTATAAAAAAAAAATACAGGGGCAAAAGTAAGTTTATAGTTGTTTGCATGTAAAATAATACAATTAGCCCTAGCCGATTTGGCTCATGGATAGAGTGTCAGTCAGCCTGCAGACCAAAGGGTCTCCCGTTTGATTCCAGTCGAGGGCTCATACCTCGGTTGCAGGCTCCTCCCTGGCCCGGGCCCTGGTTGGGGCACTTGTAGGAGGCAACCAATCGATGTTTTTCTCACATCAATATTTCTCTGTCATTCCCTCTCTTCCACGCTCTAAAAATCAATGGAAAAAATATCCTCGGGTGAGGTTAAAAAAACAATTAACAAATAATACAAGAATAAACTCTGTGCTTTGTGTACTCACAAATGTAAACCTACTTTTGTCCCACCGTATATTAAATATCCCATTTCATATTATCCACAGTCTTTCTCTATACTCTAGACCAGCGGTCGCCAACCTTTCGGACCTGTTTGTGAGGGCCGAAAGGTTGCGACCGCTGCCTAGACACATTGTATTATCAAATGTCATTATTTAATACTACCATTCTAGAGGGTAGGGCACAAATCTACAACATAAGTAGATGTTGAGGACTTAAAACATACTTAAGACTGATCAATGAATTTTCAGAAATTATCACAAACATTTAAATAGTGCTATTTATTTCCCCCAAAGAAATCCAGTCTTACAAATTACATAGATGATTAACTCCATAAAGGAAATATTAGTCTAAAAATTAACTACAAAGAAATCTTTCACTTTCACTTGTAAAATGAAAGTGAAAAAATATCCTAAAGCAAACCAGAAAAAGAACCTGCTCAAAATAGGCTCATTTACTCTTAGATTCTTTTTTTTTAAAATATATTTTATTGATTTTTTACAGAGAGGAAGGGAGAGGGATAGAGTTAGAAACATCGATGAGAGAGAAACATCGATGAGCTGCCTCCTGCACACCTCCTACTAGGGATGTGCCCACAACCAAGGTACATGCCCCTGACCAGAATCGAACCTGGGACCCTTGAGTCCGCAGGCTGACGCTCTATCCACTGAGCCAAACCAGTTAGGGCACTCTCAGATTCTTTTAATGTTCCTAAGTTGTGAGCTCATACTCTTGATTTGTACAAAGGAGCATCAAAAAAACATTTCCAACTTAAGTATTTATAAGTAAAAGTGGTTGAGCCCTGGCCAGTGTGGCTTAATTGGTTGGAGTGTTGGCTGGCACACCAAAAGGTTGCGGGTTTGATTCCTAGTCAGGGAACATATCTAGGTTTTGGGTTCAATCCTCATTTGGAGGACATATGGGAGACAACTGATCAGTGTTTCTCCTTCCCTCTCTCTCTTCCTCCCCCTCTCTAAAATCAATAAAAACATATCCTTGGATGAGGATTAAAAAATAAATAAATAAGAGTTGAATATGAAGAAATAAGGATATTATCAACAGGAGACTTCCTTGATTCCAAATTAGTTATTCAGAAAACTGATCCTTCTTGTTGGCATTGTGGAGGAGGACCTTACCTTCCAGACCAATTCAAAGTGGATACTGCAGCAGAGATCCACCCAATCTTTGGAATAATTTAGTGAATGATGGGATATGCAGTTCACAGGGAAGCATATGTAACAATTTAAAGTAGGAAGAACACCTTCAATTGGGAAAAAAAAATCTGCTTTAGCCCTGGCTGATATGGCTCAGTTGGTTGAGTGTCGGTCCTGTGCACCAAAAGGTTGGGATCCCAGTCAGGGCTCACGTCCAGGGTCTGGGTTCAGTCCCTGGTCAGAGGCAATAGATTGATGTTTCTTTCTCCTTCTCCCTTCCTCCCCATAAAATCAATAAAAACATTAAAAAAATATGCTTTAAACTAAGTCTAACTGCTCACAATTCTCCAGCAACTCACTTCATGTTGATCCCTGCAGTCACTAAAGCACTACCCAGTTTTGAAACAACTCTATCCGGCCATGCTAAGGACAGAGACAACCCCTTAAAGTTAGCAGCACGGTTATATGGCTGGGAAGAGTTGTTTCTAAGAGAGAATGTGAGTCTAAAGATGAGCCTATGATGTGTACTCAGTACTGCCAGTTGGCCATAGGAATGCCCTGGACACAAAATTTGTCACAAGCTAAAACCAAATTCATTGCCTTTAGCACATCCTTCTAGGTAAGTGGTTCTCAACCTTGGCTGCACATTAGAATCACCTCGGATTCCCAGGTGATTCTAATGTGCAGCCAAGGTTGAGAACCACTGTTATAGGTGATCTTCACCGACTACAGGACTTCTAGTAACCCTCAACAAGTCAGTGGAGCACCTGCAGTGAAGATCAGAGTTAGAAGTGAAAGCTATGCTTCGTTTTACTGATACTTTGGGATACAGGTAGTTTTTAATTAAGGGTAACTGTGGGGTGGATGGAAAAATTAAGTACTGTGAATTGGTATAGATAGAATGAGCTATCTCATGTGTTAAGATAATCACTGTTTGCAGTTTTCTGTGGTAAAGACTTGGGGGTTACACAAAAAAGGAAACTCAGATTTATTACTGGGTCAGAAATCCTATTCGTTCCCTACCCTACCCCCACCTCCAGTCTTTTATCTAAACTTAGTTCTATCCTAAGAAATGTAAACCCTTGTTCAGTTAAATCCCCCCCGCGATGGAGTATTCCTCCAATACTGGTTACTTTCTAATTGGAGTTTTTGGCATTTAAAAAAAAAATCCTAATTAAAACGGACAATTTAGGCAGGTTCTGACGAAATGACTCTTGTTCACCTACTCTTTTTGTGTGTGTGTGTGTGACCGGATTCTGCTGCTGCTGGGAAGTAAGTGATCAGCGTAATGGAGAAAGTGTGCACCATGCGATGGACAAAATAATGGCTCCCCCCGAGAACGCACTTCGGGCCATTCTGCAGCCACCGAGTGACCTTGGCTAGAATCGCCTGGCTGCGGGGCCTGGAACCAGGAGGAAGGAAGCACCCCGGCAGCCGGGACCTCTGCACTCGGGGACACGATACCTTCCATTGAAAGGCCTCGGGATGCCTAGTCTGCAGCAGGGAGACCATTCACACTGACCGCCCAGAAACTGCCAAGGCGCCCATCACAGTGGGGCCGGGGGTGGCTAAACCCCCTGCAAATAGGAAGCGCCGCGAGCGCACGAGATCAGGATGTGGCCCCGCGCGAGAGGGGCCTCCTTCGGGTTTTCTTTCTTGGGTCTCGCCCCGCGGCGATCGGCACCCACATCTCGGCTCTCGACGAGGTACCTCGGCTCCCCGGGGCTGGGAAACTCCCCGGCCGCAGCCGGGCCGCTGGA
>NW_005369870.1:3864192-3910233 GCF_000412655.1 Myotis brandtii
GCGGCGGGGCCCGGGCCGAGGTGAGGCCCGCTGGCGGAAGTTGGGAGCAGGAGCTGCGCTGGGACCCGACACGTGACCCAAATGTCAGGCTGTGGCACGTTGTCCGGTTCCTCTGAACTTGCTTTCTGTTTCGGGGGCAGCCGCGAGCCCTCCCACTGCGCCACCTCATTGCATTGCCTGGTTCCTTCGGGGTCCAGGTGGTGCCCGAACTCCTCTTTGTCCAACCCCGGGGACGCCTACCGACCCTTGTGGCTGCTGCTCTGAATTAGAGATGCCGCGGCAAGGGAAGGTGCCCGGCCACTTCGTCAACGGTGCAATAGCCTCTTAGGACTCCTGGCGCCTTTTGTCTCAAAAAAAAACCCCAAAAAACCTTGAGTCTTGTTACAATGTGTTTGTATTCTTAAGGGCAAAGAGAGTGGGAGGAGGGGAAGAATACCCCTGATCTTGGATGCAACTCCGAGAATGAAATGATAGGTGATTTTTCCATTGTCTTAACAGACATGGCCACTTACAACCCAGAGGGACACATGCAGCTGCCCAGGGCTGATGCCATTCGTTCTCGGCTCATCGATACCTTCTCTCTCATCGAGCATCTGCAAGGCCTGAGCCAAGCTGTGCCACGGCACACCATCCGAGAGATCGTTGGTCAGCAGCCTGTCTCTTCCCAAGGAGAATCTTAAGACTCCCATCCACATCCTCCAAAGCATAGGCAGCAGACAGACAATTTTAAGGGTGGAAAATGCAGGGGAGTTTGAGATGGTTGTTAGTTCGCAGGTCACACCAAACTTGATAAATCAAAGGTTTTAAAAATAAAATTATTTGGATCCAGGTGATAAAACCCATGCTACTAACTTTTAGGCCTACCAGCCCTGACTGTTGTGGAAGTTTTTACCAAAGACATTTAAAACGTAGAGAGTTGGACCTGCTGTCTTTATTCTTGGGCATGGACAGTATTGATCATAAGCAATACATTAGCTCTTCAAACGAATATTAGTTGCTGTGAGAAGGAGCAGCAAGGCAAGACCCACCACGAGGGTGCCCCTTATGTAATCAGTATTCCTGCCCCCAAGCCTACCTGCGCTTCATACCTTCTCGCCCCTCAAACTTCTCTTTATAATTATCTACTGACCCTTTTTTTATTTTTTGGGAACAGATCCTGACTATCAGAAGAAAATTATGTTAGGAGATCAACACCAGCTTGTGCGCTTCTCCATAAAGCCTCGTCGTAAAGGACGGATTACGCATAGCCAAAGACTGATGAGCAAGTTTGAAGTGCGCTTCAGTTGGAGGCCACCTCTTTCTTTGTGGGCTGGATGGGTCCTTGAGTGTATCCTTTCATACTACTCATTTTATCCCATGGCTTTACTCTTTTTCTTGCCTCACCATCAGCCTCAAGACTTTATTTTTCTCTTTCCAAACTCCATTTCCTTCTCAATGTCACTGGTTCTATTCTTGCCCCTATTATTTCACCTGCATGAGTCAAAGAACTCCACTATATGTTTCCTTAAGAGAAAACAGGTCCTCTCTTCACAAACTTCATCATATTCCTCATAATTTTGAATGCAATTGTACTGATGGTTGAAATAGGTAAGAATTGACATTGAGTGAAAGAGTAAGTAGGGGGAAGTCATTTTTCCTTTAAATTGATTATTTTACATTTTTAATGTTATTTGAATTGTGATAGGCAAACTGCTAAGATCTAGATACATTTGGAGGGCTTTTGAGAGTGTAGTCGATATAAGGTAGTCTCAACACTTAGAGGTAGGGTGTAATAGACTCAACAAGGAACTGGAGATGGGAAGACTGGTTATATTTCTTATGTCAGTTTAGTCTACATTTGTTTGAATTAAACTTTCCTATTAGAAATATTGGTGCCTATCAGTGAGTGATCCAATATTTACATTTTTATAAGTATATATAGAAAGATTAAGTACGAATAAGAAAACTCACAAAGTATATAAAGTTAGGTACAAGTAAGATATTAGTAAAAAATGACTTAAAGAGTAAATAACTCTAAAACCAGTCATAAATTATATGAAATGTATTAACAATAAAAGAAATCTGGAGAATCAATGTGCTCATTTGATTATCATCTCAAACAAACTGCTCAGAAAGGATAAAGGACAGTGGAAGTACTCACTTCCTTGTTTCATTCTTACTTGTTTTGGAGAAGTTTCCTACTTTAAAACTGTCTTTTAATACAATTAGGTCAAAGATATTTACACCACAATAATTGATGTCATTGACCACTACAGTATATTATATATACTTTGAAGTGTTTTATTTCCTCCACATATGGGAATTTTGAACTGTGTTCCCCACTTTTCCTATTTCTTGTATAATTGGTATGTATTTCCCTTGTGAGGTTAGGGATATAGTCTTAAGCCTTGGAATAAAGTAAGTAGTAGTACCTGTACAAGATTCCCTGCATCTAATGGGCAAATGAAAAAAAAAATAGCACTAACCATTCTGTTTGGTAAGCGGCTGAATATGAAACATGATCACTGTGCCAGAGGATAAATAGATTGCCCGAGAGTTAAGTTGTATTTTATTAAGTACACTAGTGACCGAGCGCATGAAATCGCGTGAGACCCACACCTGCAGGAAATCACGCAAGACCCAGGACCCCACTGAGCCACAGGACTCCCCGCCCCACCCCCCCCAATCCGGCTGCACTGTGAGACCCAGAGTCAAGTCCCCACCCGCCTGTGCGCGCCTCACCACGCAGCAGCCTCCTGGTACCAGTCTTTGGTTGTTACAGCGTTGGGGCCACTGGGTTTTTATAATATAGATCAGTGGTTCCCAAACTTATTTGGCCTACCGCCCCCTTTCCAGAAAAAATATTACTCAGCCCCTGGAAATTAATTTTTTTTAAATTTTAATAGCAGTTACTCATCGCCCCCAAATGCGCCTGTGGCCATTACCGCCCCCCTGGATCGCTGCAGCGCCCACCGGGGGGCGGTAGCGCCCACTTTGGGAATCACTGATATAGATTCTCATGATAGAAAGGCAGGAGGAATAATTATTTGTGAATAACAGATTTCTTTGAACAGATTAATTCATGTGATAAACATTAAAGCTTTGTTTAGGCTTTTAAAAAACAATTTTCCAGAACACAAAGAATGTTGTTAAAGATAGGAAAAAAAAATTAACAGTTTTCTAGATCAAAGCTCCCTAATCTTTTTTTGTTTTGTAATTTTGTTTCCCAGTAATGCATATATAATCTTTAAAATCTCCTTAGGTGTTTATTTTATTTTATTTTAATAATATAGTTTATTTAATTCGATAGGTCCAAAATGTTGTTTTCTTTATGTAACTAATATAAATAATTATTGAGATGTTTTACATAATTTTCTCCATACTTTAGACTTTGTTTTGACAGAGCTCATCTTATTTAAATAAAATACTTAATGTACTTTCTTATCAGCTTTTTCTTTTCTATGAGCTATTATTTGTTGGAGTTGCTGCTCTGTTCTAGTTTATTTTCTCTTTTTTAATGATTTGTGTGTTTTTTTTTAATTAAATCTTTATTATTCAGATTATTACAGTTGTTCCTCTTTTTCCCCCCCATAGCTCCCCTCTGCCAGGTTCCCACCCCAGGCGGTTTTTTTTTTTAAATATATTTTTTTATCGTTGATTGTATTACAAATATCTCCCATTTTCCCCCACGTGTTTTTTTATTTTATTGATTTGTAGAGAGAGAGAAACATTGACTGGCTGCCTCCTGTACAATCCCTACTGGGGATCACGCCTACAACTCAGGGATGTGCCCTGACCCAGAATCAAACCTGTGACCTTTTGGCTCAACCACAGAGCCACAACAGCCAGAGCTTCCTTAGGCCTTTTAATCACTTAATTACTTTTATGTGATATAAAGAAGCAAGTTTAAGTAAAAATAATATTTTAGACTAGCATATTAAATATTGTTTTTAACACATAATTTTAAAAATCATGTGAGCAAATTTTTACTTTTGCCACTTTATAAGTGTTTTGTGCTATTTTTAAAGAAAATATATGGTTTGTGTACAAATGAATTTTAAAATAACATATTAAGTTTGATTTTGGGATCAAATATATTTATTTTATATATTATATAATTTTTATTTTTTAAAAAAACAGTTTTATTTCTCTAACAACTTGGAGAAGGATTCATCTTGGCTATGCAGTTGATATATTGAGTTTTGAATTTTTAATTATTTGTTTTAGTATTTGAATATCCATCTACCTATCTATTTATTTAGATATCATCTATCAATCTATCTTTTTTTTAATCCTCACCCGAGGATATTTTTTTCCATTGAGTTTTAGAGAGAGTGGAAGGGAGGAAGGAGGGGGATGTGAAGAGAGAGAGAGAGAGAGAGAGAGTCACATTGACTGGTTGCCTTCCTCCCCCGATGGGGCTGAGGATCAAACCAGCAACCGAGGTACATGCCCTTTACCGGGAATCGAAACCATGACCCTTTGGTCCTTGGGCTGACTCTCCAACCACTGAGCCAAACTAGTCAGGGCTATAATATTTTTTACTTTAAGTATTATTTTTTAATTTTTTTTATTGATTTCAGAGGAAGGGAGAGGGAGAGAGAGAAACATCAGTGATGAGAGAGAATCATTGATCACCTGTCTCCTGCACGCCCCACACTGGGGATCAAGCCCACAACCCAGGCATGTGCCCTGACCAGGAATCGAACTATGACCTCCTGGTTCATAGGTCGACACTCAATTGCTTAGCCACATTGGCCAGGCTATTTTTTGTTTTGTTTTTTCAATAGAGATATAATTGACATATAACATTAGTTTCAGGCTTACAACATTATGTATTATATGATAGATACATGTGATATATGTTAAAATGTAGATGGAAATGTGTTAGGGCATAAAAAATAGAAAAAAACTTTCACAGTGATATTGGTTGTTTTTATAATTTTCATATTTTGTTTCTGAATGATGAGAGAGAAGAAAGAAGATTTGATTCATTTTCTTGGATAGTAACACATTGCAAGTATGAATAGTCCTTATTTCCAACAAAATATGGATATAATTTGCCAAAAATATTACTAAAAGCAATAACGATATAAAACTGTGTGTCACAATCTACACAGCAGTTGTGTTCTTCAGGATGATTGAGTATGCTCTTCTGATCTCCATCAACTGCCAAGCATATCAGTCATAGTGCATTTGCAGGCTCTCAGAGTATTCTGTTTCAAAAGGAAAAATATTAAATTTTTAGCTTTTAAGCCTATTTTAATCTCAATGTATTTTTTTAATAGCATGATATACATTCACTAAATGTATAAAAGAGATGAAGAAGGTTGAAAGATTAAGGCAATGAGTTAAGGGATAGCAGTTAGCAAATAATAGGATTCTAGAAAGAAAGTAAAGGATTCTATTTGCTTTGCAGAACAAAATCAATTTTATAGAAGAAAGGGGAAGTTTTAAAAGCTAACAAATAACCCTGGCTGGGTAACTCAGTTAGTTAGATTAGCATCCTGTTACAACAAGGTTGTAGGCTCAATCCCTGCTTAGGGCACCTACAAGAGTTGACCAATGAATACATGCATGGGTGGAACAACAAAATCAATGTTTCTCCTTCTCTCTTTCTCCTTCCCCACCACCTCTTTCTCTAAAACACACACACACACACACACACACACACACACGCACACGCACACAAAACAACAACACAAAGAACCAAGCAATTGTTTTGACTCAATATGCCCCATGAATTTGGCTTCTTGTTTCTACATCCCTTATAAAGCACTTAATATATATCATGGTCCTACATTTTCATCTATTCTCAAGGCTCATTGCTTCTTTGTGAAATTTAAGATGGGAAGGGGGTTGACAGTACAGCAGATAGGGTTGGTGGTAGTTAAGAGAGGAATTTGTGTGATCCCAGAGTGGGAAGGCAGTGACTAATAGGCAGCTGTTAGGCATATCCATACCAGTAGGAGAGATGAGTCGCAGATATTTTTCATATTTGATTCTGTCCACCCTTGTATTTTACAGGTTGAAGCAACCACAGTTTTTAGAGAAACTAAAAAGTGTAGTAGCAGTGGACACAACTGTGGTTTATAACAGGTTGTGATCATTCTCTATCATTCAGCTTCCCACTTCCCTAACCTTTATTCATCCTTTGCTCTATTCTCACAGAATTGCTTGAATCCACAAATACCGAACTGTGGCCACTGAAGCTGACTCTGGAGGTGGCAGCTTGGTTCATCTTACTTATTTTCATCTTGGAGATCCTTCTTATGTGGCTCTCCAGCTTTTCCCTCTTCTGGAAGAATGCCTGGAATGTCTTTGATTTTGTTGTTACCATATTGGTAAGGATAGCTATCCTGAGGATTAGTTTAGTGGGCTGAGGAATGTGCCTAGGTGAATCAAAATGACAAGAAAAGTTAAGATAGTTAGATCACAGGAAGAAACAAATAGAAATGTACCTAACTTCCTCCCCCCCCCCATCTTTTAAAACTGAAGTTCATTCATTGCAGGAGTTGGTATTAGGAGCAAGGCAGAATCTAACCCCAACATTAACCCCAACAATAATGTCTACCAGTTACTGAGCACTTACTAGTTGCCAGGCACTGTTCACATGTATTTTCTCATTTGAACTCCACAACAACCCAATGAGATAGGCACTGTTTTATCCCCTCTTTATTTATTTTTAATTTTTTTTGTTAATCCTCACCCGAGGATACTTTTCCATTAATTTTGGGGGGAAATGGAAGAGAGAGGGAAAGACAGAGAGAAACATTGATGTGAGAGAAACACGTCAATTGGTTGCCTCCTGCATGAGCCCTGCAACCAAGGTATGTGCCCTTGACCTGAATCATCTGCAGGTTGACGCTCTATCCACTGAGCCAAACTGGCTAGGGCTATCCCCATTTTATGTCTGAGCAAATTGAAGTATAGAGTTTAAGTAATTTAGTATAGAAGGACCAAATAGGAAACAATCACCAGAGAATGTTATTCAAGGGATAATCCCCAAGGAACTATGAAAAAACAACAACCAGATAACGAAGGAACAACTGTGTGGGTGCTTTTGGGTATATTTTACTCATAATCTGTGTGTTTCCTACAGTCCCTGCTTCCTGAGATTGTGGTGCTGACAGGGGTAGCAGGCCAGTCTGCATGGCTCCAGTTGCTGAGGATCTGCCGGGTTCTAAGGTCTCTCAAACTCTTTACACGAATCCCTCAAGTTCGAGTCATTATTTTGGCCCTGGTCAGGGCCCTTAAGGTGATTTGACTGTAGCAGCAAAACCAGGTGGGCAAGGTGGACAAACATGGGGGTTACACGAGACAAGTCTGGGTGGGACAAAGAAGGCAATGAAAGATCCTGAGATATGTTACTGGATGAGAAAGGGCTGTGGTCAAGCTGCTGTGCACTAAGATGGCTGGGCTCAGGGCGAAGTGAGGGTTTGTTGGGGGGTTGACAGGGTGGGCTTGACTGGGCTATAGGTGGAAATCAGCCTTGTTTGGTCCAGCACTAACTTGAAGTCATGGCTTCTAGAGCATGACGTTCCTTTTGTTGCTGCTGATCATCTTCTTCTACATTTTTGCTGTGGCCGGTGTCTACTTCTTCGAGGATTATACCCGTTCAACTCGCCAGGACCTGGTGTACCAAGACTTCTTCTCGTAGGCAGGACTGGGAGAATCCTGGGTAGGGGGAGAGAATTTGGGCATGAAACCAGGAAGCTAGTCTAAAGTATAGTAATACAGAAAGTATAGTCTATTGTAAAAAAATTGGAATAGAACGCAGGAAGGAGAGGCAAAGAGAAAGCAAAGGAATAGTTAGTGGTATTCACTCTGATTTTGAGGACAGGGCAGCTACCAGATTTGCTGTGGATTTTGCAAATTCATATACACCTTCATCAACCATCTTTAAATGGCAGTATATTCCAGTGGTTAAGTCCTGGTTTCTATGCCTCTATTACCTCTTTTGAAAAATGAGAATAAGAGTGTAGGGGTAAATGAGGTAATGCATTAACGCACTTAGCAGAGTACTTACACACATTGTGGTAATAAATGTCACTCTCAAACATGCTCACTAGTTTTTCCCCAATCTCTAGGTGTAGGGATTACACATGCGCACACCTATATTCATTCAAAAGTAGAATCCTCTTAAGATCTTTGTCTAGAGAACACTGATTACTAGTAGAAAATCAATTTGGATTTAGAGGTGATAATATTTATGAATTGGAATCCAATCTTGTCAGCACCTCTCAGGTCTTTCTTAGTAGTTTTTTAAGAGTACAAGTTAGGAAAGTCCTATTTATCCTATTCAGGCCTTGATGTTTCCAACAAATTGTTTATGGAGGACTAAGAAGGAAATTTTAAATAGGTTTCTGACAGCTTTTGTGATATATTCATTATCATTTATTATTTGGGATCATATGTTTATGTCACAAATCCATTCATTTACTTGCCTATCAGTTCATACCAACAAACTAAATAGGAATGATGTTTGCTAAATTTGTAAGTGCTCTTCTGTTAGGTGAAGTCTGTAGGGCAGTGGAGAATGAGCTTACCAAAAAATGATACATAAATGGTAGTCCATTCAATTTTTACAAATTCAGTCAGTACCTATTTATTTATTTAAAAAATATATATTTTATTGCTTTTAGAGAGGAAGGGAGAAGGAGAGAGAGATAGAAACATCAGTGATGAGAGAGAATCATTGATCAGCTGCTTCCTTCACACCCCCTACTGGGGATTGAGCCCACAACCTGGACACGTGCCCTTCACTGGAATTGAACCTGGGACCCTTCAGTCCGCAGGCTGACGCTCTATCCACTGAGCCAAACTGGCTAGGGCAGTACCTATTTATTGAGTACATACTATGTCCCAGGTACTAATGGAATAGTATGTGAAATTCATAAATTATTCACGATAAAGGAAAACCTAATAAAACAACCTCAAACTGAAGAATGATTAGCTAAAAAAAATTGAGCACAGTAGAAAAGTAGCCAGAGTCAGAGCAAACTATAAAGAAATGCTCTTAGGTTGCTTTACTAGTAAGAGTGAGAATGAAGAAAAAAAAGTGAGAAGGAAACTGTCTGAGAGGTTTAGATTTCTGTTTTATCTATACACACACCTTTTTCTTTAGGGACCCATTGCATTCCCTAGTGACAGTGTTCATTCTCTTCACCCTGGATCATTGGTATGCACTGCTTCAGGACATCTGGAAGGTGCCTGAAGTCAGCCGAACCTTCAGCAGCATCTATGTCATCCTTTCGTTGTTACTTGGTTCCATTATCTTTCGAAATATCATAGTAGCAATGATGGGTAAGCATAGAAGAGGTAAAACTTGATGGGAGGGGTAGTTGGGAAGAAATTAGAGTGAAAGCTAATAGTGGTGGATAATGGAGCGAGAGAACCTGATACTTCAGGAAGGCTTGGGGCCTATAATGAATATTTCACTTGGTTTCTCCCCACCTAAGTTCTCTCCCTAGGTCTTGTCACATTCTCAACTCCTAATGGCCCTTTGGGTCAGTTACTAACTTTCAGACCATCAGGAATGAGCTGAGTGAAGAGATGACACATCTGGAAGTCCAGCTCAAAGCCGGCATATTCAAGCGGCAGATTATCCAGAGGTCTGCCTCTCCATTTTCAAACCCAACTTTAGTTCTCAAAGGTTTCCTGATCTCATTCCCTGTTTTTACTCTTTGGCCTTGACTCCATCTTTCTCTTGTGACAGGAGATTTGCCCAAGGGTTACAATGCCCCAGCTCTAGACTGTTGCCTGATTCTTTATCTCCCGTTGGGGATGTCCCTACTCTTTTTCACCCCTTTACCACAATTTGTTCTCTTCACTTAGTTTTCTTTATTTTATGATATGAATTATTTTCTTTATTAAATTCCTGCTTCAGTATAACGCTCTTCACTCTTCTGTGTTTTTTGCTTTGCAGGAGACAAAACCTGTCCCCTGATGGACTGAGGTCAAGCTTGAGCAAAGTGGAAATCAGGTTAGGAGTATGTACATGAACTGGGATAGACACACATGAAGGAGGAGAGGGTAGAAAACCAGAGATGAAAATTGGCTTTGAGAGGGCATTCATTCATTCAGTAACTATTGATCATAGTGGGTTGAATGGTAGCCCCCAAAAAGATACGCCCATGCCCTAACCCCCAGAATCTGGGAACATGACCTTATTAGGGAAAAGGGTCTTTGCAGATGTAATTAAGTTAAGGATCTTGAGATGTGATTATTCTGGATTACCCAGGTAGATGCTAAATCCAGTGATAAGGGCCCTTATCAGATACAGAAGAGGAGGAGACATGGACATTGAGCAGCGGTTCTCAACCTGTGGGTCGAGACCCCTTTGGGGGTCGAACGACCCTTTCACAGAGGTCGCCTAAGACCATAGGAAAACACATATATAATTACATATTGTCTTTGTGATTAATCACTATGCTTTAATTATGTTCAATTTGTAACAATGAAATTGGGGGTCACCAAAACATGAGGAACTGTATTAAAGGGTCATGGCATTAGGAAGGTTGAGAACCACTGACATAGAGAATAAGAGGAGATGTGAAGACAGATATAGAGATTGGAGTGATGCAACCACAAGTCAATAGAAGCCAATGAATGCTAGGCAACTAACTGCCAGAGCTAGAAGAAGCAAGGAACCTTCTCCCCTAGAACTTCCAGAGGGAGTCAGTTTGGCTCAGTGGATAAAGTGTTGGCCCTCAGACTGAAGCATCCAGGGTTCGATTCTGGTCAAGGGCACGTACTTCGGTTGCAGGCTCTATCACCTGGCCCAGTTGGGGCACATGTGGGAGGCAACCAGTCAATGTGTCTTGCTCACATAGATGTTTCTCTCTCTTCCTCTCCCTTTTACTCTCTCTAAAAAAATCAATGGAAAAAATATCCTCAGGTGAGGATTTAAAAAAAAAAAAGACAATAATGCCTGCTCTCATGTAGCTTACATACTAGGGTAGGGGAAAGAGACAATAAATAATGAATATATCAAGTAAATATATTAATATGTTAAAATATAATAAGCATAAAAAAAATAGGACAGGTTAAGGGGGATTGGAGTACAGGGTGGGGGTTGCAGATCCGTTGTAATCTTAAATAAGGTGGTTGGTATGGCCGCACTGAAAAGGTAACATTTGAGCAAACACTTGGATTAGGTGAGGGGGTTGCTATGTGTATATCTATGGAAGAGTGTTCCAGGAAGAGGGAACAGCTAGTACAAAGGTCCATGCCTGATGTGTTTCAGAAAGAGCAAAGAAGCCATTGTGACTGCAGCAAAGTGAGCAGGGGAAGAGCGATAGGAGATAATGAGGACCCTGTTCTGTAAGGTTGTGGAGGCCATTGCAGGGATTTAGACTTTGACTCTGAGTGAAATGGGGAACAGAGCAGAGCAGTGACATGCAATGACTTACATTTATTTTTTTTAAAATATGGAACGCTTCACGAATTTGCGTGTCATCCTTGCGCAGGGGCCATGCTAATCTTCTCTGTATCGTTCCAATTTTAGTATATGTGCTGCCGAAGTGAGCACAATGACTTACATTTAAGAAGGGTCACCCTGGTTTCTATGTTGATAGGCTATAGAAGAATGAGGGAAGGAACAGAGAAATAAGTTAGGAGGCGATACTGCTCTCCAAGCAAGGGGTGATAATGCCTCAGACCAGAGTGGTACCAGTGGTGCCAGTGAAAAAAGATGTATTTTGAAGATAGAGTCAACAGAACTTCATGATGGATTGGATGTGGTATAGAAGAGAAGAGTTCAGGATGACTCCAAAGTTTTGGCCTGAGCAACTGGTAGGATGAATTAGCTGAGATGGGGAAGGCTATTGGTGGAAGAGATATGATGGATAAGAGTTCAGTTTTGGTTAAATTTGAGATGTCTATTAGACATTCAAGTGATGATATGTGAGTCAAGGTTGCATATAATAGACTGGATTGAGGAATGAGGTCTGGAATAGAGGTTTAAATTTGCATTTAGTAGTCATTTAAACTCAGATGAGATCACCAAAGGAGTGATGATAGATGGAGAAGATAAAAGACCAAGAGCTGAGCCCAGGAGCCCTCTACTATTAAGAGATAGATCATGGGGGCAAAGGCTATAGTTGAGGTGTTATAGGCATAGGGCTATGGAATGGGGAGCTTGGCAAAATAAGGTTGTGTATGGAATGTGGAAGCCTGAGTAAAATTGAGCACAGAAGCTATGTGGTGAGGGGCACTAAATACAGATATAGCACATGGGATATTTGAGGTTAGAAGTGCTTAAGCTCAGATTTGGGGCTTGTTATACAATAATTTGTATATGCAATGAGCAGTTTGGCCCTCATAGCCTTAAGTCTCAGTGTTAAGAGATGGCCAGGGGCCCTGACCGGTTTGGCTCAGTGGATAGAGCATTGGTCTGCGGACTGAAGGGTCCCAGGTTTGATTCCAGTCAAGGGCATGTACCTTGGTTGCAGGCACATCCCCAGTAGGAGGTGTGCAGGAGGCAGCTGATCGATGTTTCTAACTCTCTATCCCTCTCCCTTCCTCTCTGTAAAAAAAAATCATTAAAATACATTTTTTTTAAAAAGAAAGAAAAAAAAAGAGAGAGAGATAGCTAGGGGCAGCACCAGAATAATGAAAGAGCTAACTATATCTCATAAATGTATTTCAGGCAATAAAATTTCTTCATTTACTTATAGAAAGACCAGTCAACAAACAGAATCTATGGACTTATCAGAAGAAGGTTCTAAAGAAGAGTCTGAAAGCAGTTTCTCTGAAGAAGATTCAAGAGCATCTGGGTCAAAAAAAGAAAAGTCCTCCTCTTCCTCCTCCTCCTCCTCATCTGCTTCCTCCAAACCTTCATCTTCCCTCCTTTCCCCTTCTGAATCCAGACAATTTGACTCTATTGGTAAGCAGGGGGTTTCTTTTTTTTTTTTTCTCAGTATAATTTTATTTTATTTTCTTTTTTCTTTATTTTTTACTATTTTTTAAAATTGTTTTATTGCTTAAAGTATTACGAAGAGTATTATATATGTCTCCTTTTTTTTTCTTCTCCCCTTGACCTTCCCCTAGCCTCCCATACCCAGCAGGGGGTTTCTTCCATTTGAATTCAGACTTCTCTAGGAGACATCCCAATCTTAATAAGAGCTCTCCCACTATATCTACTTCCCAGTTTTCTCTACCAGTCTGATTTTACTTTTTGTGTGCTTCATTTTCCCTGTACTTCTGCCTCACTTTGGATAAGTGTGGCTGTAGCTGTCTTTGCTTATTGTAAAAAGTGGTATCTTAGTAATGTACCCTTTACCTTCCTCTCTGCTTCCTGTTACCTCTTTCCTCCCTTCTTTCTCCCCCGCACACCATAGGATTTATCAGTTCTTTTCCAACTTCCACAAATCTATTTGTTTTTAAGAAGAATTCCTCCATCTTCTTAAGGTGAATTGGACTGGGAGACCCATGTGCACCAGAATCTGCCTGGGCTGATGGACACGGATCAGGATGAGTGCGTTGTTTGGCCTAGAGATTCACTCTTCCGGTATTTTGAGTTGCTAGAAAAGCTTCAGTATAACCTAGAGGAGCGTAAGCAGTTGCAAGAGTTTGCAGGTATGGAATTGGGGCAGTCATAGGGACCAGGAGTTAAGTACAATTGGAGTAGCATATATAACTGAGGATAAGCAAGTGGGTGTCCACTATTTTGATATCTCAGCTTCTAAATTTCCACCTTATACCGAAAAAAGGTAAATCCTTGGTTTGACATGTTACACTCTGGACATATGTTCCTATTTCTTCTAGAGAGAACCTGGCAATTTTGTTTCTCTAGTAGGGGACACCTAAACCCTTTCATGTCTGATAGCTTATTTTCTAAGAGGAGAGTGTTCTAATTGTTGGGAATTAAGACAAGGTGGGCTCTTACTCATTTTTGGTGACCCACCCTTTTTGTACATTTCTTCTGTTAGAAGGCACATTTTAGACCTGAGCAGTAGGGCCTTAGGCTCAAGTTTTTGAGGTTGCATGTATAATGACTGATAGCTGTAGGGATTAGATAGTGAGCAGAAACCCCACAAATGCCCACTACTCTCAACTTCTCAGAGAGCTTTATGAATTATAGACTTCTCTTCCTTTCAGTGCCTTCTAGTGTCAGCTGAGGCAGAGAGAAGTATGTGATTTAAATAGTAGAGTTATTTTCCTTAAGTTTCTCACTTGAAATTTTACCATTTGAAGATTAATTTGGATGAATAAATTTTCCCTCTAGAAGTAAACACCGAGTTAGGAGCCCTTTTTTACAACTTAATATGGATTAGTGTTATCTTCCTCATACCTAATTGAAATCAACTCAATGTGAAAATAACAGAATGTGTGTTTGTGGTGGGCACAGGGAGGCATTAAAAGAAATTTATAGCATTGGAATGTGGAATTTAGAACAGGATGTCAAAAAAGACATTCATGTACTTTAAAATGTTGCCTAAGGTTAATTTTGCTCTTTCCAGTTGTCCTCAGCCTTTCCTTCTCACTTGTTCTCTGAGGAGAACAGGATGAAAGAGATAAGATAGCAAGGCAGCTTCTTTAATCCTCATTAATGCATGTATGGCAAAGAGTACAGGTGTATATGGCTTAATTTTTTTCAATTATAGTTGACAAGCAACACATGGCTTAATTAAAAGTAAACATTAGTAAAAATTTGTGTGAGAACCCAGAAAAGCAGAGACTTCAAACATTTGTATGTTCTGAATATTCCCTGCTCTCCAGTCTCACAGTTTGTTTCTTTACAGTGCAGGCACTGATGAACCTTGAAGACAAGTGAAGCCAATGATGGATGGCTTCGATATCTTTGGCAACAGATATTGAAGGGAATAGTTTGAAATGGAGAATTCAAAGTATAAATGTTTAATAAATACTGCTGGTAATTGCTTAGTGGCCTATCTCTGAGACCTAGGGGATATTGAAAGGTATAAGGTACGGTGAAAAAGTTAGTTTACATGCCAGTGGGACCTATGGTCCTTGGCTTTCTACCCTTCCCGCAGCTGCTCAGGTTGACTCTTTCCTTGACTTTATAACTGTGGTTCCCACCCTTCCTGCAAACTCTGCTTCCTGATAGAGTCCTAATTTCACTGTCTCTTTCCTGTTGGGCACAGGAGATTCCAGGAGCTATTAGTGTAACTAATTGAGAACTACTGTTTCCATTGCCTACTCTAGGAACATCGCTTCTACCCTATACAGTTAACTTCAATCAGATATTGTTTTCACCTGTTTCTGGGGCCAAACGCGAGTCCTTTATTCCATTTCCTTGCCATTGCTTAGCACAGTGATTCCACTTTGTAGTGTTAGGGTCACCAAAGGGGGAACACTCTAGGCCAAAAGTGGTAAATAATTATAAATTTATTAGGTCATCTGGAAACCAGATGGGTTGAGTCCCAAAATGGCACCAGCACCCAGGGATGGGGAGTCAGAGATTTTAAAGGACTTTAGGAGTGCTTTGGCCTCCCCTGGGAAACTGACCTTTAGATCATTTTGCAACCAACATTCCCTTTCACTTAGACCAGTGGTTGACAAACTTCGGCTCAGCAAACTGCGGCTCGCGAGCCACATGCGGCTCTTTGGCCCCTCCTTGAGTGTTCTTCCACAAAATACTGGGCACGCACGTACAGTGCGATTGAAACTTCGTGGCCCATGCACAGAAGCCGATATTTTGTGGAAGAGCCACACTCAAGGGGCCAAAGAGCCGCATGTGGCTCGCGAGCCGCAGTTTGCTGAGCCGAAGTTTGTCAACCACTGGTCTAAGTGAAAGGGAATGTTGGTTGCAAAATGATCTAAACGTCAGTTTCCCAGGGGAGGGGATATCAATTCCATTGTTTGATCAGACCTAACAGTAGGAGTGTTCAAATCAGTAAACTTCCCATAGATTTTTAGAGTTAGAAGGGACCTCAGAGTTTAGCTCCCATCAGAACAGGAACATGTTTTAGAACATCATTAAAAAGGGAATTATCCAGCTGATGCTTAATGTTTCTAGTTACAGGGGATTCCATTCCATTGTTGGATGACTCAAGTCTTTAGAAGTGTTTATTATTGAAACCCTATCACTTTTTGAGTGCTTAACTCATACATACATAAAAAACACTGAATTGTACACTTTAAAATGGGGAATTTTATGTTATGTGAATTATATATCAGTTTTTAAAAATTAAGTAAGTAGCCCTCCACCCCACCCCCAGGCACACTAGATTCTGGGGTTGATGGCAGGAGACATGCTCCCCTGCGCCCGCGTGGCTCATGGCCATGTGGGCCTCCACACATGGACTAATCGACTTAACACCAACTGTGACATGGAAAGGAAGCTCTGGACACTGGCCTGCTCCTGGATCCCCAGCTGCACCTTTTCCAGGACTGGCTTCTCTCCACAAATTTTGCCTCCATTAAAAAAAAAACGAAGTAAGTAAAGATTATCTAAAACCAAGAACCAACATTATGTTTCAAGGAAAAGCGTTGTAGTCATTCACCATAAAATGAGAAACAAAAATGTTTTTAAAATAAATGTCAATATATAATTTTGTATTAAACATCCTTTTAAAAATATTTTTATTGATTTCAGAAAGAAAGGGAGAGAGAGACAGAAACATCAATGATAAGAGAGAATCATTGATTGGCTGCCTCCTGTACATACCCCAAACTGGGGATCAAGCCTGCCCCCAGCCCAGGCACATGCCCCTATTAGGAATTGAACTGGTTCACAGGTCAACGCTCAACTGCTGAGCCATGCTGATTGGGCTCCATTGCTTTTGTGTGTGTGTGTGTGTGTGTGTGTGTGTGTGTGTGTGTGTGCTTATTGTTGTTGTTTTTTTATTGCTTAAAGTATTACAAAGGGTATTACATATGTCTCCTTCCCCCCCCCCTTGAAAAATATTCTTAATGGTGAACCATTACATATACACCTTTAAAAATACAATACAGTCCTGGCCTCCCCTACCCCCCAGTGTCTTATGTCCATTGGTTATGCTTATATGCATGCATATAAGTCCTTCGGTTGATCTCTTACCCCCCACTTCTGCCCCCCTACCTTTTTTAGAGAGAGTGGAAAGGAGGGAGGTGGAGGAGAGAGAGCAACATTGATGTGACAGAGACACATCGATTGGTTGCCTCCCTCATGTGCCCCAACTGGGATGGGATCAAACCTGCAACCCATGTATGTGCCCTTGACCAGGAATTGAACCCATGACCTTTTGGTGTGCAGGCTAAAACTCTAACCACTAACACAAGCCAGGGTGTGTATTAAATATTTTGTCATAAGAAACATGGCATAGCCCTAACTGGTTTGGCTTAGTGGATAGAGCGTCGGCCTGCGGACTGGGGGATCCCAGGTTCGATTCCGGTCAGGGGCATATGCCTTGGCTGCGGGCACGTCCCCAGTGGGGGGGTGTGCGGGAGGCAGTTGATCGGTGTTTCTCTCTCATTGATGTTTCTGGCTCTCTATCCCTCTCCTATCTTCCCTGTAAAAAAATCAATAAAATATATTTAAAAAAAAAAGAAATATGGCATAAATATTTGCAAAGAAGAACTAGTAAAACTACTCTTTTTAGACATAATTGTATACTTAGAAATCCCAAAGGAGTCAACCAGAATTACAGATAACAAAGGATTTCCACGAAGTACAAATATAAGAAAAGAAGGCTGGAGACGGACACCTGGGAAACAGGAACATTTAAGGGATAGGAGGAGGAAGAGGAGCCAGCAAAGAAGCCTGAGAGGGAAGAGCTGAAGAGACAGAAGGATAATCATTCTAGAGTAATGTCACTAGAGGCAAGATGGAATATCTTACATTTTTTAAATTTATTAATTTTAGAAATATTGATTTGTTGTTCCATTTATTTATGCATTCTTTGCATAAATATGCATACTTCTTGTATGTGCCCCGATTGAGGATCAAACCTGCAACATTGGCATATCAGGACAATGCTCTTACCAACTGAGCTACCCAGCCAGGGCCCCAAGCTAGAATTCCAAGGAAGGAATGGTCCAATAAGATCTGGTTTGGCAATCAGAATACAATCATATATAAAAGGCTAAGCTACTGGCCTACTGGCCAACTGGCTGACTGGCCAGTAGGTATGATGCACACTGACCACCAGAGGGCAGATGCTCACCACAGGAGCTGCTGAGCGACAGCAACTTCGCAGAGTGCCCTCTCCCACTCTGGGACCCTTGGGGGATGTCAGACTGCCTGTTTCAGCCCGATCCCCGCAGGCCAGACTGAGGGACCCCACCTGCTGGAGGGATCCTGCTCACTCTGTAGATGCCCTTCTAGCCCCAGCACCACCCCAGGTGTGGCCGGTAGGGGAGGGACCTCAGGAGGTTGGCTCCAGGGTGTGTCCAGCCCGTCTCAACCAGTCTCATCCCTGGAGCAACACCCCACCAAACTGCAGCCAATGCTGCCAAGACCCCATAGCGCAAAATTTGGCCCACAGCCCAGCCCAACCCAGAAACAGTGGCTGTGGGCGCCAGGTAATGACATCATGTAGCAATGCGCGGCTTCCTCTTCCTAGCGACTAGCCTCCATGGAGTTTGTTCAGCCCAGGAACCTGACTTGCTTTATAGCCATGTGCAAACATTTTACAGTTTAATCAAATGTCTGTGAAGGGTTTTCCCATGCCTCATCGCATTTGGTCCTCACAGAAGTCCTGGAGTAGGTAGATAGGAGACTCAGTAGAATCCTATTTTCTTTTCATTAGCAAGATTCGAATAGCAATATTAAAATATTTCTTCTAATTAATTTCCTTTCACTTTGCACGAATCTGTGCACCAGGACATTAGTTACAGTGGGGCCTTGACTTACGAGTTTAATTCGTTCCGAGACCGAGCTCGTTAACTCAAATTACTCTGTCAACTCAATGCAAAAAATCGGCCGAGAGACAGCTGGTATCTCAAAAAACTCGTTAGTCGGGACACTCATAAGTCAAGGCCCCACTGTATTTAATAAAGCTTACATATTCTACCCGCAAGTCTTTGAGTAGCTTTGAGTAGTGTGGTTTGAGAACCAGCAGAATTGGCTTCACCTGGTAATTTATTAGATGGCAGAATCTCAGGTCCCGTCCTCAGGGCCTATTGAATTGGTACATATGCATATTAAAGTTTCAAACTGCTTTATAGGTATTTGATGATTGATCCCCTCCTGACTTTTCTGTAGCTGACCTCAAATGAATGGCCTATGCAGGCTGCCTCATTCTTCTTTTTTTTTAAATCCTCACATGAGGATGTTTTTTCCATTGCTTTTACAGAGAGAGTGGAAGAGAGGGAGAGAGGGGGCAGAGAGAGAAAGATTATATATATATATGAGACAGATTAACTGGTTACATTCCACACCTGCAACCCTTGATTGGGAATGGAACCCACCACCCTTCAGTATGAGGGCCAATGCTCTAATCACGAAGCAACACCAGCCAGAGCTGGCTGCATCATTCTTTAACCCCTTCCTTAATTAAAATGATCTGGTTTCAATGCTACTCAAATGGAAGTTTATTCAACAAATGTAGTGTGTCCCCAAAAATGTATACATACTTTGAATATAATTATAAAGGCAGTGTTTATTAAAATACATTTCATTTTCAGTTAACAGCTATCAGCTGTTAAAGTGTGTATACATTTTTTGGACACCCTATATTTTCTGAGTTCCTATGTTCCAGGCACTGTTTTAAGCCTTTGGATACATCAATGAACAAACAAGACAGATATCCCTGCCACCCTAACTAGTTCCTCATAAGATCACCAAATAATCTATAATAATTAAAGCATAATATGCTAATTAGACTGGATGTCCTTCCGGATGTCTTTCTGGATGACCTTCCGGACAAAGCTGGGGCTATGAAGGAAGCCTGGGTAGTCCCAGGTGTCAGAGGGAAGCCGGTGCTGGCAGTCGGGGGAAGCAAGGCCTACTCTTTTTTTTTTTTTAATATGGGAAATAAAACCTTTCTTTAAAAAATATATTTTATTGATTTTTTACAGAGAGGAGGGGAGAGGGATAGAGAGTTAGAAACATCAATGAGAGAGAAACATTGATCAGCTGCCTCTTGCACGCCCCCTACTGGGGATGTGCCCACAACCAAGGTACATGCCCTTGACCGGAATCGAACCTGGGACCCTTGAGTCCGCAGGCCGACGCTCTATCCGCTGAGCCAAACTGGTTAGGGCAGCAAGGCCTACTCTTGCATGGATTTCGTGCATTGGGCTTCTAGTAAATTGATAATTTCCATGAAGACTGATTTTACTTCCTCTTATTTCCCCCCAAAATTATTTATCTTTTTTTTTTTTTTTGCCAAAATTATGTATCTTTTCAGCAGCTCAGGGCCAAGTGAAAGCAGCTTCTCAAAAAGAAAAGACCTTTCTGACTAAATATAAATATAAATATTCTGAAGTCTAAGGATCAAGCCCCACTGGCAATGAATTCATTGCTCCTCTAGCTTCTGTTTTATCCTTGCCCTGACAGTTTCTTTGCTATAGTTCTCACTACTATTCTTTTTTTTTTTTAATATATTTTATTGATTTTTTACGAAAGGAAGGGAGAGAGATAGAGAGTCAGAAACATCGATGAGAGAGAAACATTGATCAGCCGCCTCTTGCACATCCCCCACCAGGGATGTGCCCGCAACCCAGGTACATGCCCTTGACCGGCATTGAACCTTGGGACCCTTCAGTCCGCAGGCCGACGCTCTATCCACTGAGCCAAACCGGTTTTGGCCTCACTACTATTCTTAAAGAAGGGATTCAGCTCTATGCCAGGTAACTCTGAGGGTTCCTTGGAGCATTTTGGAAGTGAAGCCAGGATTTATTTATTTATTTAAACATATTTTTATTTATTTCAGACAGGAAGGGAGAGGGAGAGATAGAAACATCAATGATGAGAGAGGATCATTGATCAGCTGCCTCCTGCACGTCCCCTGCTGGGGATCGAGCCCACAACCTGGGCATATGCCCTTGACCAGAATCGAACCTGGGACCTTTCAGTCCATAGGCTGATGCTCTATCCACTGAGTCAAATCAGCTAGGGCTGAAGTCAGGATTTAGATATTATTGTGATATAACTAAATTTAAATTTTTCACATAAGATTTGTATTAAGCTTGGAACATAGTTTCCTCCTTTGATCTCCAATTATTACAACCTCAAATACCATCCTGGAACTTAAACCAATGTGTTTCTACTTGGATACACAACATATTAATATTTGTTTTATCATAGCATAAAGTATATAAAAACAATGCAAGAAGGAAAGAAAAGAGAAATTTTACAACTATAGCTTCTACCATTATAACTTTAACTTTTATTTTTTAACGCTCAACATAGATTAATGGTTACGAGTCTATGTTAATTTTTTCTTTATTATAATGTATCCGTACATTATCACTGTTCTTTAATATGAAAGTTTTAATTTATTTTAGAGTGAGGGGAAGTATAGCCTTTGATTCTCCTGCATTAATGAAAGTACAGACTTTGGATACATATGGATACATTATTAGGATTTCACTTGTTTTTCCACTCATGTCCTTTTCTGTTCTAGGACTTAGTACAGGATACAACATTGCATTTAGTTGTTATTTCTCCACTGTCCGTCCCCCCCTCTCCCCCCAATTGTAACACTTGCCTTAGTCTTTCCTTATCTTTTATAATTTTGACATGTTTAAAGAGTTCTGGTCAAGTATTTTATAGAATGTCTCTCAATCATCTGATGTTTTCTTTTGATTATATTGCGATAATGAATTTTTAGAATAATACCATAAGGTGAAGTGCACGCTCAGCATATCCTATCAGGTGGTATATAATAGTGATACATCTTATAACTAGTGGTGTTAACCTTGATCTCTTAGTTAAGGTGATGTCAACCAGGTTTTCCACTGTGAAGTTAACTATTTTTCCCTTTATAATTAATATATACTTGGGAGGAGACACTGTGAGGTTATGCAAATATCTTGTTTCTCCTTACAATTTCCTCCACTAATTTTAGCATTCATTGGTGGATCTTGTTTGTAGTAATGACTACTGTGGTGTTCTATTTCTCTCATACCTCCCTCATTTATTAATTGGAATTCTTTTGTAAAGAACTGTCCCTTCTGCCCTGGCCAGTTTGGCTCAGTGGATGGAGCGTCAGCCTGCGGACTGGAGGGTCCCGGGTTTGATTCCGGCTAAGGGCATGTACCTTGGTTGTGGGCGCATCCCCAGTGGGGGGTGTGCAGGAGGCAGCTGATCGATGTTTCCGACTCTCTATCCCTCTCCCTTCCTCTCTGTGAAAAATCAATAAAATATATTAATAAAAACCAAAAAGAACTGTCCCTTCTCTGAAGTGAACATTAAAAAAGAATAAGACCCAAAGCAGGGAGGCATGGAGCAGATTGACATACTTTGATGTGGGGTTGGAGGAACAGGAGATAAATCAAAGAACTTATATACTTACTAGAGGCCTGGTACACGAAATTCATGCACTTTGGTGGGGGGATCCCTTAGCCCGGCCTGTGTCCTCTTACAGTCTGGAAGCCCTGGGGGGATGTCTGACTGACAGCGGGGAGCCGGCCTAAGCTGTCAGTCAGACATCCTTAGCACTGCCACGGACACCTGCCACCGCCATGGCGCTTGTCAGCTGGGAGCCCAGCTCAGGGCTTCTGGCTGAGTGGTGCTCCCCCTGTGGAAGTGCACTGACCACCAGGGGGCAGTTTCTGTGTTGAGTGTCTGCCCTCTGGGGGTCAGTGCGCTTCATAGCGACCGGTTGTTCCGCCGTTTGGTTGATTTGCATATTGGCCTTTTATTATATAGGATATGCATAGCCTATAGACATGGGCAATAGGGTGGTAAAGACCTGGGGAGTGGGTAGAGGCTGGGATGAGGGGGGGAAGGGGGGAGAAAATGGGAGATACCTGTAATATTATCAACAATAAAAAATATATTTTAAAAAATAAGAAAAAACGTTTTAAAAATTAAAATAAAATCTTTGAGTGGAAGCAGGAAGTTCATCACCTTTGAACAGTTCTTATTCCTTAAAATATGGGCCAGGAATGTGTGTAGTAGAATTAATTTTAGTTTTTAATTTTATTTTTTTTATTGATTTGAGAGGGAGGGAGGGATGGAGAGAGAGAGAGAGAGAGAGAGAGAGAGAGGGAAAGAGAGAAAAACCATCAATTTGTTGTTTCACTTATTTATACATTTATTAGTGCCCCAACTGGGGATCAAACCCAAAACCTTGGCATATTGGGATGACACTCTAATGAATTGAGCTACCTGGCCAGGGCTAGAATTAATTGATTTATTTAGCAAATCCTTTGTTTAATACTGTGTGCCAGTAACTGTGTTAGGCACTTGGGGTACAATAGGGTGTAGTCTCTGCTTGGGAGTGTATAGTTCAGTCTAGTGTAAGATGATACTTAGATTTCAGTATTGAGGACTAGCTAGATTCCTCTGAGTAGCTATGATCTTACAAAAGCCTTTATAGGACCAAATAAGAACACTTATCTGACCGACCTATGTGCCTATTTTTCATCCTCTTTCAGTGAGGACAAACTGGACCTCCTCCCTTCCATGTCTGTGTCTATCCCTCAACACCTCTAACTAGAGGTCTTTGCTGCTTTACTTCCTCCTCTCAAATCTCACAAATTCGTTTCTCTTGTTGATGAATCATAACATGAAACTAAACAGGGAAAGGAATTCTGGGAAATTTGTTCCAGTTTAGCTAAGTTCAAAACCACCACAGCTCATTTTGACCATTACACTTTCATTGAAATGTTCCTTGGTTTCATGACACCACTGTCTTCAAGTGTTCCATTGCATTGCTTCCCTTCCACCTTTTTGCTAGCCATCTTCTTCCCAAACTTTAAATGTGTGTCCTCAGCCATTTTTTTGCTTCATGCTCTACAAACTCTAACTAGTTTCATCCACTTTTATGGTTTCAACTAGTGGCCTGGTGCATGAAATTCGTGCACATTAAAAGAGGATTAATTAGAGGAAATATTTTAATATTGCTATTTGCCCTTTCTGTATAATGGAAGTGTCAGAGATGAAAGAAAACTAGTAAAATGTATATGAAAATCTTACTCCTGTCAGAGTCTGGGGCGCACCGAGGGACCCAGAGTCAAGTCTCTGCCCACCCGTGGTGCCTCAAAATCGTGTGAGACCCAGACCCAGCCAACCCCACCCCCATTGGGCGAGATCCAGCCCCGGCCAGCCCCACCCTTGTCAAGCCCCACTGGGCGGGGGGTGCAGCCTCAGATCCCCTGGCCTGGCGCTGGGTAAGGGGAACAGCCTCAGATCCCCTATCAAGCCCCGCAGGGTGGGGGGCACAGCCTCAGGTCCCCCGTCAAGCCCCGCTGGGTGGGGGGTGCAGCCTCACATCCCCCGGCCTGGCGCCGAGCAGGGGGCACAGCTTCAGGTCCCCCAGTGCCAGGGTGGGGGGTGCAGCCTGAGGTACCCTGGCCCGGGCTGGGGGGAGCGGCCTGAGTTCCCCTGGCCCAGCACCGGGGCGGGGGAGTGCACCTTGAGGTCCCCTGTCAAGCCCTGCCCAGCGGAGAGTGTGGCCTGAGGTCCCCCGACCTGGTGCCGGGGCAGGGGGCGCAGCCTCAGGTGCCCTGCCCTGGCCCAGTGCCACGCAGCCTCAGGTCCCTGCTGATTGCTCATTAACACTCGTTATGGGAACTCGGCCTCTGCTGTGGGCACTGCCATCTTTGTGCCGGTGTGATGGTCAATTTGCATATTACCTCTTTATTAGATAGGATTGCTATGGTTTTGTACACTAATGCCTTCCAATTCCATTTTTAGGCCAGTCCTCTCATAGCAACTCCAGGGGAAAATATGCAGTTGTCTGTCCTTAGGAACTTTATTTGTAACTAGAGGCCTGGTGCATGAAATTCGTGCAGGGGGGGGTGATCCCTCAGCCTGGTCTGCACCCTCTCCAATCCAGGACCCCTTGGGGGATGTCCGACTGCCTCTCACAAGCCGGGACCGCTGACTTCTAACTGCTTGCCTGCCTGCCTGCCTGCCTGATTGCCCCTAACCCCTCTGCCTGATCGCCCCTAACTGCTCCCCTGTTGGCCTGATCACCTCTAACCGCCTCTGCCTTGCCCCACACCCGGGATCCAGGATTCCCTTCTCTGGCTTGTCACAGGCACCCGGGACCCAGGCTTCCCTCCCTTTGGCTGGCCACAGGCACCCAGGACCTGGGCTGGCTTTGCCTGGGCTGGCCGCAGCTGCAGGGGATTGTGGGCGGGCGGCTTTGCCCAGGCTGCAGCTGCAGGCGCTGGCGCCCAGGACTGTGGGGCAGGAGGCTTGCCCCTCTCCTGGGCCCCAGGCACAGGTGCAGCTGCTGGCACCTGGGACCACAGGGCGGGCGGGTTGTCCCTCTCCTGGGCCACAGCCTGGCTGGTCTCCATTCCTCTCTCGTGAGCTCATTTGTGCCTGGCTGGTCCCCATTCCTCTCTCCTCAGGGTTGAGTGTCTGAGCCGTTATGGCATTTCAGTGTGAGGGCATGACAACCATTTGCATATCAGCTCTTTATTATATAGGATATGACCCAAACTGAACTCGTTACTGTTCCTTTAAACCTGCTCTTCCTCTTCTAATGCATTTGAGGACTGACAAGTACTTTCCCTGAGTTGGGAGAGTCCTCAATCATCCCCTCTCTGCTTATCTAGTAGTCCCATATTTTTTCTGAAGGCCTTTCATAGAAGACACAGCTTCTTGTGCCAATTTTTGTATTGATTAAGAGTCTCTTATTTACAAAAATAATTCATCTTGAGCTAGTTCAATCATAGTAATAGTAACATTTAGTGGATCTAAACATGCCTGATGCATCAGAGGTACTTTATAATACCAGGGAATAAACAATTGGATGGATGGGTAATATTTATTTTATAGATGAGTAAATTATAGAAATTTCTCCTGATTATAGAGCTAATAAATGATATAATAGGAACCTAGAATTCAGAGGTCTAATATCAAAATGCAAACATAATTTTAAAGGATTTTAATCAGGAGGATCAAAGGCTATACTTTAAAAACAAATTAACACTAACACCTGGGTGGTTTAACATAAGAAAGGTTTATTTCTTACTCATGAAGATTCCAATACTGGTTGGACAACTCTTCAAGGCAACTTTTGTTGATTCTTGTTATTCTCAGTAGTTATGTTCTATAAGTAGCTGCAAACACTGAATTAACAAGTTACAATGCTGAACTATTGCTCTTCAGGGTAATACAGGGTTAGGTTCCTGTGGGCCTCTGGTCACATTTTCACCAACCAACGGATACATAGCCTTGTTTTATGTTTAAAACAAGGTGTTTCTGTTTAAAGACACTTTAGCCCTAGCTGGTTTGGCTCAGTGGATAGAGCATTGGACTGCGGACTGGAAGGTCCCAGGTTCAATTCCGGTCAAGGGCACATACTTGGGTTGCAGGCTCTATCCCCAGTAGGGAGC
Source organism: Myotis brandtii (assembly GCF_000412655.1). Taxonomy (NCBI): domain Eukaryota; kingdom Metazoa; phylum Chordata; class Mammalia; order Chiroptera; family Vespertilionidae; genus Myotis; species Myotis brandtii. The sequence continues at coordinate 3,890,584 of NW_005369870.1, forward strand.
GTGTAGGAGGCAGCTGATCAATGATACTCTCTCATCATTGATGTTTCTATCTCTCCCTCTTCCTTCCTCTCTGAAATCAATAAAAATATATTTAAAAAAGACGCTTTATTTAATATATGTTGTTGATTCATTAGCATTGACCTCTTTGTCAGCAGCATCATAATCCATGCCTGAATGAAGCTTATTGGCACGTGTATTTTCTCCCAAAGGCTCATCCCAGCCTTCCTGTGCTTATGAGCACTAGAAAGCACTCTAGCACTAAACGTGGGGGCCATTTTGAACAGTGAAATCACCAACAAATAGTACAAAGATGCAGAAATTATGGCACTAAATAGACCATGAAAAGGACTCTTATTTGCAGTGTGAGAAGAAGGGGAGTACTGCCTTGTTTAACCTCAGCTGGGAATGAGCACATGGGATTCAAATTTTCATGACTCTGCACATGTCTGTGAATAATTGTGAAAATTACACAAGTATTGATTTTTATATCACAAATTTTAGTGAGTAGGCGAATTCACAGAACTCACAAATAATGAGAATTGACTGTAAATGCTGTGATGATTTGGAACGTCAGGCTACTTGGCCTTGTGATACTGCCATCTCAACATGCAGTTTCTAGGTTACTTCAACGGGTAGAGATGGTTGGAGGGTCATTCACTAGCTCTTAAATTCTTTGGTCACTCACTATCCATTGGCCAGAGCTAATCAGCCGACTCCACCCAACTGCAAGAGATCTGGGAAATGTGGGGAATGCTTGGATAGCTAATGAGCAATATACAGTATATCTCAATGATAAAAACCCAACGGAAAAGGGAGAAAAACAACTGTACTTTACAAAGGGACGTTTCTGTTTTTGTCAGAGAGCCCTGTGGGAGGTTTTGGGGGAGTGAGGATGTTTCAGATCTCCTATCTCCTTTAACTCCTCCCAGTTATCTTTATTAAAATTGCCAGATCAGAGAGCATTCCAATCATAACATCGATATCATCCATTTCACTTAGGTAGTACACATGGTTAATATTTTTGTTCAGGACCCCTGTAATTTCAGTTTGTCGGTTCTGTTTTTCTCTCTTTCCATTGATCATCCATAGGTTGGAACTTGTCTCACTCTTTGTTGAACCTTACCAAGCTGCTTATATTGAATAGCCTGATATATTTGCTCTACACCTGAAGCACTTCACCCTCAGTTGGCACATAGTCTCAATCCTTAGCAGACAACAGGATTGCTTAACCAACAACTTACTACATCATCATGTGAACTACCCAGAATTTCCCATCCTGGGTTGAGAGAGTCCTCATTGTTATGCTCTCTGCTTGACTCCATACCTGTTTTAAAGGTTTTTTACTCAAGACACTACTTCTTGGTAACAATTTCTTTATTAATTAGGACTCTTTAGCCTCAAATAAAAGAATTCATATTGAGCTACTTTAATAATAATAGTAGTAACATTTAGTGCATGCTCATTTTGTATCAGTGCCTGGCACATGATGGGTTGAATGAATGCCAGTCACTGTGCTAAGTACTTTAAATGCATTACTTAATTATCACAACTCTATAGGAGTATTTCTCCTTTTATAGAAAAGAACACTGTGACACTGAGAGGATCTGAAACGTCCCAAGAAACACAGCTAGTCAATATTGGGTCTAGGATTTAATCTATGCCATCTTGTTTTTTTGCTAGTGTATTAGGGGGAAAAAAGGATAATCCTATATAATAAAGATGTAATATACAAATGGTCTTTACACCTTGATGCGTTGAGTAACGACCGGATCAGGGATCAGCAGGAGGGTGGGGCAGCGAGCTATAGGAGGGTGGGGCAGCGAGCTACAAGCATGCAGTGGAGAGCTACAGGAGGGGGCAGGGCAGCAAGCTATGGGGGGGGGGCGGGGGAGAGGGGGAAGCTACAGGAAGGCAGCAAGGAGCTACTGGCACACGGATTTGTGTACAGGGCTACTAGTTTATTATAAGAGAGTTTTTCTAGGACAAGTGCAGAAATTCAGGTAGATTGCAAAATGGGCTGGAACCAGGAGCTAGAGAGCTGTTGGAAACCCGGGCAATATTCTCTGATTATCCTCTCTACTTTTCAGACTAGATGTGGGAAAAGGAAAATATTGGTAAAGTGATGCAGGTCATTTCACTGGTCCCAACGTTTGGCTCACCTTGGAAAATCCCAGCACTGCCCTCAACTCCTTTTGTGTCCTTGACCAACTCATTCTATTTCTTTGGGCATTAATTTCCTCACTTATAAAATGAGACGTTTTTACTGGAGAATTCCTCAGGTCCCTCCCAGCTCTAAAAGTCTATGTTCCTAAGTGAACCTTCTAGAGCAGAGGTGCGTTAATAATGGATTTGAAGGTGTGGGTTTGGGGAATAGAATAGAGGAGGGTTCTAAGGAAAGGGACAGAATAATGGTTTGAGAAGAGCCTCAGTGTTGAATTACTGTTTAAAGCTGGTATCAGGTAAAGACCTTTGAGGATATATAAATGGGGGACAGAAGAGACTTCTCACCCTGACACACCAGACCAGACCAGATTATTTTGAATGACATCTCTGAGCCTCTCTCTTTCTCTCTCTCTGTCTCCATAGGGGCCGGGGGTAGGTAGCCCCTTGCACAGAGGTTTAATCTGGTTTATCTCTTTTTTCAGCCCATGCTTTTTTTTTTCTTTTTGCCCCCCAGACTTTTTTTTACTTAGGTCACAGTAAAAGAGCCGAAGGGCAGCCCCAAACATCTGAATGGCTTAATGAGCAAGTCGCAAACAACTGACTGGATCTATTTCCTTATCCATAAGACGAGAGGTTTGGTCTATGTGCTTTCTGAAGGCCCGCCCAGCTCTTAGCATTTTGTGGTTCTGGGTACTGAATCAAAAGCAGATATCCTCTTCCTGAATGCTCCATCCTCAGACCAGAACTTTGTCTTCATTCCTCTTCTCTGTTTACACTTGACTTCCAAGTTCCTTTCTCCCAGGCCCCCTTTCTTCCTCGATTCCCTCAGATCTTAATAGCTTTTTAAACTCCTTTTGAACCCTCTTTATTTTCTTATATTTTTCTGCAGAGCTCCCATTTTATACCTTGGGTCTCCAGTTCTCCATCTCTATGTCTACATACTCCTATTTGTATCCTGGCTCCTAACTGAAGCTATCCCCTAGGGTTCCTCCTAAGGCCCCCTGGGATCCCCTATCATTCGTCCCTCTCACAGAAGCACACCTTTCTCTAAAGCCAAAGGATCAGGTATTCAGTGGCTCAGGTGACAAACCTGCTGTCAAGTTACAGATATTGTTTCCTGAAAGACCACACTAGTGTCAGTGGAGACCCAGGCTGCCTGCAGTGCCCTGCCCTTACCTGGCTATCCCACACAAGGTGAGAATAACCAGAATTCACCTCTAGTACCAGTGCTCACCTGGAAACATGGCTCTGAGCCCCTGGCCCCTGCTGCTCCTGCTGCTGCTGCTGTCCTGTACAGGTGAGAGAAACAGTGAGCAGTGCTGGGGGTGAAGGGGATGGTTGCTGGAAAAAAGACTTACGAATGCGGATATTAACTGGTTAGGTAAAAGATAAAGAAAGGGGCAAGGAAAGGGGGCAGGGACTGGAGCTAAGGGGAAAAATGAGCTAAGAAAGGAGTCCAAGTCTTCTTTCCCCAGTTCCCCATCTCCCTCACCTCATCTTTAGATCCAGGCTGGCATTGGGGTCCAGGGCAGAACTGAGTCTGGGTTCTAGGCTCTTACCCTTTAGTGACCTCCAATTTCTCTCCTTACAGTGACTCTGGCCCCTACTGGGCCTAAGTCCCAGGACCATGGTCTCTCCCTCCTGAAGTCCTTGTTCTCCACGTTGGACCAGGCTCCCCAGAGGAACCTCAGCCGCTCGCGGTTCTCTGCATTCCTGGCCAACATTTCTTCTTCTTTTGAGGCTGGGAGAATGGGGGAGGGGCCGGTGGGAGAGCCCCCACCTCCCCAGCCCCCTGCCCTCCGGCTCCATGATTTCCTAGTGACACTGAGAGGCAGCCCAGACTGGGAGCCAATGCTAGGGCTGCTAGGGGATGTGCTGGCACTGCTGGGACAGGAGCAGACCCCCCGGGACTTCCTGGGGCACCAGGCAGGCGTCCTGGGAGGACTTGCAGAGGTGCTTTTGGGAGCTGTCGTTCCTGGGGGGCCTCCTACCCCTACCCGGCCCCCATGCACCCGCGATGGGCCCTCTGACTGTGTCCTGGTGGCTGACTGGTTGCCTTCTCTCCTGCTGCTGTTGGAGGGCACACGCTGGCAGGCCCTGGTGCAGGTGCAGCCCAGTATGGACCCCACCAATGCCACAGGCCTTGATGGGAGAGAGCCAGGCCCCCACTTTTTACAGGGTCTGTTGAGTTTGCTCACCCCAGTGGGGGAGCTGGGCTCTGAAGAGGCTCTTTGGGGGGGTCTGCTGCGCACAGTGGGGGCCCCCCTCTATGCTGCCTTCCAGGAGGGGCTGCTCCGTGTCACTGACTCCCTGCAGGATGAGGTCTTCTCCATTCTGGGGCAGCCAGAGCCTGATGCCAATGGGCAGTGCCAGGGAGGTGAGTGCTGCTGGAGCCGGGGCTGGGCTATGGCAGGGCAAGAAGGGATGAGATTGGGGCAGTCCTCTTGCTTACTCTTTCCCTCCTAGGCAACCTACAGCAGCTGCTCTTATGGTAAGTAACAGGGGAGGAGTTGTGGGGACTGGGCCTGGAACTGGTCAGCTTCCGGAACAGAGAGGAAACTGATGGGAGGAGTGTGGTTTGGTGGTTTTGGAATGTGACTGTGCAGCTCTAAGTCACATCTCGTTCTATACCTCAGTTTTCCCAATGGTGAAACATGGGTAATATTAGCGACAGCAGAGTTGTTGCAAGGGATTAAATGAGTTGACACTGTAAGTGTCAGCCACATAGAATGGTTCCTGGCACATAGTGCTTAATACCTGTCATTAATGAAGATGGGACATGGAAAAAAAAAAGGACAAGACCAGATTTCTCCCCCCTTTACTATTTTAGTACAACAGTGCCAGAGCACAATTAGACATGCTCAGTTGGTGGGCAGCCTTCCTGATTGAGGCCAACCGAGGGTTGTGTTTAAGCTATCTAAAAGCATGTAAAAAAAAAACAAGGAGGAAGAGAGGGCCAGAAAGACAGATGGACTTCAACCGGGCCGTGTTCCTAGGTGATTCTGTGTCTTAGCAAGACAGACCTCTCTCCCTTTTCCCGAATCCCAGCATTTAAACCAGGAACACCTATACTCCCGGGAACCTCACTGCAGGGCTCTGGCCACGGTCAGACTCTCCAGCTGGAGGAATGTAAACTGACCAGATCCTGCCTGCTCCTCCCTCTGCACCCAGGGGCGTCCGGCACAACCTTTCCTGGGATGCCCAGGCGCTGGGCTTTCTGTCTGGATCACCACCCCCACCCCCTGCCCTCCTCCAATGCCTGAGAACGGGTGTGCCTCTGCCCAGGGCTTCCCAGCCCTCTGCCCACATCAGCCCTCGCCAACGGCGCGCCATCTCCGTGGAAGCCCTCTGTGAGAACCACTCAGGCCCAGCGCCACCCTACACCATTTCCAACTTCTCCATCCACTTGCTCTGCCAGCTCGCCAGGCCTGCCACCCCGCCGCCCCCTCCCAGCATCACTGCCATCTGCCAGACAGCTGTGTGGTATGCGCTTTCTTGGGCACCAGGTGCCCAAGGCTGGCTGCAGGCCTGCCATGACCAGTTTCCTGATCAGTTCCTGGAAGCAATCTGCACCAACCTCTCCTTTTCAGCCCTGTATGGCCCCCACCGCCGCCTGGTAAAGCCGCTCTGTGCTGGTCTGCTCCCACCCCCCACCAGCTGCCCTGAAGGCCTGCCCCCTGTTCCCCTCACCCCAGAGATCTTCTGGGGCTGCTTCTTGGAGAATGAGACTCTATGGGCTGAGCGGCTATGTAGGAAGGCCAGTCTGCAGGCTGTGCCCCCCAGTAATCAGGCTTGGGTTCAGCATGTATGCCAGGGCCCTACCCCAGATGTAACTGCTTTCCCACCCTGCCACATTGGACCCTGTGGGGAACGCTGCCCAGATGGGGGTAGTTTCTTGATGATGGTATGTTTCAATGATACCATGTATGAGGCCCTGGTGCCCTACTGGCCCTGGCTAGCAGGCCAGTGCAGAATAAGTCGTGGGGGTAATGACACGTGCTTCCTAGATGGGCTACTGGGCCCTCTTCTACCCTCTCTGCCACCCCTGGGACCATCCCCACTCTGCCTGGCCCCGGGTCCCTTCCTGCTTGGCATGCTCTCCCAATTGCCACGCTGTCAGTCCTCCGTGCCGGCCCTTGCCCACCCTACACGTCTACATTATCTTCTGCGCCTGCTGACTTTCTTACTGGGTCCAGGGGCCGGAGGGACTGAAGCCCAGGGGATGCTGGGTCAGGCCCTGCTGCTCTCCAGTCTCCCAGACAACTGCTCCTTCTGGGATGCCTTCCGCCCAGAGGGCCGGCGCAGTTTGCTGAGGACAGTTGGGGAATACCTGGAACAGGAGGAACAGCCCACTTCACCAGGCTTTGAACTCACTGAAGGCTCGAGCTCTGAAATAAGCAAGATGGAGCTGCTGGCCTGTTTCAGCGTGAGTGATCTGCCAAGGAGAAAGCCCCTGGGACAGAGGGGAGAGCCTCCTGGGGGATTCTCTAACACTGAGAGGCAGCAGTAAGCATGCAGCTCTGGAGCCCGACAGTCCTGGGTGCACCTCTTAGTTCTATGAGCACCTTGGACAAGTTATATACCCTCTCTGAGCAATATTTTTCTCATCTATATATGGGGGAGGATAATGGTGCTACTCTTTTTAGGGTGGGTGTAAGGGTTACATGAAATAATGCATGCTGTGGGCTTAGCACAGTGCATGATATGGAAACATAGAATAAATGTGATCTCATTTTCTTTCTGATTCTTTGACTCTCTTTCTGCTCCAGAAAGGAAAGGGATCAAGTTAGAAAGCTTCAGTTCTGTTCCTAGAGAGTGAGACTTGGAGGTTGGAAAAAAAAATAGGAAGATAAGACAGAAGTAAGAAAAATTCAGGGGAAGTGTGAATTAGAAGAATAGGTTCTAAGTTCAACTATGCCACAAATTAGTGTGGTCTCCCTAGAGAGTGAGACTTGGAGGTTGGCAAAAAAAAAAAAAGGAAGATAAGGCAGAAATAAGAAAAATTCAGGGGAAGTGTGAATTAGAAGAATGGGTTCTAAGTTCAACTATGCCACAAATTAGTGTGGTCTTTGGCAAGTAACTTAATTTAGCTTTTTTTGGCGCTTCAGTTTCTTCTCTGTAGAGTGAAGGGCCTAGAATAGGTAAATGCCAAAATTCATTGAGTGCCTGTTATGTATAAGGCACTTTGCTAGGGTCTATAGGGTATATAAAGATTTCTTACTCCATGTTAGGGCTCATTTTTCTCAAGCACTAGGACCATGAAGTGGGGTTAGATAGACTCTTAGTAATTTGGTTCAGATCTACAGTATTTATCGAGCCAACTATAGACCTGGCTCGGAAGAGGACATAGGAGATGTTAGAGAACATGGTCCCTGACCTAAAGGAGTTGAATATCTGAGGAGACACACATACTGGCTTCAGATGAAGAACAAGCATCCTAGCAAGTGGAGTTGGACTGCCTGAGGAAGCTGCAGGAGGGACAGAGAAGACAGCTCTCTTGGCATCTTGTCTGTCTCCCCACCAGCCTGTGCTGTGGGATCTGCTCCAGAGAGAGAAGAGTGTGTGGGCCCTGCAGATTCTAGTGCAGGTAACAGTCGGAGGGGCTCTTGGGTGGACTGAGCGACAGCTGTGGCCTGAGGTCCCTGCCTAGTGAGGCCATACTCACCATGACTTCCTACTCCCAGGCATACCTGCACATGCCCCCAGAAAATCTCCAGCACCTGGTGCTTTCAGCAGAAAGGGAGGCTGCTCAGGGCTTCCTGACACTCATGCACCGTTCCTGGTCCCAGCTGCAGGTGGGCATAGAGGGGTAGGGGGGCAGGGTGGAGGGGAAAATCTAGGAATGAAGAGCATCTGGAACCTGGCATGCAGAGGGCTTGCTCCAGTGGAAAGAGGAACTTAGGGGAGGAGATAGCAAAGATGCTGAGCATTTTCAGAGCCAGCATCCATTCCTGTGCCCCCACAGGTACCACCATCTGAGGAGCAGGCCCTTGGTCGCCTGACGGCTTTGCTGCTCCAGCGGTACCCACGCCTCACCTCCCAGCTCTTCATTGATCTGTCACCACTCATCCCCTTCCTGGCTGTCTCTGACCTGATGCGTTTCCCACCATCCCTGTTGGCCAACGACAGTGTGTAAGGACCTCATATCAGTCCTCCTGATCCTGTCAGGGTCAGGCCAACCCTACTTGCCTCGAGCAGCTCCTTCTAGAGCTCCTCTCTATTAAAACTGGGGAGTTTTGCCATAACCGGTTTGGCTCAGTGGATAGAGCGTCGGCCAGCGGACTGAAGGGTCCCAGGTTCGATTCCAGTCAAGGGCATGTACCTTGGTTGTGGGCACATCCCCAGTAGGGGGTGTGCAGGAGGCAGCTGATCGATGTTTCTCTCTCATTGATGTTTCTAACTCTCTATTCCTCTCCCTTCCTCTCTGTAAAAAATCAATAAAATATATTTAAAAAACAAAACAAAACTAGGGAGTTTCCCTCCTGTCCATGGCAGTGGACTTCAGAGAACCAGGGGACAATTTGAAACAGGGCTGAGGGTTAAGACTCACTACTTTCCCTAGCCTGGCTGCCATCCGGGATTACAGCCCAGAAATGAGGCCTGAACAGAAAGAGGCTCTGGCAAGGCGACTGCTGGCCCCTGAACTGTTCGGGGAGGTGCCTGCCTGGCCCCAGGAGCTGCTGTGGGCAGTGTTGCCTCTGCTCCCCCACCTTCCTCTAGAGAACTTTCTGCAGCTCAGCCCTCACCAGGTATGAGAATCATCTTTACTTGACTAGTCCACCTTCTACTGGGTGGGACGGGAGTCAGAAACATGTCTCCTAGTGAGCAACCTCCCTGCAACTGCCCCATAGTGATCCCAACACAAGTTGGCCCTCCCCATCTCAGATTCAGGCCCTGGAGGATAGCTGGCCAGCGGCAGGTCTTGGACCAGGACATGCCCGGCATGTGCTGCGTAGCCTGGTGAACCAGAGTGTCCAGGATGGAGAGGAGCAGGTGCGCAGGTGAGTGGTTGTGGGATCAGTGATCAAGGCCAGAGTGGGATAGAGGCAGGTACAGCTGTCATGATGGGTTAGAGTCCTAGGTAGGAAGGGGCAAGAGAGCAGGCAGGGGCCCCAGGTAGTGTAGGGCTCCAGGAGAGAGGCCTATCTATGGCACTCTCCTAGTTTTATGGCATTTCCTAGTTTAGTGGTCAGAGTGCCTACTCCATGTGCCCACCTGGTCCCTGCCTTAGTACCAGCCTCAGTGACCAGATGAAGACCAGCTTCGTGTCCTCCTCAGGCTGGGCTCCCTCGCCTGTTTCCTGACCCCTGAGGAGCTGCAGAGCCTAGTACCCTTGAATGATCCGATGGGGCCGGTAGAACTGGGGCTGCTGGAATGTGCGGCCAATGGGACCCTCAGCCCACAAGGACGGGTGAGCCCCTTGGCACAGGCCTACCAGTCTCTAGTATTTCCCTGGGTCTCTGTAGAGGACTTGCCCAGTTATCTCAACCAAGCTTGAACACAGTGGTGCCAGCCCTCGCCCCCCCCACCTCTGCCACCTCCATTCCTTATACTATTCTTATCTGTTACCACCTCCTCTTGTCCATGACCTACCACATCTGGTCTATGCCACTCCGAACATATCCTTTGACACCTTGAATCCAATCTGTTCCTGTTCCATTCTTGGTTCCAAGCCCTAGACTAGGCCCTGAGCAATCAGATGTAGGATTAGAGAGGTTTAAGGTTCACCTGTCTTTTCCCTTCAGTCCCAAACCTTCTTTGGTTCCAGGTGGCATATGAACTTATGGGGGTGTTGCGCTCATCTGGAGGAGCTGTGATGAGCCCCCGGGAGCTGCGAGTCTGGGCCCCTCTCTTCCCTCAGCTGGGCCTCCGCTTCCTGCAGGAGCTGTCCGAGCCTCAGCTTAGAGCCATGCTTCCTGCCCTGCATGGAACCAGTGTCACACCTGCCCAGGTGGGCCTATCTCACTCCCCAGCATCCACCTTCCACCCTCTGGAATGCCAGTCAGGAGAATTTCATGCAGGAATACTGTCAGCCTCCCTGAAGCCTCCTATTCCTCTGTTCCAAGGAGGACTCCCTCACCCCCATTCTTCAGGTCAAGAAACAGCCAGGAACCAGGCTGGTTACTGGGGTGGTAGAGAGAAAGCTGGAAGTTTTGGAGGGCAGATCTTGCTTAGGACCTGGCTACCAGAACCTGAGAACCGTTGTTTCTTATCTCATCCCACCTTAGGCTGCCCTGCTGCTTGGACGGCTCCTCCCTAGTCACGAAGTAAGTAGCAGCAACTTTTCAACATCCTTGAGAGGTCCCTGTGCCCCCTCTCCCTGGATCCCACATCTGCCTCTTCCTCCTGCTCAGCTCCCCTCATACCTGCTGCCTGGCTGCACTGTGATTGTTGGCTTCTCCACCACCCTGGCCCTCTTCTTCAGGCCTCTTGTCTCTCTTGCTTCCCAGCTGTCCTTGGAGGAGCTCTGCTCCTTGCATCCTCTGCTGCCAGGCCTCAGCTCCCAGACACTGCAGGCCATCCCTAGGAGAGTTCTGGTCGGGGCCTGTTCCTGCCTGGCCCCCGAACTGTCACACCTCTCAGCCTGCCAGACCGCAGCACTGCTGCAGACCTTTCGGGTATGAGAATAGCAGGGAAGATGAGACAATCGGGGGCTGTGGGCTCTGGTTGGGAGGAGGTCATCTTCCCTGTAGCCAGGGAGGGCCGCCCATACCTCCCCACTTCCTTACAAACACCCAGTAACACACACATACTTCTCATGCAGGTGAAAGATGGAGTTACAAATACGGGTACAACAGGTGCCGGAGCGGCTGTGTGTATCCCTGGTCAGGTATGTGTGGGATCTCCGACTGAGCTCCTCTCCATGTCCCAGGGCAATTTCATATGGCTGGTGCTGCCTCACACAGTCCCCAAGCAGTGGACCTCAGAGTTCAGGTTAGCTCTGTATCCACCAAGACTTTAGCTGCTCCCCACTTCCAGATGCAGGACAGGATGGCCCACACTGTCCTAGAATATCAAAGCCAGAAGGATCTGAGAAACCTTCCAGGCCAACGATCCCACTTTCTGATCAAGAGACCAAGGCTCAGAGAGGCTAAGGAACGTTAGTTCATCAGGTGCCTGAATAGCGGCAACACTTGACCACAATCATCTTCAGTGTGAGGCTCTCAGGGATGCACTGCTACAGTGGCACATACCATTCCACTCTGATTCTAGACTTGGCCCCTTCCTGCCCCCATGGCTCCCCTTCTTCTCTGAGGGCTGAGTACAGACTCTCTCACCTATCACTACACTGCTACACCCATCCCCACTGGCAGCCTATCCCCACCACTTGGCCAGACTGCCTGCTTCCCCTGCTTCCACTAAAGCTGCTGCAACTGGACTCTCCGGCTCTTCTGGCTAACCGAAGGCGCTACCGGGAGCTGCCCTGGTCTGAGCAGCAGGTAATTCTCCCCACTTATCCCACAACTCCCCTCTCTCAATCTGTCCACCTCCTCTACTTACCCCTCAGCCCTAGATCTGGTGCCTTATTCCTCGTATCCTGAATAATGTGATTGGTGGGGCCCACAGGGTCAGAGGTAGGACTGGGTCCAAGGCATCTTAGGTCTTTGGGCAATATCTCTGCTGGGAAGTGGTCCCTCTTTCTTTCTCTTGTAGGCCCAGTTTCTCTGGAAGAAGATGCAGGTGCCCACCAACCTGACCCTCAGGAATCTGCAGTGAGTAACTTGTGTGGAGCACTAACCTTTTAAAGTGCTTACCATGTTCCAGTCACCATGTGACATGCAATGGGGATGAATGGTGCATGGTCCCCACCTGTGGGCTCTCTCCTGGCCCCTCCTGTGCTTACTCCCTGCTCCTCCATCGCGCCACACCCGTCCCAACAAGATCTAAGGGATTTAAAAGACCCAGGTTCAGGTCTCTGCCCTGTTACCTATTTGTGATTTTGAGAAAGTCATTTAACCTCTCGAAGCTTCAGTTTTTTCTTCTATAGGATGAGAATGAAAATGGTACCTACCTCACAGGTAATTGTGAAGATTAAATGAGATAAGGCATAAGGTACTTAACACAGGGCTTGGTCCAGTGTAAGCTCCCAGTAGATATTTGCTGTTATTAGTTTAATCCAAAGTGACTTCACAGCCACTGGCCAAGCAGGAATAAACAGGAATAAGTAAATATCACTTACCTACACTCCAGTAGAAAACTGTGGCATCAGAATCTGAAGACATGGCTCTAGTCTCCTTTGACCACATTTCTAGTAGAATGATGTTAGGAACATCATTCGTCCTCTGTACATCTTTCTTCTCTGACGAATAGTGGTGATGCTGTGGGGAGCTAATGAGACCATGTATGGAAAAGCGTTTCTCAAACTCTAAATTACCATAAGCAAACACCTGTACTTGTGTTGAGAGTGTTGATATCAAACAGCAGACAGGCTGTGGCATGTGCTGAATGAACATCTGCGCACTCACACACCCACAGGGCTCTGGGAACCCTGGCGGGGGGCATGTCCTGTGAGTTTCTGCAGCAGATCAACTCGATGGCAGACTTCCTTGAAGTGGTACACATGCTCTATCAACTGCCCACTGGGGTTCGAGGGAGCCTGGTGAGAGGGGTGTTTGGGCATTAAGTGGGAGAAGGGACCCTAAGTCTAGAACCCAGCCCCATGCTCAGCTCCGTCCTGCCCTGCTCCCCCCACTGTCCCACAGAGGGCCTGTATCTGGGCGGAGGTACAGCGGAGGACGGCAATGCCAGAGCCAGAGCTGACTACCCTGGGGCCAGAACTGAGTGGGCTAGACACCAAGCTGCTCCTGGACTTACCGTAAGTGCTACAACTGGAGATTCTGGACCCTTAGAAAACTCAATCTGGAGTAGAAGCTCTGCCCTTAGAAAACGCCCTAGAGGTGTTGGTTTTCTGACTGGTGGTTCCTTGAAATCAAGTACAGCCAGAAGCAGGAGATTCTATTTAAAGTTGCTCTTGAGTATCAACTGGTTCCCAGAACATGGCCCCAGCATGGGACAGCTAAGGGTGGCACTATGATGTGGCCTGCCAAGCCATCTGAGAATAACCCATAGAGACAGAGTATCTGAAAGGAGGGAAGCAGCAGTCCAAGTCTACCCTAGAGGATTGTAGTCTGTTTAGGGCTCTCCTCTCTGTGTTCTTAATGTGTTCAGAGGGATAGGTAAAGAGAAAATCTATGAAAAATGTGATAGGTGCCTTCAAATACCCCAGGGGCTCCCTGGCCGGTGGGGCTCCATGGTTAGAGCATTGGCCTGTGCACCAAAAGATCTGGGGTTCGATTTCTGGTCAAAGGCATGTATCTGGGATGCAGGTTTGATCCCCGGCCCTGGTGAGAGGCAACTGGTCAATGTGCCTCTCTCACATCCATATTTCTCTCTCTCTCTCTCTCTCCCCATTTAACAAAATAAGTAAAAATAAATAAAATTTAAATTAGGGCTATCAAATGAGAAAATAGATTGACATGTTTTTGAATGGTCTCATTGGGCATGACTAGAAACAATGAATGAAAATCAAATTTTTGCACAATATAAGGAAAATTGTGATAGTGAGTTCTGAGTCATCGGAGCTATTCAAGTCTGGGTCTGGATGGCCCTTTGGCATGGATATTGTAGATTCAAGTATGTGTTGGGTGAGAAGGGAAATGGGGCCTCCTCTCAACCCAGAGATTCTGACTCCAATGTCATCAGAACTGTAAGCCAGACTAGGAAAAGTCTGGTATTGGTCTTCTTGGGGATGAAATGACGGTAAAAGCAGTTAATTTCATCCTTTCATTTTTATAGGCCTTTTCATAGATTTTTGGTTCTTGTACTACTAGGTGGCCTAGTTCCAGAACTGGCAAACCTAGATAGAATACAGGATGTCACTTCTGATTTCTGGGCAAAAGTTTTTCTTTCTTTTTTTTAAAATGCCATTCAAATCTGTTTAAATATGTTGGTTCTTGGAGATAATTTAGGGTCTGGATGAAGCTAATGATGCTGAACCATGACTCAGAAGATCCAAGTTCCTAATTTGTGAAGGAGAATATGAAAAATACCTGTTGTAACCCTAGCCAGTTTGGCTTAGTGCATGAGTGTCAGCCTGCAGACCAAAGGGTCCCGGGTTCGATTCCTGTCAAGGGCACGTACCTTGGCTGCAGGCTCCTCCCTGGCTGGGCCCTGGTCGGGGTGCATGCAGGAAGCAACCAATTGCATTGATGTTTCTCTCTGTCTTTCCCTCTCTCTTCCACTCTCTCTAAAAGATCAATGGAAAAATATCCTCGGGTAAGGATTAACCAAAACACACACACACACAAAACCCCCCCAAAAACCTGTTTTACCCCCAGGTTTTGTCATAAGAATCAAATGAGATAGTACCTAAGAGAAGTTTGTAAATTGCATAGCGCTACACAAATAAGAGGGGACCACCTCACAGCAAGTAGAAGGGTGGGACTGGAAAACAAGAATTGGGAGTAAGACCTCACCATCTGATCTCTGTGAACCTCATTTTTTAAAAAATTATAGCCGAAACCGGTTTGGCTCAGTGGATAGAGCGTCGGCCTGCAGACTGAAAGGTCCCAGGTTCAATTCCGGTCAAGGGCATGTACCTGGGTTGCGGGCACATCCCCAGTGGGAGGTGTGCAGGAGGCAGCTGATCAATGTTTCTCTCCCATCGATGTTTCTGACTATCTATCTCTCTCCCTTCCTCTCTGTAAAAAATCAATAAAATATATTTTTAAAAAAATTATAAAATGAGGAAAGTTTTCTAAGTGGTACTTAATATTCTTGGCTTTTGATTCAATTATACAAGGTGGGATTATTTGTCTTCCTTTTTTTTTTTTCCAGGAAGACTAGAAATATGTCATTCCCTTTGTTCTCTCCCTTCAAGCACTATGATGGGAATTGGACATGGGGTATTTAGTATCAGTTCCTGTCAGGGCCACAGAATTTGATCTGATGTTACCTTCTGTCTGAGAAATGTGGCATTCTATGGTCCCATCTCAATTTGGCTCAGTTCCAATGCCCATATTATCAAATTGCTATAGGGTCCGGTTGATGGACAGACTCTCCAATGAATCCATTATGTTGGTGGTAGAGCTGGTACGAGCTGCTCCAGAGCAACTGCTGGCACTGACCCCATTCCACCGGGCAGCTCTGGCAGAAAGGGCACTACAAAACTTGGTAAGAGTCCACCCTACCAGACTCAGAACTGAGCTGGGGCAATTCTCACCCCTCAGACAATGCCCTCTGTCTTCTAGGCCAACCTCACACTTTTGCTGCTATGATTCTCATCTTTAAGGCCCTAGACCCTAGATCAGCGATTTTCAACCAGTGTGCTGCAAGAATTTTTAAAATATGCAATAGCTGACTATTTAGTCAGGATCACAGATCTCTTTTCCTTTAGATTGTCAATTAAAAATATGACAACAGCTAAATATAACAATAGCCATCTGGTGTGAATCAATCAAAATTATACCTATTTTTTTTGTCAGATTGGCAAAAAATAGAATATATTTTTTGGTGTGCCATAGAATTTTAGAATTAGTTTACGTGTACCATGAGATTGAAAACTGTTGAAAATCGCTGCCCTAGATTTTATCTCTTGGTTTCATGTTTCTTGTCCACAGCCCTTGGAGTCCAAGAAATTCCTTGGATTTCTCCTCCCAGTCTTTCTGCCTATTCTTATCTGGGTTTATTGTTTAAGAAAATGAACATCATAGGGTCTTGAGTTAGGAGTTGGAGGGAGGAAAGATCACGGTTTTGGTGTCTTGATCAGAGTCTGGTCCTCTGAGTCAGAGGTGCGTTGTCCTAAGGCCTAATGCCTCCTCTTCAGGCTCCAAAGGAGACAACAGTCTCAAGGGAAGTGCTGGAGACATTGGGCCCCTTGGTTGGATTCCTGGGGATAGAGAGCACACGACGGATCCCCCTACAGACCCTGCTGGCCCACCTCAGTCAGCTGCAGGGCTTCTGCCTGGGAGAGCCATTTGCCACAGAGCTGGGATGGCTGCTGACACAGGAGCCTCTTCTTGGGTATGGACATTTGAGAACTGCAGATTCTAACCCAGCCTCTCAACCATCATCATCAGTGGCAGCCCATCAATATGTGTGAGGTCCCTTGGAGCCCTGAGTCCCCAATCCTAGGATGTCTTCTTTTTCCCTTCCTTTTCCTCACAGCTCCTTCAACATCCCAGCCCCTGATCTTCTTCTTGTCCCCCTTCCCCCACCAGGAAACCAGAGTTGTGGAGCCAGGATGAAGTAGAGCAAGCTGGACGTCTAGTGTTCACTCTGTCTACTGAGGCGATTTCCTTGATCCCTAGGGTGAGGTGAAGGAACAAGGGAGGGAGTAAGAACAGAGAAGGGACTGGTGAGCTGGTTCTGGGGAGTAAAGGCCAAGGAGGTTGAGGGCAGAGTTTGTATAGCCCAGATTTGGGGGAGACTGTTAAAAAGAGACAGGACTTTGGAATTGGAGCTGCAGCCGCTGGCCCTGACCTGCCCAGGTCTCCCCATCTCCCTTCTACTCTCTCACACAGGAGGCCTTGGGCGCAGAGTCCCTGGAGCGTCTCCTAGAGAAACAGCAGAGCTGGGAACAGAGCAGAGCTGGACAGCTGTGTGGGGGGCCACAGCTTGCTCCCAAGAAAGCAGCTTTGGTAGCTGGGGTTGTACGGCCCACTGCAGACTATCTCCCAGGTGAAACTCCCCAAATACTCATGCTTCTGGCAGGGTGAACAGGAAAGAGTATGCAACAATGCAATCAGAAGTCAGGGCAATCAGAAATTAGCCTAGGACACCCCCTCTCCTATTCTCTTATCCCTGTTAACAGCCGACTCAGCTCTAGGCTTGGCTAAGGGTGGTGGAGCTCTCTGTGGGGAAAATGCTTAGGATATAAGAAGGAGCCCCTGTGGGGCTAGGGACCTGGGTTCTAATCTAGATCTGCCATTAAATCCTTAGGCAACACCCTCAATCTTCCATCTATACAGTGAGGGGATTGTTCTCTCCAGTCACTTGTTCTAGTATCCTATGTGTCTTATAAATCTCTCACTATAGCAGCGGTTCTCAACCTGTGGGTCGAGACCCTTTGGGGGTCAAACGACCCTTTCACAGGGTCCCCTAAGACCATCGGAAAACACATATATAATTACATATTGTTTTTGTGATTAATCACTATGCTTTAATTATGTTCAATTTGTAACAATGAAAATACATCCTGCACATCAGATATTTACATTATGATTCATAACAGTAGCAAAATTACAGTTATGAAGTAGCAACGAAAATAATTTTATGGTTGGGGGTCACCACAACATGAGGAACTGTATTAAAGGTCGCGGCATTAGGAAGGTTGAGAACCACTGCACTATAGTAATCCCTTGACCCATAGTACTCACCTTGACCAAAGTTTGGAGGGGTTATTCCATTTGTAGGTAGCTTTCTATAAAAGAGTATCATATTTTAATACTACACTGACCCAGGCCCTACCTTCCCCCTTTAGAACCTGTGCCAAATTGTGCAGATGTACGGGGGACATTTCCAGCAGCTTGGTCTGCGACTCAGATTGCAGAGATGGAGCTCTCAGACTTTGAGGACTGCCTGGCACTCTTTGCAGGAGACCCAGGACTTGGGCCTGAGGAACTACGGGCAGCAATGGGCAAGGCAAAACAGGTTAAGGATGGGAGACCAGTTGTGGTTGGAGATGAAAAAACATGGGAAAGCTGGTAGGGTGTGGTGCAGGACAGAAGTGAATGGATGCTGGGATGAGAGGCTGGGAAATAGGAGATCAAAGAATTAAAGGGTTTGGTACATATATGCAATGGAATATTACGTGGCCATAAAAAAGAATAAAATCTTGCCATTTGTGACAACATGGATGACCTAAAGGGCATTGTGCTAAGTAAAATAAGTCAGACAGAGAAAGACAGATACCATATGATTTTACTTATATGTGGAATCTGAAAAACAAAATAAATAAACCAGGGGTTCCCAAACTTATTTGGCCTACCGCCCCCTTTCCAGAAAAAATATTACTCAGCCCCTGGAAATTAATTTTTTAAAAATTTTAATAGCAGTTACTCATCGCCCCCAAATGCACCTGTGGCCATCACCACGCCCCGCTGGATCGCTGCAGCGCCCACCGGGGGGGCGGTAGCGCCCACTTTGGGAATCACTGAAATAAACTAACAAACAAACAAACTCATAGATACAGAGAGCAAGTTGATGGTCCCCAGATGGGTATGTGTGGGGGAGTAGGAAGACATGTGAAAAAGGTTGAAGGGATTAAGAAGTACAAATTGCCAGTTATAAAAATAGTCACAGGGATATAAAGTACAGTATAGGGAATATAGTCAATAATATTGTAATAACTGTGTATGGTGGCAGATGGATACCAGACTTATCTGGGTGATCACTTTGTAAGTTATATAAATGTCTAATCACTATATTGTACACATGAAAGTAATATAATATTGTATGTCAACTGTAATTGAAAATTTTTTTTAAGTTTTGCCCCCCCCCCAAAAAAAACAACAAAACCCACGAGGGTTTGGCTCTTAAGTAGAAAGTCAGAGGGGATGAATATTGAGGAAAGAAAGCTAATGCAATGGGTAGAGGGACTAGAGCAGTGGTTACCGAACTTTAGTGTGTGTTAAAGTCATCTGGGGAGCAGGTGTTTGAAATGCCGATGCCAGGGTCCCATGCTAGACTCACTGAGGGTGGGTCTGGGCATCCGAATTTTAACAGAATCCCTGGCGAGTCTGGTGCACATAATAGTTTAGAACTCGTGGACTGGAGTCTGCTATTTTCCTACTGAGACTCTACAATCTTCCAATAACAGCTTAGACAGAGGAACTTTATTCCAACCCTTTCATTTTATAGTTGAGGCAACTAAGACCCAGAGAAGGCATGTGATTTGCCTCAACGTACACAGCTAAGGTCAGAGGCAAGACTAAGACCCAGCATTCCGACTCCTAGTCCGGTGCTTTTCCCACTCACGTTGTTCCTCTCTTTCTCTATAGTTGTGGGGTCCCCCACGGGGATTTCGTCCTGAGCAAATCCTGCAGCTAGGTCGGCTCTTAATAGGTCTAGGAGAGCGGGAACTGCAGGAGCTAATCCTGGTGGACTGGGGAGTGCTGAGCACCCTGGGGCAAATAGAAGGCTGGAGCTCAGCCCAGGTAACACCTTCCTCCTTTCCGATCACCTTCCAAGCATTCATCCCACAGGCCAGGTCTCTAGGTTATTTAAAGCCCAAGCATTTTTTCCTCTGACTCTGAATGGCCATTCTTTCTATCTTTCCTTAATACTCCAAACGAGTAGCCTTGGAAACTCTGTAATTTATTCACTCTGAGGTCCTGGACACATAGCATTCCCTGCTGCTTCTTTTCCTTCTTTTTCTGTCCTCTTTTTTTGGGTCCTCAACCTTACCCATGGCTGTTGGAGCTTCAGGACTTATTTACTTATTATTTTTTTAAAATCTTTATTGTTGAAATTATTACATATGTTCCC
>NW_005369870.1:3910343-3920569 GCF_000412655.1 Myotis brandtii
CCCACCCCAGGCCTTCACCACGCTATGGTCTGTGTCCATGGGTTATACATATCCGCATACAAGGTCTTTGGTTGATTACCTCCCACCCACCTACCCTCCCCCACTTTCCCTCTGAGATTCTGCACTCTGTTCCATGCTTCCATGTCTCTGGATCCACTCCGTTCTTCAGTTTATTTTGTTGGATCTTCAGGTCTTAATAATACAAGAATATAATCTAGTAGCACTTGTCACTTCCCTAATCACTTCCCCATCCACTAATTCTCCATGAATTCTCTCATCCCGTGCCCTCCACCCCGACCCCAGCTCCGAGTTGTGGTCTCCAGTTTCCTGCGGCAGAGTGGCCGGCACATGAGCCACCTGGACTTCCTTCACCTGACTGCACTGGGTTACACTCTCTGTGGACTGCGACCAGAGGAACTACAGCATATCAACAGTTGGGAATTTAGGTCACCTGTGGAGGGAGGGATGTGGGTGGTGATGTTGAGGTAACGGTGGGCTCACTGGGGAGGGCAGGATCACGAAGAAGTGATCCCATGGAGGAAGGGACCTCACCTGAAGCCATCTCTACTCTGATCCATCATAGCTGAATCGTTCTCCCTTCTCCTCCCTCTTCCACAGCCAAGCAGCTCTCTTCCTGGGCAACCTGCATTTCCAGTGCTCTGAGGACCAACTGGAGGTTCTGGCCCAACTCCTTGTGCTGCCTGGTGGTTTTGGCCCAGTCAGTAACTGGGGGCCTGAAATCTTCACTGAAATTGGTACAATAGCAGGTACGGAGGCTGGGTCACTGCTGGTGCTTGCTGTCAGATGTTGGTTTCCATTCCATGAGTGGAGGACTGCTCTGGAATTCTCAAGGTGGGAGTCTGGGAGTTTAGGTGAGAGGTTGGTGACGTGTTGGGGAAGGTCTATGGTTGGAAGAGGTCTCTAAGTTTGAAGAGAAGGGAAGAGGCCAGTCTAAGACAACTTTTGGATGTCCCTCCCACTTGCTTCAACAGCTGGGATCCCAGACCTGGCCCTTTCAGCACTGCTGCGGGAACAAATCCAGGGCCTTACCCCTCTTGCCATTTCTGTCATCCCTGCTCCTAAATTTGCTGTAAGTATTGATGGATCGGAGTGTGGAGTGACCATAAGAGAAGCAGAGCCCAACACGGGATACACTGGATATACTGATTCCTGCCTCCAACCCCAGGTGGTGTTCAGCCCCACCCAGCTATCTAGTCTCACCAGTGTTCAGGCTGTGGCTGTCACTCCTGAGCAAATGGCCTTTCTGAGTCCTGAGCAGCGACGAGCAGTTGCATGGGCCCAGCATGAGGGGATGGAAAGCCCAGAACAGCAGGGTGAGTTCTCAACTGCACAGCTTGACCCTCCCCACTTCCTAACCCAGAATCTGACCCCCAGCTAGGTGCTATCTGACTCTTAGAGCCAACCCACGGAGATCCCTGGAGTGAAGGGTATACAGACAGATAGTTTACGAGTGTCAATAGCTCCTGGGGAGCATAATTGTGACATCACTTCCATTCTCTGTCTCATTGTAGGTCGAAGCACAGCCTGCGGCTTCCAGAATTGGTCACAACCCTCCTGGATCTTAGCATTAGCCGTCTGCATCCTTGGCAACCTGTTATGAACCTGTATCTACAGTTAAAGAGTGTTGGGAAAGAAACCTTGAGCCACAGTGAATAAAGTGAAAATGGAATTATATTCCAATTACTTTCAGGAAGCTGATGAGGAACATGGGTACAATGCTAATGCTTTCCACCCAGCTGAGAATCAGTGTTCCTGGCATGCCGTGTCTGGAGTTTCTTTCCATCATGAATAACCCCATTGCCTCACTTCCTTTCATGGAGGCTGCTCCCTCCTCACCCCATCATTAGGAAACACACAGACAGTTGGAGCATAGCAAGGTGTCTTTACTGGGGCACAGGAAGTGGGGGGCATCCAGGGCAAGTAGGATAGGCCACCATTAGAACAGGCAGAAGTCCTGGGGATCTTGAGTCATCTGCTGAGGATGGGGAGTTAATGCTTGCTGTGGACGAGAGGTGGAGGGATGCGGATATCCTGGCCTCTCTCCAGACGCCGCTCACAGTCAATCAAATAGTTTACTCCATCGATGACCAGTTGCACCAGCTCCACCTAAAGGACACTAATTCTTGATCTCTGCTTCCCACAACCTGAGTTTCTTTCTTTAGCACTGATTTGCCTGCTTTGAAAACTCATTTCCAATTGCCTCCCCACTCAATCTGATTTTTATTTAAGACTCTATTAAATTCCTGAACCTCACTATTATATCTCAACCCTCATAGACTTATACCTCCCCTCACCCTAATCCCTGAAGATCTCACCTCTGACTTGCCCAGTCGGTCCAAATTAGAGATGTCAAAGGTACTGCCTGTGGCAGCTGTGTCCACTCCTCCAGTTCCACGCTTTTGGAGTCTTAGGTTCTCCAGGATCTTTGGGAAGCGGCTATCCTAGAAGGGAGATAGGGATTGGGAGCAAGGTGAATAACGACAGAGATTGGTTCTACCTGAGAGGGCCCTGAACCTGCTCAGAGCTCTTTCCCAATGTGTCTGGTTTCTTTCCAAAGTGCCCACTCCCTCTTCCTCACACAGCCACCTTCCTCACTCACACCCCTCTCTAGCCCCACAACTCCTTTACTTTGCTTAGCAGCGGCAGTTTGATGTGTACTCCTGCTCGTAGTCCAGTGCCCAGGTTAGATGGACAGGTCAAGATGTATCCCAAACGCTCATTCCACATGAACTCCCAGCCATGCTCCTGGATCAGCCGTTCCACCTGAGTTCACAAAGGCTCTGTTAGTGAAAAGTCAGGAATATGTGGACACTCCCATAGCTAGACTCACAGGACTCTAGAAATATGTCTAGAACCAGAAACTTGGGATGTGAAAGAATGACCCTGTCCAGGGTTTTGTTTGTTTGTTTGTTTTGCAGAAATGGTTTGTTATTATCTTGCATGTAAGGTAAGCCCATAATGATGAGATTGCAGAAAAATACCTTGTGTGTTGAAGAAGAGAAACTTGAGGGATTAATGCATTAAGGATGGTCCAGAGGTGTTGAACTGAACTGAGAAAGAGTTGACTATTCAATGAGCTCTGCATGCATTGATTATCTTTGTTTTGCTAATGAGCCTAGAACTTGGGAGGATTCTTTCAGACAGAAAAGGAAAATGTAGGCTTTGCAACAGGAAGAGGCAAGAGAGCCGTCTGTTAGCAGTGGAAGAAGTACATACCAGAAAGCAAAGAAAAAGTGTAGAAGGGCCATACTTACAGGTATGTGTGTGTGCCCGGTGGTGTTAGGGTGTTTTTGTTTCACTTAAGTATCCTAGTCATGAAGATGACTATTAGAGTTGAAGAGATGGGATCCGTCAGAGTGGTGGACATTAACACCACTACCTAACATGAGCAAAGGGGACCCTGTTTATGTTCAGAAAGAATCATGGCATCAGGGGATATTTTACATGCTGAACATGGGGAAACCCTTCCATCTAGAACCGTGGTCAGCAAACTGCGGCTCACGAGCCACATGCGGCTCTTTGGCCCCTTAAGTGTGGCTCTTCCTAAGCCTTAGGAGTACCCTAATTAAGTTAATAACAATGTACCTACCTATACAGTTTAAGTTTTAAAAATTTGGCTCTCAAAAGAAATTTCAATCGTTGTACTGTTGATATTTGGCTCTGTTGACTAATGAGTTTGCCGACCACTAGATTCTAGAATAACAGCAGCAGCTAAACCCTATTGAACATTACTATGGGCCAGGTATTTTACATGCATTATCTCATTTAATCCTCACAACAACTTAAAATGTAGGAAGTCTTATTATCCCAATTTTATAGATGAGGAGACTGAGGTATATAATTTAAAAAGTACTTCCCTACCCACTTACAATTGAAATGTTGTCTATTATTTGACAAAAACAGTAGAAATTTCCCAGCTAGATTATAAAAAGAAGAAGAGCTCTCTCTTTATAAGTCCAAAATAGAACTGTGTATATGAGAACATACAATAAGAATTGGGTTTATGGGAATTCCTAATCTAGAATTGAATATGGAAACTCAGTCCACATAGGATTGAGAATTCAGTTCAACCCTTCATGTAGAGCCACATATTCTGGAACTTCTAAGCCAGTTGATCCTCCACCTTCTCTCCCTCTCCCTGTCCCTCTTCCTCTTCCTCTCCCTCTCAGTTTAAAATTTAGACATGATACTTTAGCAGGAATGACAGAATCCAAAGGTGAGGCCTACCTATGCTCAGAACTGAGTGGTTAGAATCATGAACACAGCAATCTCTTATTCCATACATCAATCCAGGCTCAAACCTTTTCCTTATCTGCACATCCCACACCACACACCCCAGGCACTGACCCACCATCTATTATTTTTTCTTCAGATTATCTGATAACTGCTTTATTTTTTTAGATTCCTGACACTGTCTTCCTAGTCTTAGGGTGACCATATATCCTGGTTTCCCTTGGACAGTTTTGATTTATACCTGTTGTCCTTGAGTAATTGATGATGATCTCTTTTACTATCAAAAGTGTCCTGGGTTGGTTGATAACTTATATGGTCAATCTACATGGGCTAGCATTTTGTGTTGTCTTATGCCCCCCCCCCCCATTTCCCTTATACGCTCTTGTCCAACCTCTTTGAGGCCTCGGCAGAATCTTTCAAACACTCTCTTCATGTTGCCACCCTTCTCCATGGAGATGACTCGTGTATGATCCTCCTCATTCACCCAGATTAAGAAGCTCTTCTCATTGTTATG
Source organism: Myotis brandtii (assembly GCF_000412655.1). Lineage (NCBI taxonomy): Eukaryota > Metazoa > Chordata > Mammalia > Chiroptera > Vespertilionidae > Myotis > Myotis brandtii. The sequence continues at coordinate 3,915,112 of NW_005369870.1, forward strand.
CCTGAAGGCAGGAGAGAGGGAAGGACAGGGGTCAATAGACAGGGCAAGAATGGGGAGAGGTAGAGGGGCAAACGGCACTTATGGGGATATGGTGACAAAAGAGGTAAGGTAAGCCTCATACCAAATCCCACGGGCATCTGGCCAGTCTCGAGCCATTCCTGCTGCAGTCAGCAATGGGGACACAGGCTTATCAAATAGGAAGTGGTCCTGGGGAGATAAAGGGACTTGGCTTAAGAACTCTTACAGTAGCCCCTAGGCCTCTCAAAGTCCATCTGTCCCATCTGGCCCAGCCTGCCCTCTGACTCTTCGTTCCATCTGCTCCCCCCACCTAGCACTCTCTCCAGGCCCCTCACATCAATAAGCTGCTGCTGTTCAGCCTCTGTCATTTCACTGAGCCGATAGTAACGACCAGCCAGGTCACCCTTCAGGCCATTTAGTGCGTCCGTCACAACACGTTCCACCTCTCGCCGCTCTGCCCGAGTGCAAGCTGGAGGCAGACTGAGTCCCCGGATACTTCGGCCAGTTCTGACTCTTGAGGACAATACATACCTCTCATCAAAGTAGCCAGAACGTATCTGTGGAATAAGAGAAATTAATATAAGTCACAAACACAGTAGGTGGGGACGGAGGGCCTTGGGGAAGAACAGATTCCTGACATTCTCTTCCTAGTCTTAGGGTGACCATATAGAGGAGTCCTCATTGCATGCATTGGAAGGAGAAGTCCATTGGGCAAGCAGTCCAATTGAAGAGGGCATTATGATCCCTCCCCCAAACTGCCCACCTTGAGGAATGGTCATTCTCAAACACCCTCTCTTCTTCATGTCTGCTGCTTAAAACACAATCCTTTCTCCACACCAAGACTGAAAGCTCAGTAGTATAATGACCATGCGTCAAAAGATAATTAAGGATCGAAGAAACAGACTGTTGTACATAAGGCAATGCAAATCAAAAGTGGAATATTTGACCCACCTTACTGGCATCCAGGTCAGTGGTGTGTTTCATTATCCGGGGATCATATCCATTATGTCGTTCTTGGATAACAGGGTCAAACAGCTCAGCAAATACCTGCAGGAGAATTAGGAGGGAGAGGATGGTTAAGGAGGGGGCATCCCCTCCTAGGCTTTAAATGTGGATTGATTTCACAGGGTCAGAAAACATAAGTATAGATGGATCAGTTTCAAGGGTAAGTGAGGGGTTTTAATGGGGAAGGAGCTGGGATTACTGGGCAGATGAGTTGGATCACCAGGGAAACTCTGAGGGCCCCCTACCTCATAGCTTTCCTCATCTCCAGCTACCATGCCCACAGTCTTGATGAAGGGGTGGCCGGGGTTGTCCACGCCAGTCTGGATACACTGATCTAGCGTCCAACCAGTGGGTGTGGTCTTGTCGCAGAGCCGGGCATAGACTGCTGGGGTCAGGTGACTGGCCATGCAGTTGTTGTGCTTTCGGAGGTCTGGGTACTCAGCACTAGGGAGGGGGTACCCAGTAACCATGGAGGGAGAGCACAGGTGGCCTAGACCTAGTGCCCTCAGCCAGGAGCTGTCCTATTAGCTGTGTCTGGCTGTCCTCCTGGGGAGGAGGGCAGACTATAGAGAAGCTAAACCTTGGTAATCTCATTAGGGATTTCAGGGTCTATTCTTTCCCAGCAGTTCTAGCTTCCTCTGGCTGGCCAGCTCAATTCTCCCAGATCTGCTCAATTCTTCCATCCCGTGAGCACAACATTAAGAATGGGGGAGGGGAAAGACGAAGGAGGAAATCTAGGAAATGGGGGAGAACAACAAGAAAAGGAGATGAACGAGATCAAAAAGGATAGTTCCTGATCTCTCAATTAGGGATTTGGACAGAGATGCAACCAGAACTCACCGGACCAGGTTACAGATCCCCAGGAATGCTTTGGCCTTGTGGTTTTAGCTTCCACCCCCACCCCACTCAGCACTAGGCCATGGCTTGAGGATCCTGCTACCGAATGTCAGGGCAGGAGCAGGCTCAGGGCAGGAACCCAGAGGGAGGTCTCCAGACTGTACAGCAGCCCACTCCAGAGCCTTCGTGGCTATAGCCCTTCTCTGTTACCCGGTCCTCATCTCCATCCCCATCTCCGTTCCCATCACCACTTCCCGGGGTGGGGGTGGGGGTGGGGGCTCAGACACTGATACCTCGGGGGATACATCCTCCGTCGTTCACTGGCGGCTCGTACAGGTTCCGGGCGGAGCAGAAATCCAGCAGCTACAGACCCAGCTCCAGCCAAAGCCAAGAGCCTGAGCCCGGGGCGGGCGGACAGCAGACGAGAGAAGGGACCGGCCATGGCTCGAGGATCCTGCTACGGAATGTCAGAGCAGGAGCAGGCTCAGGGCGGGAACCGGGAGGGAGGATGCCACCAGGGGGATTGCGGGCCGGAACTGCTGGGTGCAAGGCTGGAGCCGAAATGAGGCCCGGAGTGAAGGCTGGAGTGCAAGCCGGTACCGAGCAGCCTGCAGGAAAGGCGCAATGAGCTAGCGGGAGGAGGCGAGGCAGGCCTCAGCCGCAGTCTCCAGGGGTGGGGCTCACCCAGACCCCGCCTTCCGCCTGCCACCGCGCTAGGTGTGCGGAGACAGAGGTAGGCGGCAACCGCCTGGTAGATTAGGGGGACCAGAGGGACCGGGGATTTGCACCCTTGGGATAAGGCTGCCCAGATTTCAGCACCAAGTAGAGGAACAGCACCCAAGGGGTCTGTTCGAATACCCTTCCCCCAAGCCTCTCGATTTAATTGGAAACTCGATTCGTCACTCTGGGGGTGTGAAAGGGTGACCGTGCCCAACCTCTTCTCTGTTTTCAGTCTGCCCCTGCAACCTCCCCGTCTTCCCAGGGGAGGGAGCCCCGGGGGATACACACAGATACCAGAGGAACACACGGAGAAAGCACAGAGTTAGAGGCAGAGACTGGGAAAGACATCCGCTGGTTCAAGGTCACCTTTTCTTTAGAACCAGGAAGAGAACCCAGGCACCTCCCTTCATACCTGTACTCTCCTTACAAGGTCGAGAAGAATCAGGGAAACATGAACTCTTACCTGATCGATGCTGTGTTCCCCCACCCTGCCCCTGCCCCCTAATCTGAAGCTCTGCTATGTCCTGCCTACACTTCTTAGGATCCCTCACACTTTTCCCCTTCTCCACCCTCCTTCCCATCCCCTGGTTCACCTTTGATCGTTTACTTCTCAGCAGTCTATTCCAGGCTGCTCACAGGACTCCCTCTGAGTAGTCTCTGCAAACTTGCTTACCTGTTGGTTGCACGGAGGTAAGGCTGGGGTCGGGCAGGGAATTGTTGGTTTTCTCTTCCTCGTCTCCCCTCTCTGTAGCTCCCAGTTCCTGGGCTGACGTGGAGTATAAAGGTGAGTTAGTTACAGGGTGTGGTGAGATGATTGGGTGTAGGAATGGAACAGGCAGGCACAGGTTCCCGTTCACAAGTGTTTCCTCTCTTGGCTCCCTAATGCTGTTTAATCCAGGGTGTAAGGGGGGAGTGGTGTTCCAGGGCATAAGGTCTCCAGGGAATCTCAACCTTCCCTTTGATCCTCTGTCTTCCCCTCTTTCCTTAGATTTAAGAGGGCTTTATTCCTACAGCTCCCAGTGTGACTTTGGTGTGACTTGACTGTTGTCCTGGCAGAAAGGAGAATAAATGTTGCAGCTGAGGTAGCGATGGGGGGCTTCAGTATGGAGGGTCAGTTAAGGTGGGGTAGTCATGGTGGCATTAGCCCCTTCCCTCCGCTTTCTTGGTGTATCCACAAGACAGTAAGATACTTGAAAATCTTAGGGGAGAGTATTTGAGAAAGAGATATTCCTACACTCCACCCCTATACTCTCATTCCCTTCATTCTTCTCAGGCTTCCCTTGTGGTCCTTTTCCTGCCTTCTTCATTTGTGGGTATCTTTAGAAGCCATCCACCTCTCTTTGGGGTCCATCACTTAATTCCTTTTTCTCCTGGTAAAAGAGCAATTATCAAATTCTGCAGTTGAAGTACGGTCACGCTTGGAGAGACATGCAAAATGTTACCTGTGTTGTGGGGGCTTATTACCTAAATTGAGGAGTAGCTATGAGTAAGCAAATATAATTACAGGGTGCACATTTACCCTGATAAAGGAGGGAGATGATCTTCCAGAACAGTAGGGTTATTTGATTGAGATGGCAGTTACTAAATTAAAGAGGTGGGAAGCGAGAATTACAGAAGGAAAAATAAGAATTGCCTAGAGGAGTAAAGAAATCACTCAAGCCCTGGCCAGGTAGCTCAGTTGGTTAGAGCATTATCCCAATACACCAAGGTTGTGGGTTTGATCTACTTGCTTAGGTTCTACTTGCTTAAACTCTGCAGGGACCTTGGGAATGCCACAAGTCAGGGCAAATACAAGAATCAACCAATGAATGCAAAAATAAGTGGAAAATGGATCAATGTTTCTCTGTCTCTCTCTCCTCCCCCTCACATCCTCTCTCTCAAGTTAATTTTAAAATCTTAAAAAATAAATCACTCAATATATGGCATTTAATAATAATTATTATCAATCATATTCAATATTTATAAAGTAATTTACAATTACAAGGGACTCTTGTGTGTATTATTTCATTGAATTGAATTGAATTATATTGTTCCAATGGATGACTAAAGATTGAGTCTACATTTCCAAGAGAATGAGAAGATATGTTAATTACCTACAAGATGCTTTAATAACTTGTTTGAAAGGTTGGAGTGGTAGAAAGGATATGAGCCTGAGCATGAACTAAGGAGGTTTCTATTTCTCTTAGGGCCAGTCATTAGAATCATCTCTATCCCTTTTGGGAAGCCTTGGGGTCAGTATAATATGCACCTGACTGAAAAAGTGGTAAGATTTCAAAGGGTGCAGGAAGAAACAATGAACTTGGAATTGTTTTAATCAGGGAAATCTAGGTGAGGCTGCAAATATAACAATACAAACATATACAAAATGCTTTCACATAACCAGTACCCTATGAGTTAGGTTTTTAATCCCACTCTTTTACAGATGAGAAAACGGAGGCCGAAGCAAGTTCAGTAACTTGTTCAAGGCTGCACAGCTATTACAAGCAAGGCCAGGAGTCAAGTCTAGAGGACAGAGAACAAGCAAAGTGAGGAGAAAGGAATCAACTTGTTCAGTCGTCCATGTCCATTCATTTACTTGACATCTTCACTCGGTAACATTGTTAACTTATATTTATTGGATCTCTACGTATATCACACTCCGTTTTTATTTTTTGTAAAACAAAAAGAAGACGAGGTTTTGTCCTCCAGGAGGTGCAACGACACAAACTCTTCCTCTTCTTCTGCATGTTGCTCGACGCAGTTAGAAATCGGAGCATCAGGTTGCACTTCTTCCACAGAGCCGCTAGGGGCCACCCTGCTCCGCGCAGAAGCGCCGGCCAACGCAGCCTGACTCCGCTGCCGGTGCGCGCCCTCCGCTGATTGGTGGCACCGAAGAGAA
>NW_005369870.1:3920937-3972590 GCF_000412655.1 Myotis brandtii
GCCGGCGGCGCGGGCGACGGTCGGGGTGGGAGTCCGAGGAGCCGCGGGAGAGGAGTCAGCCTGGAGGGTCAGCCTGAGGAAGGGCTTGTGGCCGAGAGAGGCGGTGCGTGGCGAGGGGTCCTGTGCGGAAAGACGGGGTCTCAGGCCGCCTTTGGGGGGGATCCCTGCGGGTTCCACGGAAATCGTGACCAAGCGCGGTGACTCGGCCGAGGGTGGAGGACTGGTTAGTGCTGGGGAACTAGTGAGCGAGAGCTCAGTTCGATGGTTATGTGATGAGCCGCTCGGGGATGGGGGTGGCGAGCGGAGTCCGGGGAGGGGCGTTGCAGCGAGCTGGGGAAGGAAGGCCGAGGAGCGGGTCGACACGCAGGACCTGGGCACCGGCGCCGGGAGGAGGACTAAGAACGTGGCATCGGAAGGAACTGGGGGGCCGTCTGGTGAAGGTGGGGAGCGGGCAGTGTCGGGGGCCCCGAGTTTACTGTGTCGGAAGGATTCCTGCCTGAACTTAGTGTTGATGCTTCCCCTTCGCTCCATCCAGTGGGTGGTGGTCGGGGAAGCTGGAGGGCTCCTGCAAGCAGCCCTGCCTGCTAAGGGATGAAGAAGTCACCGAGTCTGCTCTCTCTTCCGCCCCGTCTCCAGATCTGATTTCACAGAGATGTTCCCGAGAAAATTGCCACCTGCCCCTCCCTCTCCCATCCTGCTTATCCCCACCTCCCTCCCTCCCTCATTCCCTCCTTCCTTTCCTTTCCCTTCCAGGGGTACTGGCCAGAGTAAGACAGCCCTTTAACCAAATGTAGGCTCTGAAGTTTTCTTTTCTTTCGCAACAACGTATTGGGTGAGAGGGGATGGGAGCAGAGCACAGAAAACAGGGGGGTGGCTCTTGGAACACCACCTTAAGCCCCAGCTTCTCCCAAAGGTACATCTAAATAAGCCCTCGCTTATTTCATATCTATTTCTGTCAGGCTTCTATTTTTGCTTTGTTAACTGTGAGTTTAGGCCTCTCATCTCTCCTGTAAACAGACTCTCCTTCCTCCTATTACCATCTCCCGTTATAGAGTTGCAATAGAACTTCAAGAACACGATCGCGTGCTGGTATATTCAGTAGAAAACCAGGAAGGCCGCAGTGTAAGAAAGGGTGAAAGGTTAGAAGTCTTAGGCAGGAGAAAAAAGCTCCTGCTTCAGAGGAAAGATAAAGATTGCCACAAAGTTCTACTTGCTTAAACCCTGCAGGGACCTTGGGAATGCCACAAGTCATGAAAATTGGGTCAGGTCACTGAAAAGGAGTTCAAAGAAACAGCCTATTAATCAGGAGGGGAGCGTACAAGGCATGCGGTGCACAACTGCAACTATTAAGTCTAAGGAGAATGCCGTGCCCCCAGGGTGGTTGAGCAAGGGAGACAAGTAGATGGTGAAGACTGGAAAGGACTCGCTTTATATAAAGGTTAACGGTAACTTTCTAATCAAAACGGCAACTCCCGCTGGCAAAATTCTAAAAAAAGAAAAAAACATGCCCTAGCCGGTTTGGCTCGGTGGATAGAGCCTTGGCCTGCGGACTGAAGGGTCCCTGGTTCAGTTCCAGTCGAGGGCATATGCCTGAGTTCCAGGCTCATTCCCCAGTGCAGTGTGTGTAGGAGGCAGCCGATCAATGATTCTCTCTCATCATTGATGTTTCTATCTCTCTCTCCCTCTCCCTTCCTCTCTGAAATCAATAAAGATATATTTAAAAAAATAAAAATAAAAAAACACACAAAAGAACCTGCAACTCCCACTTGTAATGGAAAGGTTTAAATAAAAATACAGAAAGTAATTATTATTGAAGACTATTTAAAATTTCATAAGACTAAATTAATCCACTTAAGGAGTTTGTGGCTTTCTAGAGTCAGTATTTCTGAGACCTTTTGGAGAATGTGGAAAATTACTGATGTGTGACTCAATTTTATTTTTGGGAAAAAAGTAGTAGATACCCATATCCCCATAATTTAGTATTAATAAATGTTAATACTTTTGTATATTTGCTTCAGATTTTAAAAATTGAAATAAACATTATAGATAGGATTGGGAAGTTCCATTCAAATTCTTGTCAGTTCCATTCTTCCCTTTCCTCAGAGGTAACTGCTATCATGCATTTGATGTTTGCCTTTCCAGTCTGTTTTTATATTTCTACTATTTATGTATACAGTCATAAATATAAGTAATATTTTTATTTATACAAATGGAACTGTGCTACATGTATTTCTATAGTTTTCATTTGGAAGCTGTCCTTATTGTTTGATTCATTTAAAAAATATTTTTATATGTTTTTATTGATTTCAGAGAGAGGAAGGGAGAGGGAGAGAGAGAGAGAGAAACATCAGTGATGAGAGAAAACATTGATCAGCTGCCTCCTGCACACCCCTACTGGGGACTGAGCCTGCAACCTGGGCATGTGCCCTGCTGACTGGGAATCAAAACCATGACTTCCTGGTTCACGGGTCAGCGCTCAACCACTGAGCCACACCAGCTGGACTGATTCATTTTTTTAAAAAATTGTTGTTAGTCTATCATTTGTGTACATTGCATTGTATTTATCCATTCCTCTACTTGTGACATCTGAGTTGTTTTTACTTTTTCCCATTACTGACTGAGGTTATGAGCATCTTTGCACATATCTTATGTGAGAGAGTTTCTCTACAGCAGGGTTTCTCAACCTTGGTACTACTAACATTTTGAATGGGATAATTCTTTGTTGTGGGGGAATGTCCTATGCATTTTAGACTATTTGGCAGCATGGCTCTGGCTGGATAGCTCAGTTGGTTATAGCATCATCCCCATATGCCAAGGTTGCAGGTTTGATCCTGTTCAGTGCACATACAAGAAGCAGCCAATGAATGTAGAAACAAGTGGAACAACAAATTGATGTTTCTCTCTCTCTCTTCCTCTCTCTCTAAAATAAATAATAATAATAAAAAAGAATATTTAGCAGCATCTCTGGCATCTGCTGACCAGATGCCAATAGCACCTCCCCAGATATGACAACCAAAAATGTCTCCCGCAGATGTCCCCTGCACAGCATATTCACAATTGGTTAAGCACCACTACTCTAGGTGTACTGTGTGTACACAGAAGCAGAACTGCCAGGTTGTTCTGACTCAAGTTTAAGTCTTAAGATATTCTCACTGATTATGGCTCTAGGCAGGATTTTTTTCCATTGTAGTTTCTGGTGTGAGGGACCTTGGCCTAGAGGAGGCTTGGGTCTGTAGTACCAGATGTGTTAGAGAGAAAATTGAAATTTCAGTTTGAGAATGGATTGGAGGCTGTTGTGTGGATGCTTGTATCCTCAGCCTAACAACCAGCATTACACCCATTTCCTTGAACAGATTTTCTGAACTTGGGCATCTTGTTTTTTTAAGGTGGAGCAGATGAAGGAGAGACGGGGGAATAGAGAATTTCAGTGTTCTGATAATGCTTAGAACATAAGGTGCCTTTAAGAAATGTGTGGGTGTTTTTTTTAAAAAATTAATCCATGGTAAGAATGAAGATGGGGGTTAAGGGCAATACAGCTGATCTCTCGTTCCTCTGCCCTTGAATTAAATCACTGAGTTCAGCACTACTGTAGGGAAGTGGAGAAGGACTAGGAATATTTTGGAATGAATCCAGCGTTTGAAATGTCACTTTAACCTTTTCTCATAGGAATCGACAGTAACCTTCCATGAGGAACTGCCTTTCCCATGTGCTGCTGGAGTTAACGGGTGTTTCCTGCTGGCAGAATCAGGGACATGACAGCACTGTAAGGGTTAATCTACTGATCCTCTAATCAGTCTCACAGCTGGAGGTGGGGTGAGCAGAAAAGGGAGACTTTGCTTTTCTGTTATGGATCTCTAGTCATTTCAAGTCTTAGCCCATGTGCGTCCTTTCCTGTTGATCCTTCTTACCATAGCTTTGTTTGTTTCCCCTAATTCCCTAGTTGTTTCCTCTTATTTCCTCATTCCCCACCCCATACCCCTACCTACTGTCATAGGGCTTGGATTCTGAGCTAATGGGATACTCTCCACTGCAGAGCGGGATGAGTGGGTGCTCCGGTGGGGATGTGGTCATTTCGGACCAGTGAGAGCGAGAGTGCTGCAGCCCACTTCTTCCTTGGAGCTGGAGATGAGGGGCTGGGCACCCGTCATCGAATAGGCATGAGGACAGAAGACAGTGACAGCGAGCTCCTTGAGGATGATGAGGATGAAATGGTAAGACTAGAGAAAATGATGTAATTTGGTATTGGGACCCCTGTTAAAAGTATTGAGATTCCATTTGGAAGGAGACGCCTTGCTGTTCTTTCCAAATGCATAGACTCCCTCATAAACGGGCCCTATCCTGATTAAAAGGAGGAGGAGTGGAGAATGGTTGGATTGCCTCCCTTTGAAGCCCCTACCCTATTGTCTCATGGTTACTGGTTCTCTGGCTCTTCTGCCTAAGCACACATTTCCTACTATGGAAAGGCTTCTATTCTGTAAGCAGTAGGAATCCCTATAGGCACCCCAATCTAAGAGGTAAGTTAGGAGACAACTTTTACTCCCTGGGTCCAAAGTCCTGGCAAGAAACTCTGTGCCCTAAAGAGATGAGATAGTGTTCCCTGATAGGGATGGTCCAGGTGGGAAGTTCCTGAGTTCCTGACAGCACTTCCTCTCTGTAGCCTCCTGAACCTCAGATCATTGTTGGCATCTGTGCTATGACCAAGAAATCCAAGTCCAAGCCAATGACCCAAATCCTAGAGAGACTCTGCAGATTTGACTACCTGACTGTTATTATCCTGGGAGAAGATGTGATCCTCAATGAACCTGTGGAAAACTGGCCATCCTGCCACTGCCTCATTTCTTTCCACTCCAAAGGTTAGGGTCTGAGAAGGAAATGGGAAGGAATGGTGTTGGGAATGTTGGGCTGGGAAATGAAGTTCTTACTGTCAGATAGTAAAGAAGCCTTCAGTTCTTCCTGACACACTAGAGAGCAGTACAAAGGGGTTTGTTTTTCCTACATCTTCGGGGAGTTGCTGCAGGTAGTGTAAAGCCCATATTTAAACCTCAGGACAGCTCTACAGCTCTTACGATCTTGAAGGACCCTAAAAATAAGTTCTTTTTTATTTTTTTCTGATGGATACTCTAGATTTGGGAAGTTGGGCAGAGGATAAGAGATGGGATGGATGGGTAGGGGAGCTCAATGGCAACTAATAGCTTTAATATGTCTATTTCTCTTGCTGTTTTTTCACTCTGTCTCTTTCACTTTCTTTCTTTGGTCTCTACTTCCTTTCTCCATCCCAGGCTTTCCTCTGGACAAAGCTGTTGCTTACTCCAAGCTTCGAAACCCCTTTCTTATCAATGACCTGGCTATGCAGTATTACATCCAGGATAGGTATAGCTTTCTGTTGACTGGTGGGTGTGTGGGTGGCCCTGAGATCATGCCTGTTTAGATAACGCACTCTGGGAGGGGCAGAGTCAAACAAACATGCTTAATTTTGTACCATACCCTCTTGAGTTCTGAACCATGGCAATTCCCAGTTCTTAAGCATATGAAATCCCTAGCCCTTCCCCATAGTAACCATCCCCACTTCTCCCAGCTAATTTATTCTGGGGGGTCACAGGAGGGAGGTGTACCGGATCCTGCAGGAGGAGGGTATTGATCTGCCTCGATATGCTGTGCTCAACCGTGACCCTGCCCGGCCTGAGGGTGAGTACCTGGTTTTGTCCAGTCCTACCCTGCCTTGCTTTCAATGACTTAGCCCAGTTCTCCATCCTCTAGACATCTCCTATGTACCACCTATCTGAGTGAGGCTTTGGTTATTAGATTACTAGAGGCCCATTGCACGGAGATTCGTGTAATAGCCTTCCCTTCCCCTGGCTGCTGGCACCGGTTTTCCTTCGGCACCCGGGACCCAGGCCTTCGCTCCGTCCGGAGCCTTCAGTCTTCGCGGCTCCGGACGGAGCCTTCAGTTTTCGCAGCTCCGGATGGAGCCTTCAGTCTTCGCTCCACTGCTTCGCCCCTACGTATGCAAATTAACCGCAATCTTTGTTGGGTTAATTTGCATACTCTTCTGATTGGCTGGTGAGCGTAGTGGAGGGACAGTTAATTTACATGTTTGTCTATTATTAGGTAAGATGGGTAGAGTTAGAGCCATGGGTCTTCGGACTCAGCCTTGTATCTCTTCTATAGATATTATTATGTCTATATACCATATAGATATTACCACATTTATTACAAAGATGTGATCATAGGAACTTGAGGGTTATAAAGATGAAAACTTAAAGAAAAAGGAGTTGGAAGTATTCTACAATTCTAGGCCCTAGGAATGACTGCATACCTACTTTTCAGAGTGCAATCTAATAGAAGGGGAAGACCAGGTAGAGGTAAACGGAGCTGTCTTCCCCAAGCCCTTTGTGGAGAAGCCCGTGAGTGCAGAGGACCACAATGTTTACATCTACTACCCCAGCTCAGCTGGAGGAGGAAGCCAGCGCCTCTTTCGTAAGGTATGGGGGAATCAGAGCAGTTGAAGGACAAGAATGAGGTTGTGGGGAGGGGAGCTGGAGAATTTGGGGACAAAGTAGAGGCAACATTCTTTTTTTCTTCCTTTTCCTTCCAAAGATTGGCAGCCGAAGCAGCGTTTATTCTCCTGAGAGCAGCGTCCGAAAGACAGGGTCCTACATCTATGAGGAGTTTATGCCAACAGATGGCACAGATGTCAAGGTTATGGTGGATATAGGGATTAAGAGGCTATAAATGTCTAGGTGGGATGGGGGCTTGGGAGTAAGTGGAGGCATGTGGAGGGTGTCATAGAAAATAAAGGGTGAATGTGAGTGGCTTTCATATTCAGGTGAAGATAACAAGCGGTGGAAGTAAATATTTAAATTGTTACTATCAGCAAGGGCAAGGGTGACATGGAAGATGATATAAAATTAGTAAATAATTTCTTAATAAGGATGATAGTGCTGGAACCCCTAGGAGAAACTTTCATAATAATACTTCAGTAGGGCTCAGTAAGAAAAGTGTCAGTTTCCTTGTTCTTTATACTTAGGGTGTATTTTTGTTTTGGTTTTGGTTTTTACTCTGAAACTAGTCTACAGACCTAGTGCTCATATTGTCTTCTCATATACAGGGTGCGCTGTGGGCATACTCAGTGATGCTATGTACCTGCAGGTATATACAGTGGGGCCAGATTATGCCCATGCTGAAGCCAGAAAATCTCCAGCTTTGGATGGGAAGGTCGAACGAGACAGTGAAGGAAAAGAGATTCGATATCCAGTCATGCTGACTGCCATGGAAAAACTGGTGGCCAGGAAAGTCTGTGTAGCGTTTAAGGTAAAGGCTTATGGGGGTGAGGGGTGCTATGTAATGAAGGAGACAGATAGGAGCAGGGATCTGGGAGGAAAAAATGGCTCCATTGTTCTCATCTTGCCTCTTTGCCCTGCATGCAGCAAACAGTGTGTGGTTTTGACCTTCTTCGTGCCAATGGTCATTCCTTTGTATGTGATGTCAATGGCTTCAGTTTTGTCAAGAATTCAATGAAATACTACGATGACTGTGCCAAGATTCTGGGGTAAGGGACACAGTAGTTTGGGCTGGGAAGAATGGGCTTAGAGAAGAGAGTTAAAAAGCTTTTACTTTAATTTAAATATTATAAAAATGCTTTCAAAAGGAAAATAGAAAAAGGGCTCCTCAGCCCTCTTGCCTTCCCAACACTGCACTACCCAGAGGTAATTACGGTTAATAGTCTTAGGCATAATAGTATGTGTTTTTCTGCCATGTATAAACAAATTATATTTATTGTATTAAATGTAATCATATTGTAATACTGTTTACAACTTGACTTTTAAAAAATTCATCACATAATATTTAAAACATTTAAAAATGTATAAGAAATGATAAGTTTCCATGTATTCACCATTGAGCTTAAGAAATAAAATATTGCCTGGCCACTGTGGCTAAGTGGTTGAGCGTCATCGGCCCATCAACCAGGAGGTCATGGTTCAATTATCGATCAGGGCACATGCCCCATTTGCAGGCTCAATCCCCAGTAGAGGTCATGCAGGAAGCAGCTGATAGATGTTTCTCTCTCATCTATCTATCTATCTCCATCCCTTCCACTCTCTAAAATCAATAAAAATGTATTTTAAAAAAGACATAAAATATTAAGGATATAGTTGAGGCCCTTCCATACCCCTCACTAATTACATCCCCTTTCTTCCCATCCAGAGGTATTTTGTGTTTGTTAATTTCATACATATATTAATACTTCTATTACAAATATGTGGTGGATTTGCATGCTTTTAGACTATTTATGTATTTTTCTACAACGTGCTAGTTTTTGTGAGCTTCATTCCTATGTGTAGTTCTGGTTCATTCATTTTCACACGGCTTCTTCATGTTTCTCCCTCTAGGAACACCATAATGCGAGAACTCGCCCCACAGTTCCAGATCCCATGGTCCATCCCCACAGAGGCCGAGGACATTCCCATTGTCCCTACCACATCTGGCACTATGTGAGCAAAAGTGAAAAATCTGGAATAACCTGCTTAAGGCACCTAAGTCAGATCAGTAGTTACTTCCCTGACCCTGTGCATTCTGACCAGGTCTCTTCTAGGAAGTTTTCTTAACCTTACCTATATTCCTAACCGCAGACAGTTTCCCACTGTTCTTTAACATGTCAAGTAGGATGAAATGATGAGAGGTGGGGTGGGATGAAATGTGGGAGAGGCTCTAAAAACATTCCCTATCTTAGGATGGAACTACGTTGTGTCATTGCAATTATTCGTCATGGGGATCGTACACCCAAGCAGAAGATGAAGATGGAAGTGACACACCCAAGGTAGAAAGAGTGCCCTGATTTAGACAAATAGATTTTTTTGTGAGGGAAATGGGGATGGGGCAGCTCCCAGAGGCTTTGACTGTCTCACCCCATATTGAAGCTTCTCCTTATTTCTTTAGGTTTTTTAGTCTGTTTGAAAAGCATGGTGGTTACAAGACAGGGAAATTAAAACTAAAGCGGCCCGAACAGCTACAGGTAAGACGGTGAATCTGACTTGGAGGAGCAGTGCTTTGAGGAAGATAGAGGGTATGAGATTGGGGGCCTCTGAGAGACCAGGATGAAGGGTACCTGGCCAGGATGTGGTCTTCTCACGGATACCCTATTACCTCATTCAGGAGGTGCTGGACATTGCAAGGCTGCTGTTGGCTGAACTGGAGAAAGAACCAGGTGGTGAGATCGAGGAGAAGACTGGGAAACTAGAGCAGCTGAAGTCTGTGCTGGAGATGTGAGAAAGGGGATAGGAAAAGGGAGCCTCTTAACACTGAGAATGGGGGCTGGAATAGAAACTCATACTATGAGTTTATCCTGCAGGTATGGTCACTTCTCAGGCATCAACCGGAAGGTGCAGTTGACTTACTATCCTCATGGAGTAAAAGCTTCTAATGAGGGGCAAGGTAAGATATAATAGCCCCTTTCCATTATCATTCAGATCTCTTCTTCTTGAACCCTTAGATGACTTCTACCACAGATGACCTTTCTGGGCTCTTCAAAAGACCTAACATTTAGATGGCCCCAGTGTTTTCCTCAGATCTAGGTCTACTTACTGCCTTTTATTCCAGCAGATCCACAGCAGAAGGCTGTGGCTCCATCTCTCTTGCTGGTACTGAAGTGGGGTGGAGAACTGACTCCCGCTGGCCGTGTTCAGGCTGAGGAGCTGGGGCGAGCTTTTCGCTGCATGTACCCTGGAGGACAGGGTGAGTGTTTGGGGGAATAAACACCTAGCAGGGCTGGGATAAAATGATTAGAGGATAAGTTGGGGGACATGAAGGATCTGAGGCAATGGGGAAGTTAAAGGGGGAACAAGCATTCTTTCTTCCACGTGGGAATTTGTGGTATGCATCCCTGGTCCTTCCCTTTGCCCTCAGGTGACTATGCTGGCTTCCCTGGCTGTGGGCTGCTTCGGCTTCATAGCACTTTCCGCCATGATCTCAAGATCTATGCATCTGATGAGGGCCGAGTCCAGATGACTGCTGCTGCCTTTGCCAAGGTGCACCCTATAGTTCTCCCACAGTCCCAGCTTCCTTTAGGTAGAGAAGCAGAGAGTTTGGAGAACTAGTTGGGAAATTTAGGGTGTTTGTGTGCTGACTCAGAAGTTTCTCCTTGTTCCGACCCCATTCTGTACTACTGACAATGCGCTGAGAATAATTAATGAGGTTAGGCTCCTTGACCTATACGTCAGTTCTCCTAGCCAGATCTCATTTGATCTCTCAGACCATCTAGGCATAGGGGGACTATGCTAGACTGTAAGGAAAGCTAACAGACTTTGTGCTTGCCCTCCAGGGCCTTTTGGCTCTAGAAGGGGAGCTGACACCCATTTTGGTACAAATGGTGAAGAGTGCCAACATGAATGGGCTCCTGGACAGTGATGGTGATTCCTTGAGCAGCTGCCAGCACCGAGTGAAGGCTCAACTTCACCATATTTTGCAACGGGATGCACCCTTTGGCCCCGAGGATTATGATCAGGTCAGGCTCTCTATCTTTCTGCCCTGATCCCAAATTTCTAGAATTCTAAAAAATAGTGAACAGTAATTGTAGTTACCATGTGCCGGGTACTGTTGTACATACTTTCCATACATTATCTCATTTAATCCTTACCCTTTGAGATAAGTATGGGTCCACAATCTCTTATCCACATTCTCAGAAATCAAAAGAATTTTTATAAGTTTGGCACCAAGATTCATTTGGCAGCAAAACTTGACATGATAAGTATTTGTAATCCCTATTTATCCCATTTAGTGTACATAGTCATATTTTGCTGCATAAGTGTATTTGATTATGCCCCATGCCCTGCTGGAAGTATTATAAAGCATATAGCATATGCACTATATTAACTTCCTAAAGTTTGAAAATTTCTCAATTTCAAACACAGCTGGTCCCAAGGTTTTTTGAATGAAAGGATGTTTTAATTATTTATTGCTGCATAAGAAACTATCCCAAAACTCAGTAACTTAAAACAACCACTATTTCATTGTCTCACAGTTCTAGGCTCAACTAGTCTTGCTTGGGGTCTCTCCTAAAATTTCCCAGATGTTATTCAGACATTGGAGCTGGAACCATCTGGAGGCTTGACTAGGATGCTGGGATGGCTGAGCTCTCTTTCTCTTTTTACGCTCTCCCAGTGGTCTCAGGGCCTCTCCTCTCCATATGGTTTTTCTAGCATGATAGCCAGACTTCTTTAAAAAAAAAAAAGATAGAAACATCAATGACAAGAGAGAATCTTTGATTGGCTGCCTCCTGCACACCCCACTACTGGGGATTGAGCTCACAACCTAGGCATGTGTCCCGACCGGGAATTGAACTGGTTCATAGGTCAATGCTCAACCATTGAGCTACACCGGCTGAGCCAGACTTCTTAAATGATAGCTTAGGACTTCCCCAAAGCAGAAGCTTCCAAGTTTTTAAAACTGTAGGCCCAGAATTAGCCCAACATAATTTTGATATCTTTTATTGGTCAAGCAGTCACAGGGTCAGTCTAAATCCAAGGGAAGGGGAAAGTGACAAAGAATTAATGACCATCTTTAATCCACCATAAGAACTGTGGACCTATACTACTTTTTCCTCATTTTACAGATGAGGAAATCTAGGCTCAGAAGAATCTAAGCAACCTTTCAAGGTCACCCAGTTAGTATGAACCCAAGGAGTCTAACTCAAGAGCTCAGGATATTAGCCACTGCAGTATACTGCTTCACAGTATTAATCACAGTGGATGCCATTACACAATGTCATCCTTCTTCTTGTGTATCCAGGCCACTTTTGACAGGAACATATGCCAGACAATGATTTTCCACCAGCCAGGCCAAGGGACCCTACCCATGCATGAATTTCGTGCATTGGGCCTCTAGTGAGATATTATCTTTATTACCCACTCATGAAAACATTCTGTGAAGATTTTGAGGAATTTGAGTTTCATCTTTATTCCCCAGAATTTTCCATGTATTTTTTTAGAACCCCCAAGAAAAGAAACTAGGTCTATTTTTATTTCCTCTGTACTCCAAGACTTTTAAGATCAACTCTTCATAAATGACTATGTGAAAGAGCAGTTCCCTCATCCGAAGGCTCTAGAACACCTGGTATGCCTAGTATCTTAAGAGTGCTCATTGGAGTGATTCAACAAACAGATATTATTTACAGGCAATCTCTGTAATAAGCTCACAGGAATCTGGCCAATTGGTACTTAGCCTCGCTTGCTTTTCATCTCTCTATTCCTCACAGCTGGCTCCAACTGGAAGCACTTCCCTATTCAACTCCATGGCTGTCATTCAGAATCCTGTAAAGGTCTGTGATCAGGTATTTTCCCTGATTGAAAACCTTACTCACCAGATCCAGGAACGGATGCAGGACCCCAAATCTGTAGGTGGGTATGAATACTATCTTCCCTTCAAGGTTTTAGGTATGGATGGGTTCCTCAGACACTCCTGTGTCCTCTCTCCTAAATGGCAAGACATCCTCATCTCTCTAGTTCTGCTTCAGATTTGTTAGGCTCTTTTGTTAGAGGTAAGTCTTGGCTTCTCTGACTGTCCGTCTTCCTTCCAGACGTGCAACTCTACCACAGTGAGACACTAGAGCTAATGCTACAGCGTTGGAGCAAGCTGGAGCGTGACTTTCGACAGAAGAGTGGACGCTATGATATCAGTAAGATCCCTGACATCTATGACTGTGTCAAGTATGATGTGCAGCACAATGCGAGTCTGGGACTTCAAGGCACAGCAGAGTTGCTACGTCTCTCTAAGGCATTGGCTGATGTGGTCATTCCCCAGGTGTGTCTCATAGAAGGGGTCTAACCTGGGGATAGGGGCATTGGGTAAGAAAGGAGAGAAAAGGTAGAAGGGAGGGGCGGTATTGGAACCAGAGGAAGGAAACTTAGAGAAGGAATTAGTTGAGTTGCTACAAGTCTCAGGGTCTACTCTGGCTCTGAGTAAGTGTAACAGACTAACTGAGGAGAAACCTGGAGAGGGGGAATATGGTGGATATGAAAAAAACCCTAGACCTGAGGTGAAGACAAGCTTGATCTTGAGCCTGAGAATATGAGGCGAGAGGAAGACAGGATTCATTGAGATACTTATTCCTGGCCTATGGCCCCTAGGAGTACGGGATCAGTCGGGAGGAGAAACTGGAAATTGCCGTGGGCTTCTGTCTTCCACTGTTGCGGAAGATACTACTTGACCTGCAGAGAACCCACGAGGATGAGTCTGTCAACAAGCTGCATCCCCTGTGAGGGAGGGCTGGGAGGGGTACTGGATGGAGGGAGGGGCATGTCAGGGGAGCCATTAGGGGAATCCAGACTGGGACAGCTTGGGGAACCAAGAATAGGAGGAAGGGATACTGGGATGGACAGGAGAGAAGAAGTCTTTGAGGGGGAGGAGGAAGTTTGTGGAGGGTGGGAAGCTTCCAGATTATTCGATGGTGTGAGTGACTTAGCTATTACCTCAGGTATTCCCGAGGAGTGCTCTCCCCAGGACGCCATGTTCGAACACGTCTCTATTTCACCAGTGAAAGCCATGTCCACTCCCTACTCAACGTCTTCCGTTACGGGGGACTTCTTGATGTAAGGATCTTTCTTCTTCCTTCAGCCTATGAGCATCCTTTTTTAGCATTCTTTTACTCTCCTCCTCATATTTTTGTTTTGTTTTTTTTTTCTGCAAGCTTTCTCTGGTCTTCTTGTCCCTCTGCCCATCCCCAGACTCCCTTGGCAGGCATTGCCTTACTTCTTCTTGTGTCCGGTAGGAAACCAAGGATGCACAATGGCAGCGAGCTTTGGCTTACCTTAGTGCCATCTCGGAGCTCAACTACATGACCCAGATTGTCATCATGCTCTATGAGGACAACACACAGGTGAGGAGCCAACAGGATGGGATGAGTAGAGGGCCCCTTCTTTCTCCTCCATCCTCTTTTAGGAAAAAACTGGTTTAGCCTTAGAATTTGTCAAATCCATCCAGGAGTGGCACCTGGGTACAGCATGACACAGAGCATCTAGAGCAGCGGTTCTCAACCTGTGGGTCGTGACCCCTTTAGGGGTTGAATGACCCTTTCACAGGGGTCCCCTAAGACCATCAGAAAACACATATTGAATATATAATTACATATTGTTTTTGTGATTAATCACTATGTTTTAATTATGTTCAATTTGTAACAATGAAAATACATCCTGCACATCAGATATTTACATTACGATTCATAACAGTAGCAAAATTACAGTTATGAAGTAGCAACGAAAATAATTTTATGGTTGGGGGTCACCACAACATGAGGAACTGTATTAAAGGGTCGAGGCATTAGGAAGGTTGAGAACCACTGATCTAGAGGTTCCTACTGGAAAAGAAAAGGTGTTTTGGGATGGTGTTGAGCCAGAGAGATACCACAGAACATAGCTCTGGTATTAGGGAGAGTATGGAATTTGGGACATGTTATAATGATTCTTTTTTTTCTCAAAAATTGTTATACATATACCTTCTTCATCTGGCTGCACAAAGATATCTTTAAATGTTCTGCTATATGCACTGTAGCAAAGCTGAATTATTGTGGGAGATGGATTGGGAGGGTCGTAGAAGTGGGAGTTGGAAAGTCATGCCAAACGGTTAATCTCAAACAGTAGAGGTGAGGGAATGAGGATCCTGTAGTAACTCTGGACTATAGTTAAAGGGAAGCTCTAATAAACCAGCCCCAGAGTGAAGTAAGACACTGGTAGCTCAGCCCTGGGAGGATACATTCTCTTGAGTTCCTCTCTGTTGTCCCTGCCTGGTCTTCCACCACCATATCCAGCTCCTCCAACTCTCCCTTCATTCTGGTGATGTCCCATAGGATCCCTTATCAGAGGAACGATTCCACGTGGAGCTGCACTTCAGCCCTGGAGTGAAAGGTGTCGAGGAAGAAGGCAGTGCACCAACTGGCTATGGATTCCGTCCAGCCTCTTCTGAGGTGGGTCTGAGTGCTGGGATTTGGGACTGGAGGATTTAGGAACCAAGTGGTTGGGAAACTTGGAAACAGTACAGTGAGGTAAAAGGTTTGGGAAGTCTGAGATCAGGAGTCCAGAAGCCATTAATACGTCTCCTATGCCTGTTGTTGCATAGAATGAGGAGATGAAAACCGACCAAGGCAGCATGGAGAACCTGTGCCCAAGGAAGGCATCAGATGAGCCAGACCGTGCATTGCAGACTTCACCCCAGCCCTCTGAGGGTCCTGGCCTCCCAAGGAGATCACCCCTCATTCGTAACCGAAAAGCTGGCTCCATGGAGGTAATGGGAGGGGCTTGGGAGAAAGAAGTGGTGGAAGTGCTCATAGGACAATATCCATGAATCCTCTGAATCCCCTTGAGGGATGACTCTTGGGACCTTAAGCAGAGTCCTCCTACCCCTGATGGATATGTTTTACTTAAATCTCTTTTTCAAAGCCAGTCTCCCAATAATGCTCCTTTAAACTGGTTACTACTTCTGAGGTTAAAGAGATGCCAGTGAGAGGTGCCTGAGAGAGAAGGATTTTAAGAGATGAGCATGAGGAGGAGGCCTCTGGATGAACTTAAAAAAGGCTTCTTGAAAAGGAAATCTAGTAGAAACAGTATGAGCTCTGGTCTGAAATTGCAGTCCAATACTTGGAAGCTGTGTGACCATCAACAATTAACTTCTCCAAGCCTCAATTTTTTTTCATCTATAAAGTTTAAGTAATATCCACCATATCGATGCTCAGTAAATAGTACTTACTATGATAACAATGCAATTGGTATTAAAGGCTAGGCCCTCTCCATCTCTTTTTTGCCTTGGGTAAAAATTATAGCTCAACAGGAGCAAATATGTGGTACTTTAAATTAATCCTTTTAGTCCGGCCAGTGTGGCTCAGTTCATTGAGCGTCAGCCCATGAACCAGGAAGTCACTGTTCAATTCCTGGTTAGGACACATGCCCGATTGCAGGGTTGATCCCTAGTAGGGGGCATGCAGGAAGCAGCCATTGATGTTTCTCTCTCATCGATGTTTCTTCTATCTCTCTCTCCCTCTCCCTTCCTCTCTCTGAAATCAGTAAAAACATATTTTTAAAAAAATTAATCCCTTTAGGATTATCTATACTAGAAAGGGAATCAAGTCTGAAAGTCTGTGTTCCCCTTGTTCTAATGAGCAGGCTTATGGCCATGGGCCTGTCTGCTATTCTTGGCGTTTGTCTCTAGTCCTGTAGCCTAGAGGAAGGAACTGTTGTAAATCTCACATGTATCTAGCTAACCTTTCTGGGGTTTTGGTCTGTTTCTCATGGAAAGATTCTTGTCCTTTTTGGCCCTGTTACACTCTTTTTGACCCTATAATTTATCGGGATCTCAGGGACTCTGACTGTCTGATTTGAGTCCTGTTTTTATAGATGAATCTGTTCACCTATTTGTGTGCCAGCTCTGTCTTAAAGGAGTTGTTCTTTCCATTTTAGCGATATCTCAGAAGAATCTATAACTAGCTTGCGTAGGTTCAGCAAGAGATTTACAGTTAAGATTTTGGAGAAACCTGAGAAGACAAAGTAGTCTGTGTTCTGGACTCATCTTTTTCTTCCTGAAGATTTTAAAGTGGATTTGAAGTTGTGAATACTCAGTTTCTTTGGGTGGGATATGCATCATTTTCTCTCAGAGGTGTAAGTTAACTCAGTATCCACAGTACACTAGTACCCTTCAGGTTCATGTGAATAGATGAAATGGATAGAATGACATAATCTTCCATCAATAAACTGCTCCTCCCCCTCTAAAAGTCTTCCCGTTCACATCGTCTGCAGTCTCTCTGGCACTGCGGTGCTTTACCCCCTTTTCCTTCTGGTTTAAGCAGTTAAGAGACATAGGAAAGGCAGAGCTCTGTGTATCACATCTCAGATTTGATGCGATGGACATTTCTTTCAGGCCTATAGGAAGCTTCCTGCTGTGATCACATTTCTTTCTTTCAATTACTAGTGTAGCTTATCCAGGATAATGGTTGCCCAAGATGTGTTCCTTCAATTTGCAAGAAAATCTTCTGTCTTCTCCTTGGTCACACAGCCTTTCAATATTAATATGTCCTCTCCTGTTCTATATTATCCCTATCAATTACAACCCTTCCCCATCCCTTCTTCTCCTCTTGCTTTGGACTATTTTAGAATACAAAATCTGTGACCTTCATTTTCTCCAGTCCTAAAATTAGGTCTGCCCAATAGGCACTGGGGCTTTCGGGGGCCTGGGGGTTAAAGGAGCCTTGACCGGCTTTCCACCCGGTCTGATTTCAGGTCATGAACATGCAGTGCACAGGGAACCTGGACCTGATCCCCTTGCGGGGACGGCGCCGCAGGAGGTCAGGAGACCTCCCCCGGCCTTCCCCAGCCATCGGCCTACAGCCCCGGGCTGTGTCCACCACTCACCTGGCATCCTGCACACAGGTGTTCCTCCCTACTTCATCTTCCTTTTCTGCCTCTGTCTTTGCCTTTTGGGATTTAGGGATTCAGAACACTGTTGGGGTTGGGGTGGGTATATGTATGTGGGGGGTTGTATGATTGGACCCTTGTGGGCTTTTTAGAAATCAGTTTCATGTCTCTAAAAGTGGAGGGGCGGGCTTCTTGGTTCAGATAAAAGACTGAGTATAGTTTCCATAGCCACAGCTGTCTCATGGAAAGAAGAGAGGGCCAGACTTTATTTCTTATTGTATCTGAGCTATTGTCATTAGCTTGCTGAGTCCTGCAGAGAGATAGATAGTATTAAGGAACCCTGCTCTGCTGAGAACTGAGAATGGTTGAATAATGATTTCTCAGATTTGGGATGGGAGGACTAGGGGCACAGACATCTTGGAAATAGACGTGCCTTCTAGTATAGAAGGATTCTCTGGACAGTTTCCTTTTGCTCTGCAAACTACACTCTGTTTCCTTTCCTTCTTCCTCCTCCTTAAAAGATCCTTTGGTTCTTCCAAACTTTCTGACATTGCTTCGCTTTGTAGGGGCAGGAATTCAGGATCTGCTGATTTGAGTGGCAAATGGTAACATAGAGTCCTTTTTTCTCCAGGTGCTTTCTGAGACTTCGTCTTCCAGGCCTGGTGGCTACCGGCTCTTTTTGTCTTCACGGCCACCTACGGAGATGAAGCAGAGTGGCCTAGGTATGGTTTTCCAGCTTCTCTCACCTGTTGTTGGGAAAGGGTGTCTGTCTGTCCTTCAGAGTTTTATTGTGGGAATTGGGGTCATCCAGTCAGTAGAATTGTCTGGTGGGGCTAGGGAGGATGAATTTGGAGAAGCCATATTTAGGTGTGAACTTTGATCCCAATGACTATTTCAATTCCAGGAAGGTGTTTGTCTTCTGGTTTTCTATACCAATCCCCCTTTCTCTGACTGAAGGGCATTTTTTGGCTTCTCCTCTCATTCCTTATCTGTCCCTCCAGTCTAGCCCAGACCTTAAGGGGCCATGGAGACTCTGAATCTTCAGAGTTATCAGAGACAGAGCTATAAATAGAGGTACTCATGAACCCTATAAGTGTCATATTCCTCATTTGGAGAATTTGTGCCATGTCTTTCTCTGAGATCTGTGTTTATTATATCCTTGCTCTGACCCTTTCTATCTCCATGCCCTCTCCATCATCTCTCCTAATCCTATAATTTTTTTTCCTTCCTTCCTGAAAATTGAGGGACAAATCTGAGACTGGTATAGTGGCAGAGGCTTCTCTCAGGACTTTGAGGGAATGTCTCTTGATTTTTTTTTTTTGATTCCTGGAGAGGGGTGGAGAACATCATTCAACCTTTCCTCAGAACACAGACTGCAGGAAGGACCAAGCCTCAGAGGGTATTGTATTCTTTGGGAGTGGGGAGTGGTTCTTGGGAGGGGCTATCTTTGAACACAGTGCCTTGTGGACCAGTAACTAAAAATGGCAGGTAGTGATAATTGTGTTGGGTCTGGGCTTGGTCCCCTGGCTCTTTCTATCTTGTCCTATATTCTCTTCATTTAGCTCCTTTGGTTTTTCTGTTACCTTTCTTTTTGGCAGCCAATTTCTTGGCCCCAAAACGGTCAGCATTTGGACCAGCAGAGAAAGATTTTGGTAACTTTCCAGGCTAATTTTATGGGAGTAGGTTGCCTTCTAGATTCCTGAAATGAGATAGATGGTTTGGGTCATGAAAAATAAATGACGGATGTACACATCTGTGATACAGCCTTCTCATCCCAGAAGTCCCAGTAAAGAATAGATTTCAAGTAGGCTTGAAAAGAGGATAGGTGTGTCTGGCCCAGTTAAGTGGGAGTGCTGTCATGAACAAGGCAGAGGTATCGGCATGGTAATTGACAGATGGTGTTGGTAAGGTGGAGACTACCCTCTGAGATGATCCAAGAACTGAGCAGGACAGGATGGCAGGACTGCACCAGAACATTATTTACTAGAGGAAATAAAAAAGCTTGGGGTGGTCGGGGACAAAGCCAGCTAGTTTCAGATTCTCTGAAGAAAAACAGACAATTTAGCAACCCTTATTACTTTCTGAAACCTCATTCTAGAGCCTGTTTGAGAACGAAAGGTAGAAGAAGTTGCTGCATAGAAGAGCAGTCCTGAATTCAAGGGTGGAGATTAATAGCCATCTGAGCTTTCTTAATTTCTGTGGTGACCCCAAAATGCTGGGACCCCTGAAACTATGGCCCCTTCTTTGTAGGATCAAAAGAAACTGACCTCCTCCCTACTTTATTCATCTTTCCTATGAATGTTAAGTTCTCAAGCCAAACCCAGGGTCTTATCTAAGATGGATTTGGAAGTAGTGGGGCAAATGCCACAAACTTGGGTGTTAGTCTTATCTCTTCCTTCCCACTCTGTCCTCATGGGCTATATATGGTAGGAGAAGGGACTATGAGTCCCAATCCTACTCTTGATCAAATATTTGGGACGATGACTGACTTGATTTATTTGCTTCAGAGATTTTTCAAGTTTTATTTACTTCTCTGATTGGCAATAGGGTTCTCTTAGATTTCTTTGGACATCTGATTTGGAGCATAAGGCTTAAAAGACAAACTTTTGAGAGCAGGGAAAATCGTCTTTTTTGTTGTTTCCTGCTCACTAGGTCCTCCTTAGTAGGGTGCTCTGCACATAGTAGGCATACCATACATATAATCACCTGACTTTTCACATGCCTTTCAATTTGTGTCCATCTTCACTTCAGAAACAACCTGTTTCTTCTTGATAAAAAAATAACTTTTTTTTCCCTAATTGAACACAGTTGATCCTCGGAGTCATGAGATCTGGATTCTAGTCCAACTTAGCTCCTAACAAACTGTATGATCTTGAACAAATGAGGTCCCTTTTGAATCTCAGTGTCTTCATCTGTAAAATGAGAAGGTCGAACTGGATAATTTTTCAGCTTTAAAAATTCAGTGAATCTCATACTTCCTTTCTTGGGAAAGGTAAAAAGGCCTAAACGGAGATAGAAGGGAGGGAATGTTGGATGAAAAATTTAGGAGAAATTGGAACTTATGAGAACTTGGGATTTGAGCTGAGTGCTCAAAACGTAGTCTGTAGTTTCAATCAAAGTTCTTTACTTTTAACCTATTAGGGATTAGATATATGGGTTCTTTGAACCTTATATCCAGAGTAAGGAACACGGAATCAAATCTAGGGATATATAGAGTGATTGCCTATTCTTTTAGCATTCCTGAGAGCCATGTGGAAAGCATAGTCTACCTCTTTCAGTAGCTTTGAGTCCCCTAATATCACTAACCCTGCACTGTAGTGATCCCTTGTATCAGCCATGTAGATCTTCAGGAGAATCCCTACTTTGCTTGCTCAGTATAGCTATGAAAGTAGTGAAAGCTGTTTGTGGCTGTGTGTAGTAGCCACAAGATGGTGGCTCTGAATGGCTGTGTGTGTGTGTGTGTATCTTGATGTTGTCATGTGACGTTGTGTGTACTTCTGTGTGGTAATTGCAGCTTTGCGTGGCTACTAATGCACTCCCGGCCTTGCAGGCTCACAGTGCACAGGGCTATTCAGCACCACAGTGCTGGGTGGCTCCTCCAGCGCCCCGAATCTTCAGGACTACGCCCGC
Organism: Myotis brandtii; assembly: GCF_000412655.1. Taxonomy (NCBI): domain Eukaryota; kingdom Metazoa; phylum Chordata; class Mammalia; order Chiroptera; family Vespertilionidae; genus Myotis; species Myotis brandtii. The sequence goes on from NW_005369870.1 coordinate 3,941,958, forward strand.
AGCCATGGCAAAAAGCTACCACCTGCCAGTCTGAAGCATCGAGATGGTATGTGGGTGGGTTTGGGGGAGCAACTCTTTTCTTCATTTGTCCTCCAGCAAGGACACAGTTCAAGTACTATTCATGCTTAAGATGGCACTGATGCTGGCCTTTTAACAAGTTTATTCATCAATTATAGAGGGGAGAAGGAACTAAGGCCTCATCCACCTCCATTTGCACTCTCTCTCACCATACAAGTATTACTTATTTATGCTTATCCCTTCATGAACTCCCACATACAGCCCTGCTACATCAATTTACTCCACCTCTATATTCTTTCCTGGATTCTGGGATATAGGGGTAAGGACCAAGGAGGATGATCAGGAAGAATGTAGTCGAGCCTTGATTAAAATCCTGGAAATCAGGGATGGGGAAGTTGCTTAGCAAAGTCTGGAAAGATAATATGGAAAGAGACTGGGGGAAGGGATGAAAGTTTCTACAAATATTTTATTTCTAGCCCTAACCGGTTTGGCTTGGAGGATAGAGCATCAGCCTGCGGACTCAAGGGTCCCAGGTTCGATTCCGGTCAAGGGCATGTACCTGGGTTGCGGGCACGTCCCCAGTGGGGAGTGTGCAGGAGGCAGCTGATCGATGTTTCTCTCTCATCGATGTTTCTAACTCTCTATTCCTCTCCCTTCCTCTCTGTAAAAAATCAATAATATATATATATATATTTTTAAAATATTTTATTTCTAAATGATGAAAAAGAGGATGTGGTGGTGAAATTAGAGTTGTTTGTAGGGCTGTATCGTGGTAGAGATGACACATGGATTCCTAAGGAGAGATACCAAAGGAAAAATATTGAAATGTGGTAGTTAGGAATCTAAGGGTGGGGGTGGGAGCAGGTCATATACTAACTGTAAAGAACAGAGTATGTTGCTGGCAAATTCCAGAGCAGAGGGTGGGGACAGGTGTGGGTATAATCCCCATGATGTCTTTTCTCCTCAGAGTTCTTGTTTGTCCCGGCCGTAAAACGATTTTCTGTGTCGTTTGCAAAGCATCCGACTAACGGTACGTTTGCTTCTGATTCAGTGTCATTCATCATCACCATGTCACCTCCAGACACTTAACCTCTGAGTTCTGACACTGATTGTTCCTCTCCTACCACTGTGTCAACACCCTGCTGTCTCTGAATGAAACACTCACTAAGTGTCCCTCTTGGGACATATCCCTTGTGTGACAAACCTTAGCCTTGGCTGCAGCCTGGCTGCCCTATCCCTGTAGCGACTCAGGGTATTACTTCCATGGTCACCATCATCACCACTGTGTCACTTTTTTCAGCATCATCACCAAAACATTCAACCTCTCTCTTTCCCATCACATGACTGCTGGGCTTTGTACAAACATGATAATGGTTCCCCATCTTAAGAAGAAAATAGTATTTCCTATATTATCCTTATTTCTTCTTTCCAGCCCCAACCCCACAACTCAGCTGATGTAATTTTTATCTTCCTATTTTTTTCTCCAACTCTTTTGTTGGAGTGGATCACTAGTTTGTTTCCCTTGGGAGCAATGCTGCAGTTCCCAGCTCCCAAACCTACCTATAAGGACATTGGTCTTGAGTATATAGTCTCCCATCTCCATATTCCTGTATCCTACCATTATGTGTACTTGGTGTGGTTCTTGTGCTCCTGACATCTGCTTTATGTTACTACTAACCTGGGGCCTGGGCTTAGAAAACAGGAGCCCAAATTAATCTGGAAAAAAAGAGAGAAAGAAAGGAGTAGGAGATAGTAGGTAAAGGAAAAAGAATTATACCTCGAGTTTTTACATGTGATTTCCATGTAGCCCTAGCCTGCCTAAGGCACTGCTGTCTCAAGCTTGAAGTGATGAGTTTAGATGTCTGTTGGGATTCTAGGGGAGCTTAGGAATGAGTGATGTAATAACATTTCAAGAATATTGAAGAACTGGGTCTACCCACACGAAGATGGGAGACCAAGAACTGAAGGGCTGTGCTCTCTTTGTAGGGTCTGGCAGGAGAACCCCAGGGCTCACTCCCTGTTTTATCTTTTATATCTTTTTAAATTTATTTTAGAGGAAGGGAGAGAGAGAAAGAGAAAGAAAGAAACATCAATGTGAGAGAGAAACATCGATCGTTTGCCTCCCACATGTGCCCTGACCGGGATCAAACCCACAACCTGGGTATGTGCCTTGACCAGGAATTGAACCCGCCACTTTTTGGTGTGCGGGATGATGCTCCAACCAACTGGAAAAAAAGAGAGAAAGAAAGGAGTAGGAGATAGTAGGTAAAGGAAAAAGAATTATACCTCGAGTTTTTACATGTGATTTCCATGTAGCCCTAGCCTGCCCAAGGCACTGCTGCCTCAAGCTTGAAGTGATGAGTTTAGATGTATGCTGGGATTCTAGGGGAGCTTAGGAATGAATGATGTAATAACATTCCAAGAATATTGAAGAACTGGGTCTACCCATACGAAGATGGGAGACCAAGAACTGAAGGGCTGTGCTCTCTTTGTAGGGTATGGCAGGAGAACCCCAGGGCTTACTCCCTGTTTTATCTTTTATATCTTTTTAAATTTATTTTAGAGGAAGGGAGAGAGAGAAAGAGAAAGAAAGAAACATCAATGTGAGAGAGAAACATCGATCGTTTGCCTCCCACATGTGCCCTGACCGGGATCAAACCCACAACCTGGGTATGTGCCTTGACCAGGAATTGAACCCGCCACTTTTTGGTGTGCGGGATGATGCTCCAACCAACTGAGCAATGTAAATTTTTTAAATAAAAACAATTCTACAGCATTTACTGTCATCTGGCAATAAAATAAGGGTAATGAAAGCAATATTAATAAATGTTTGCCCTAACCAGTTTGGCTCAGTGGATAGAGCGTCAGCCTGCAGACTGAAAGGTCCCAGGTTCAATTCCGGTCAGGGGCATGTACCTTGGTTGCAGGCACATCCCCAGTGGGAGGTGTGCAGGAGGCAGCTGATAGATGTTTCTCTCTCATCGATGTTTCTAACTCTCTATTCCTCTCCCTTCTTCTCTGTAAAAAATCAATAAAATATATTTTTTAAAAAAATAAATGTTTAACTATACTTCCAACAAAGGACACCTACAAAACACAAATTGCTTCTCAGCAGTTTCTCACTTTGTTAGTCATTTCTAGTTGGAGACACTTTAGAGCAGAGTAATATCTCCTTTTAGCATGATCCGACCTAGTTGTTTTCTTGACTTTTTTTTAGAATGAATCTCTTCTACATCATCTTATACAAGGTTCATATACTCATCAAAACCAATGATGTAGCCCTCTATCCACATAAACACTTGCTCAAAAAGCCATACCTGAATCCAAGATCTGTTTTGCAAGTATCTGAAGATGAGGTTGATGGGCTGCACCATCACCTGCAGCTTTTGGCCCTGGCCACTGTACGCCATGGTGGAAAGCTAACAAAGACCACACTAAGCCACGTGCTACCTCAGAAAGCTAAATCTGGAATCTATCCTTTATATCTTTAGTTTCTTGTGCAGTGTCTCTTGTCTTCCAGATAAATCTAGTTTTGTTATGTATAGTTTTCTTCTGTCCAAGCGCTAAGATTTTCTGAGGGAGGTAAAATTAGCTTGACTTTCTGGCTGGAAAATCCTCCAGATACTGATCCTCTCTGTTCCTCAGCCAGTGGCAGCTGCTAGATTTTAGCCTTGTTAGGCTATACAACTCCACTAGGCACTGCTGAAATCTCCCCAGCTTGACTAGCTTATACTTGTTCAATTTATACCCTGACCCAAGCTCCCATTTGTGCCTGTGACAGGAGCTCTCCATTAAGAGTGGCCTAGCTGTACCTTAACATTTAGCTTTACACTCTTCTGGCCTTCATGTGCCGCAATCTTCTCCAGAGTAGAACCTCATGTACAAACCCCAACCCCACAGCCTGGGACTTGGACATGGAGACATGTTTCTTAGGGTACAGAATATAGTACCAGGAACTTGGGCCCCTGAAATCAGAGTTAAATTATAGATCTCCTAATTCTTAGGCTCTAGCAGGAAAGATCCAAATTCATAAAGCAGATCCTCAAACCTATATACCTCTAATTTCCTGAAGCCTTGGTTAGCAGCCTCATCAGTTGAAAAAAAGAAGAATTAATTCTACCAAAAGGAGGAGAGGAAGAAAGCCCTGGAAAATTCAGGTATAGTGCAGGAGGACAAATTCAAGATCTCTTCCAATACCCTGCACAGTTTCTCAGGGGTCTTCTGGCCTTTGTTCTTCTTGTACTTTAGCTTGGGGGCTACAGTGCTTGATAACCAGAATCTGGGATCTAACTCTTGGCAATAGGAGAAATTTAGACCTATTATATCTCTTGCTGAAAATTATCTAGATTTAATTTGGCCCTCTGGACAACATGAGAGCTCTACACCATGGCCAAATCTTGCTTGACTGACTGAGCAATTACAGAGTGGATGTGCTGCCTGCAATTGTTTGTGGCAGATTAGTCACAACATTGTGCCAGTCTACTGTCCCATCATGGCAACAAGTCTGGCTTTGAAATAACAGCTAGAAAAACTGGGCCTGGCTTTAGAAGAGAGGCAAGGGAATGCTGTCTCCTTGCTTTGATGGGAGAACATCTCTCAGCCATCATTGCCTCTATTCCTGATAAGCTTTGGCCACATCCTGACTACGTCAAGTATACATATGTGGCCCATTACTAAACTGCACACTGAACTCACCAAAGTAAACTAATATTGGAAAAGAGACTGTGGCTCACTCTTATGCAGAATGTCAGAGTGTGCCAATTATATTTGCCACATCCATTTATTTCCTAGGGACCCACACAACTGTCTGACCATTGGTACAGTTAGTGCTTGAATAGAGCTGAAACCTCTCTTGACATTCAAACTAAGGTCTCTGGAATCCATAGTTTCATGGGATCACCCCATGTAACAAGTTCTGGTCTGGGAGTTCTGAGCAGTCATCCTCAGCTACTTTGATCCTACCTTTGCTATACCAACATCCTGTCATCAGGTCTTAAGACCCCATATCTTTTCCCCAGGATCTTTTCCCTACTGTTCCTGGGGCTTCTACATGCCTTTCACTATCTTCAACCTTTTGCAGCTCAATCACATATATCCACAAAGTTTGCCAATCATATAAAATAATAAGTGGTTCAGGACTGAAGCTTTTCCACTGACCAGCTGAACAAAATGCAATTAGACCTACCAGCAGTAGGAAGAAAATATAAAATTATCTAACTTTTGGCTTCTGTAATGGATACAGTATCTCCAAAGTCCTGAGATTTATGCAAACATTTTTTGAGTCTATATATTTGAACAAGAATAAAGGATGATTAGCCAGTAATAGCATTTTCACATATTGATTCCATTTTTTAAATGCTCTGTTTTACACAGGCTTTCCTGCCAATCTCCTATGCCTGCTGTCTAACAACAGCCATATCTGTGTCTGTCTAAGAGTTTGGTCCAGAGAGCTGCCCTGAGCCCTTAGGAGCCTTTTTAGCTTCAAACTTTATCTTGATAACTCTATACCATTCTTGACATTCTTCTCTGAATGACTTTGAATCTTTTTATCTCTATCCCAATCTCATAAATATATTGGACTGAGAAGTGGGACCTATCCAGAGTTTGTCCAAGAATGATCTGGGATACTGGGCCTCTAGACAAGGCTCCCACAGAACTCCAAAGCCTGCTTACCCCTGTTCAGAATGATGTGACTTCTGTCGGCACTGACTGAATTATGCTCAGTGAGAAAGGGGAGGGCCTATTGTATGATGAGGTCTCACTAGCCCCTTCTTTTAGACTTACTGTGTGATGCCAACCCTCTTCTTTTCCTGCAAGAGATTCCCAGTGGCTCTGACCATCTCTGCTTCTTTCTCAGCTCACTTTTGAGCTGAGTGGCTCCACTTCCCAGTAATGCTTGTGCCAGTCAGTGCCCCCCTCATTGTCTCTCCCTCTTCTCTTTCTTTATCTTTGTGCTTCCTGCCGTGGTACCCCTACCCCCTGCAGAGCTGCTGGATGACCAGCACCCTGTGGTCCGGTTGCTGCGCCGTTTTTCCTCTGACTGCCCAGGGGGCCAGCCAGTCTCCTTGGATGCCACGCTGGCGCATCACCTGCACCAGTGCTCCTACCACCTGCGCCTCTTCCGGAACTGGCTGCGCTCAGGCCAGGATGACCCCGAGTGCCTCTACGGTACCCCCTGCCACCAAGCTGGCTGCTGCCACTACCCTGGCTGAGACTGACTGCTTGGCTTATTGCACTTCTGGCAGGAGAGCCCACTTAATCCTTTCTTTTATTTAACCTCAGGTTATGTGACTTGCATTTTAGTTGCTTGGATGGGATTGGGGCCAGACTGCCTGGTAGTTATAGCATTGGCTGCTCATTCCTTCCTCACTGCCTCCTAATGCTACCCATTCCCAATTCTATTCAGTACAGGGTTAGTTTCTTGCCCTGGATTCCGTTCTTATCTCTATAACCTTCTACTACCACCATCTTCAAATCCAAACATTTTTCTACCCACTCTGAGGATCTAGAGACTGTACCTCTCTTGCTCTCCTACCACTAGAATACAGGGGGAAACTGAGGCACAGAAATCTCAGTCGAATCCTTGAAGCCAACAAGAGCCAGAGGTTAGAAGATAATCAGGTATAATTCTTTTGATGTTTTAGTCATTAGTGAACAGGAGGCTATGTCTTGCATAGATATTGCTGTCCTGCCTACTCTTAGTTCATTTAGGGAGACATAGAGGAGGCACGGGAGAGACTGGGGACTGAAAAGTGGTTGGGATGTGTGCTTCTTGGTTCTCCAATGGGGACATTTTTTCAATAGGCCCTGGGATTAGGATTTAGGTTTGCCCTGTATCCTACTCAGAGTGGTGGACCTACATTGGAATTATTGGGTTCAGAGCAGAGAATCAGTACTTATTATTTCTCCTAAGGGGGTTTCCTCATTTTCCTGATGGGATGGAAAAAAACGAACAAGTCTGGGGTCTTCCAGTGAGAACAGAAGGGAGAAGCTTTGATGTGATGGAAATGACCAAGAAAGAACTTCCATTCCCCAGCCTATTCATGCATGTGATTTTCCTGGGCTGAGCTCCATATGTACTGCATGCCCTCCAGCTTGCTTCCAGATATTCTAGCCTTTCTACCCATATCCTAAATCTGCATGAACCCCATCTCAGATTACATGTCCTCCACCTTAATCTGGTTCTCTTATACATGACCCCTGAAACCTGCTATTTCTTTCCAGCTCCATGACCTCCCTAACCTCATTTAGACCTACAATTTCACCCATTACTTATGGACTTTTGTTTTATTCCCCCAGAAAGTGTAAGAGCAATGTGGGTGTTTACCCTATTGGGATTCTGTGTATTTTTCCATGGGACATTGCAAGCTCTCCATAGGTAGGGTGAGAGGTGTTTTACCTGGAGGCCTTAGCAGGTAGACTTTTTAGGAAATCTGAAGGTGACAGAAATAGACTTCTATTGGGGCTCTAAAGAGTTCCCTCTCATGAGAATCTTGGATTCCCCACACTCCAAAAGCCATCAACTCTTCTGATGGCTCTCAGGGACTCTCCATGCTTCCTTGGCCAGTGGGGGTATATCTGGCAGGAATAATATTGACTTTGTCCATCTCTTTTCTAACAGGATTTGAAGGGTGCTCCATGGTGCCTACCATCTACCCCCTAGAAACGCTGCATAATGCCCTTTCCCTGCATCAAGTAAGTGAATTCTTGAGTGGAGTCTGCCAGCGCCACACTGATGCCCAAGCACAGGCATCTGCAGGTATGGAGAATACTCTTGTTTTGTATCCCTATCTCTGCCTTCATTCCTATGCTTTCTAGAACATGAGTAAAAAATGAAAAATATAGGCACTCCAAATACATACAAAAATAGACTTGAAAAAAAGATGTTTAATTGTAGGCCAACTCAAAATAATAGAAAAATCATTCCTTCCCAAATTAATTTATAAATTTAGTGTGATCCAATAAAATACTGCTGGTTTTCTAAAGTCAGACAAATCAATTCTGAAGTTCTCATTGAAAAGTAAACAAGCAAGAATAGCCAAGAAAACCTTGATTTTAAAACATTATATAAAACTTTTATTTAAAAAGTGTAATATTGGTATATGAATAGACAGAGAGCAATCAAACAAAGTAGTAAATTTAGAAATAGATGAAGTTAGCATTTCAAAATATTGGGGGAAAGATATACTTTTTAATAAATGGAGTTGGAACAATTGAATATTCATTTGGCAAAAATTAAAATTGAATCCATACTTCATGCTATATACCAGTATAAACTCCATATAGATCAGAGATCTAAATGTAAAACTTAAACCATGCAATAGGTAGCTCCAAGGGCTTCTCCTTTTACAGAAACACCAAAAAATCAAGCAAAAACTGATACAGTCAACTTTATCAGAACTCTGGAACATAGTCAAAGGTTTGCAACCACCAGGAAAATTCTGAATCAAGAAGGAGGTAACCTAAAAATGGCAGGAAGCTTTCCAGTATTTTTACTTGACCTCCTCCCACTCCTATCCCCACCTTGGTAGCAGGCGTGAACATGGCAACCCATGCTCTCAAGGTGGGACCCTAGTCTTTGGTTCCAGAAGGAGCAGAATAGACTTTATTCTCCAAGATTTGTATTCGTTCTAATTTGTGTGTAGGCTACCTGAAGTACTGACACAGGGGGCTTACCTTTGTTGTACCTAACTTGGAACTCACTCAGTATATAAATGTGGCTATGCAGAGGATATTACTTGAAAACACTGTAAAGCAAATGAACATGATGTCTGGGACAAAAATTATAGTTGAGGCAAACAATAGGCATACGGAAAGCCTGGGAAGAGAGTTTCTTTAGGAAATTAGTCATTCAAAAGCACCCACATATACTGGTAAATTTAAAAAGCTATGCACATGCCTGGGGAAGGACACCTGAGCATAACATACATGAGAAGACCCTAACTCTAGATTCAACACAAGCAGAGAGTGAAGGCTAAGGCAGTGTTGTAAATAGTCTGGCTAAGGAGTACCTCAACATAGAACCAATCTGCAAACACTGTGAGAACTCCTCTCTCCTTTCCTCCTTTCTACTCCTTTCCCTCCTTCCCCCCTCTCTCTTTTTATTCCTGATATATTCAAGGAAATTCTTATCAGAGCCCTAGCTGAACATAAACCAAAGTAACAAAGATTTCACAGACTGCACATGACAAAGAAGACAGACTTTATAAAAATAGTTTAGAAAAATCACTAAACAGTCGCCAGTGTGACTCAGTAGTTGAGTGTCAACCCATGAACCAAGAGGTCACTGGTTCAATTCCCAATCAGGGCACATGCCCAGGTTGCAGCTTGATCCCCAGTAGGAGACATGCAGGAGGCAGTTGATTGATGTTTCTATCTCTCTGTCCCTCTCCCTTCCTCTATCTCTAAAAATCAATAAAAACATATTTAAAGAAAATGAAAAAGCACTAAACAGCTGTAGATCACAGCAAACAACAAAAAGAAACCCTGAGGGGAGAGGGGCAATTTGATTTTCAGAGTTAATACATTATAATAGTAAAAATGTCCTTTTTTCAACAGAAAGAATTATATAATATGCAAAGAAACCAGACAGTGTGATCTTTTCACAGAATAAATTAACAAAAATAATCCTTGAGGAAACACAGACATTAGACTTTCTAGACAAATATTTTAAATAAGGAAAGGAAACCAGGTTCAGAGAACTAAAAGAAATCAGGAGAATGATGTCTCAACAAATAGAGAATATCATTAAAGTGATAGAAAATATCAAAAGAAACCAAACAAATTCTGAGGCTAGAAAGTATAACAGAAATGACAAATTTGCTAGAGGATTTCTTAGAAGATTTTAACAGGCAGAAGAAAGAATCAGCAAACTTAAAGATAGGTCATTTGAAAAAATATCCAGTCTGAAGAGGAGAAATTGAAAAGAATGAAGAAAAATGAACAAAGCCAAAGAGATTTGTGGGACACCATAAACATACCAACATGTGCATAATGGGAGTTCTAGAAGAAGAGAGAGAAAAAAGGGTAGAAAAAATAATTGAAGAAATAATGGCTGAAAACTTCTCAAATTTGATAGATACAAATATATACAACCTAGTAGTTGGAAGATAAATGTAAAGAGAGCTACTCTGCGACACATTTAAATCAAGTTGGCAAAGACAAGGACAGAGAAAACCTTTTGTTTTGGTTTGTTTTTTGTTAATCATCACCTAAGGATATTTTTCCATGGATTTTTTTTTTAAGAGAATGGAAGGGAGAGGGAGAGACACAGAGAGGGAAACATGAATGTGAAAGAGACACATTGACTAGTTGCCTCCTGCACACACCCCAACCCGAGCTGGGGACCAAGCCTGCAACTGAGGTACAATCCCTTGACCAGAATTGAACCCAGGACCCTTCAGTTAGTAGCCAATGTTCTATCTACTGAGCAAAATCAGCTAGGGTGAGAAAGTCTTGTGGCTCAGTGGTTGAGTGTCAACCCTGGAATCAAGAGGTCATCAGTTTGATTCCCAGACAAGGCACATGCCCGGGTTGCAGGCTCAATCCCCAGTTGGGCGTGTGCAGGAGGCAGCCAATCAATGATGTTTCTCTCATTGATGTTTCTTTCTTTTTATCCCTCTCCCTTCCTCTCTGAAATCATTCAGTAGTTTAATTTTTAGTGATATTGGTACCATTTTAAAACTATATTTATAATAGAATAATGCAAATAAGATAAGTAATTATGTTCATATTACTAGGAACCAGGATTTTCAAGGTATACAAGTACAAATTCAAAAGATTTTTTAAATGCTGTCATTTTACATTTGAATTGAAAATATCAGTATGAATTCAGGGTTTTTTAGTGCTCTTTTTAACAGTATGCATTAGCAGCGGTAGCAATGAGCTCCCTTAGTGTATAGATTTTGGTCTCTACATATCATTCACCTCTACCAGGATTCCCATGGGAAAATGACTGCTTCTTGGTCTAGTGAGTGTTTTTTCATCTTTCTAAAAAAAAAATCACACACTCTCCCACCCCTACCCGGAGCCTCTTTAGGCATTTTTTTCCCTAGTTACCCCCACCACACAAAATTTTAATACCACACATATACTGTGTATATATGTATGTATTGTGGCCATTTGATGGACACAAATCAATAGAATAATATCTAAGAATATTTTCATCCTCACCAAGAACTAATTTTGTTGAGACTGCATGGTCTAGGGCAGTGGTCGGCAAACTGCGGCTCGCGAGCCACATGCGGCTCTTTGGCCCCTTGAGTGTGGCTCTTCCACAAAATACCACGTGCGGGCGCGCACGTACAGTGCGATTGAAACTTCGTGGCCCATGCGCAGAAGTCGGTTTTCGGCCTGGGCAAGTCTATTTTGAAGAAGTGCTGTTAGAAGAAGTGGGGGTACGTTTGCTGAGGTCGACCCCTCAGATTGAGGACGTTTTTAGCAAAGGTCAGCTTAGGAGTACCCTAATTAAGTTAATAACAATGTACCTACCTATAAAGTTTAAGTTTAAAAAATTTGGCTCTCAAAAGAAATTTCAATCGTTGTACTGTTGATGTTTGGCTCTGTTAACTAATGAGTTTGCCGACTACTGGTCTAGGGCAAGGAAGGCACAAGGTGATCCTGAGACAAAAGCAAAGAAGCCATCAAGCCTGAAGAGGCTCCCACTGACCAGACTGGAATATTTTAGCATTAAAACTAATTTGTGCCCTGGCTGGGTTTGCTAAGTGGTTAGAGCATCGGCTTGCAGATTGAAGGGCCCTGGGTTTGATTCCAATCAAGGGCACGTATCTGGGTTGCAGGCTTAATCAAACATTGATGTTTCTCTTTGTCTTTCCTCACTTTCTCTGTCTCTCCCCCTCCCTTCCATTGTCTCTAAAAAAATCAATGGATAAAATATCCTCAGCTGAGGATTAATAACAACAACAAAAATAATAATTTGTAGTAATTAATTAAAGTACACTGAATATATAAAAAGACACAAACTCATAGTGAATCTTACAAAAAATAAAATAACTATCATCTGCAACTATTGGAGAATACTTTTCACCAACTCTTTCCTCTGAAAACTAAAGGGAAATAAACACATCCTATGTTTTCAGTAACAACTGTAGTTCAGTGTAATCAAATAGTCCCAGTTGAAGAGGGAACATTCTTCTTTATAGAAAATATGCCAACTAATAAATATTAAAAGGATTGATAGAATTAGAAAATCAACATTTGACACCCCTAATAAAATAATTAAGGATCATCAATGGATACTAACACAATTAGTTGAAATGTTGGTGGGTTTGCATGGTGTCAAAGGATCACCTCTGATCAGAAAGGGGAAACTTTAAAATGGTGAGATTTTGTGGCCACCACTTTAACCCAATTAGTAAATTTAGTCTTACTTAGTAGGACAATGAAACATTATGTGCCCATAATATAATATAATCCTATATAATAAAAGTGTGATATGCAAATTGACCGACCGACTGAATAGCAGAACGACGATCTGGACGACCATCAGGGACCATGCTATGACACCCACTGGTGCCAAGCCAGCCAAGGCGGGTGCAATGCGATTGTTCGGGGGCCCGGCCATCGCCCCATGATTGCCCCATGATCCGCCCTGCAGAGGGAGGCCCAGGCCACCAGCTGGCTGACCGGTGGGCTATGGTGGGTGGGCAGGGCCTCCTGATGATTTCATGCATTGGGCCTCTAGTATAATATAATATACACAGGTATTGCCAAAGTGATTTAAACTGAATAATCTAATGATGCCTTTTATAGCTAACTTCCAGATTATAGGAAATACAAGGGATGGTGAAATGAGTTAAATGATTTTATGGGGAAGCAATCAGATGAATCGAGAATGTGGGAAATGACATTCTGTGAGACAACTGACTGTTCTTTTCAAAAAGTCACTGTGAAAAAAATAAATGGGTAGGAGGGCACTATCTAGAATAGTAAGGTCCTTTTATAGTAAGGTCCAAACATGTGTGGTTCATGTTTAGACCTTACTATAAAAGAAATTTTGGGAGTAATAAGGGAAAATTTGAATATGGATTGGGTATTACATGATATTAGGGTATTATTTTTTTAATTTTGTTAGGTTTATTAGTGGTATATGGCTAAATAAGAGAAACTCCTTATAATTTAGAAATGCATATTAAAGTATTCATTATGTCTATTATTTATTTTAGAGAACTTCAGCACCAAGAAATAGATGAAACAAGTATGGCAAAATGTTGACATGTGTTAATGTGTTAAATATAGATGAGTGTATGAGTATTGGTCGTACTAGTCTTTCAATGACTTTTTAAAAATATATTTGAAAATATTCATTATACAAAGTTTAAAATATTAAAAATGGTTTGTGTGAAGGATGCTTCTTCTCAGCCTGAGAAAATGTACATTGGTTTTTACTTATGTTGAGAACCTGTGGCACTTGGATTCTTCTTCATATGGTTTTTTCCCTTCCCTCTCTCCCCCACCTATCCAGCCCTCTTTGAGTCTATGCACAGCAACCAGGCCTCAGATGGCACATTTTCCCCACCCCGTACTCTTCATTCACCTACCATGCAACTCCGGCAGCGCTCTGAGAAGCCCCCTTGGTGTAAGTAATCCTTTTGGAACTGCCTAGACAAAGGCCAAGAGGGATGGAGGAATTGGTGAGTGAGAAACCTGTGCCTTGCTGGAAACCAAGATGAGAGTTGAAAGGCCAGGAATACAGTCAGGGAAGCAGTTTCATCTGCCTCTTCCAAGATGAAGGGAGGATCTGTTTACTGTGTCTTTTTTTTTTTTAATATATATTTTATTGATTTTTTACAGAGAGGAAGGGAAGGGATAGAGAGTTAGAAACATCGATGAGAGAGAAACATCGATCAGCTGCCTCCTGCGCACTCCCTACTGGGGATGTGCCTGCAACCAAGGTACATGCCCTTGACCAGACTCGAACCTGGGACCCTTGAGTCCGCAGGCCGACGTTCTATCCACTGAGCCAAACCAGTTAGGGCTGTTTACTGTGTCTTATCACCTCTGCCTCCCACACCCCTTCTATCTCACTGGGGAGGCTCCTAAAAGACAGTGGACCACCAGAGGGTCCTTAAGGAAGACAGGGTGGAGACTTCATTCTTCTCAGATCCCCACGTAGTTTCTACAGCTCCTCAAAGCACAGGTGACTTGGAAGGAAACCTGAATATTTAGAAAAGCTGGGGGAAGGAAACTAAAATCTGCTACTACTTTCAACTTTTTTCTCAAGTTGTCTGTTCTCAGGTGAGGTGATGCTTTTCCCCATCTCTTCTTTATCATCTCTAGCCTGTCACTAACTATCCTTGTGAACAGTGGGCCACAAGGAATCCTTAGAGTAACAGTAGGGAGGGAGATACCTGTAGTAATCAGGGCCAGAGACACCAGTGATGGAAAATCCTTTCTTTATTCATCCTGCCTCCAAGGAAGAACAAAAATCAAACATGCCTTTCACTATTTTACTTGGGTAGGACTTTAGCAAAGATTCATATTTCAGCATTGAAGTAAATAGTTGTCGAATTTTGCCCTTCTTCTGGCACCCAGTATGCAGAAGAAACTTCCTAACACCAAAAATTCTCCCCCTGGATTTCAGATTATCCTACACTCACCTTGTCATTGTCCCTTTTACCTGTCTCCGATAGCGTTTATGGTTCTCTGCCCGCCTCTTGTCCCTCTCCCGCTTATATTTCTGTTTGACCTCTTTGATTTGCCTGAATCAAACCACTAAGTGAGTATAAGGCTACTTCTACCCTTGAGTGAATTCAGCTTACAGCTTTTTTTTTTTTAATCTCAGTATCAGGTGTATAGCCTCATTGGTAAGCATTTTCAGGGTCTGTCTCTCTGCCCTAAATAAGCCTTGGCACAAAACCATGTTCCTCTTCTTTTTCTACTTGAAGCATGCCTCCTGTGATGCTTTACCGAAAAGAGGTTACTGGCATACCTTAAACACAATGACTGATTGCGCTTGCCAGCTTTCCCAGATTCTCTTCGATTATAAGATACTCAGATGTCCCCTATTTCCAAAAACTATAATTATTGATGTCAGAGTGCTTTAAATATAAAGTTACAATACCATTAATAAATATAATATTTACAAAGGGAAAAGTAGATTAATCCCCTACTAGAGGTTAATGAAGAAGTAGAGGTTGGGATAGGAATTGTCCCACAGTGTAATTGAAGATTCTACGGACTTCATTTTACTACTGTCAGGATCTGGGAAATTAGTTTTTAGGATATTAACAACCCTGTAACATCATATGTCCCAGTACTTAGAAGGTCTTCACTTTGAACCCATGGATGGATTTCAGGGTAAAGTTTATGAACACCAGGAATCATATATAAAGATTAATGTGAATATTCACATGTATATTTTTCTAGGAGGATAATCCATAACTTTCATTAGAGTTTCAAAGGAATCAGTGACACACACACACACACACACACACACACACACACTCCGAAAAGGTTAATTAAGAACTGCTGCCATTTAGAGATTCCATGGGGTTCTTCCATCTTTGGGTAAATCATTTTCTTTTCTATTATTCTGATTCACAAGGTTTTTCTACATTCTTCTGCTTACTTATACCTTGGGCTATAAACAATGATTACCTCTGCCTCAGAAATACATTGATTGCTTTAAACAAATGATTCTTAACCAAAGATGTGCATCAAACTTAATTGGAAGTGTTACATCAAAATATATTGCCTTCATCTCCCTCTCCATCCCACACCTTTACCCTAAACCTAAGAATTAGAATCTCTGGAGATTCTATGTAACCCCAATTATGAGCCACTGGGATAAAGTATTCATATGTTTTCAAAGTATGAATAATGGATCAAGAAAATTTAAAATTTGGATAAGGGTACATTTGTAAAAGAACTGGATGAAGTGGGCCTCAGCACTTTCTCCTGAAGACTTAGATGTACCTTAGTGCTACTCCTATAGTATACGTTAGGCCAGAGCAACAGTTTCTGAGCTGGGCTAACTTGGGAGTCTGCATAACTGAGAAAGAATTCAGACCTTCTTTCCCTGCGACATGAGTAATATGGGCCATCTGTCTGGCACTTGAACTACATACATAGAGTAAAGCCTTCTCTTCCGGCTTGCCTGACTTGGTCTTCTGACTTTGCTTTATAGACAGCAGTGGCCCTTCCAGCACTGTGTCTAGTGCTGGTCCTTCCTCCCCTACTGCAGTGGATGGTAATTGCCCATTTGGCTTCAGTGATCAACCCTCCCTGAGTTCACACATGGCTGAAGAATGTCAAGGCCTTGGGCTGCGCCAGAAGATCCCTGGGAATGGAGCACAAGAGCTCCTTATAGAAGGGGAGCAAAAGTCGTTTGAACCAAACCAGTTCCCACAGGAACCACCTGTGGAAACCAGCCAGCCATGCCAGGAAGTTGCTCAGGAGGTCAGCCAGCCATGTCAGCAGGCCCCTGACATTAGCCAGCCATGCCAGGACATCCCTGAAGAGGTCAGTCAGCCATGTCAGGAGGTCTCTGACAAGAGCCAGCCATGCAAGGACACCCATGATGATGTTAACCGAACATGCCAGGAGGTCACTCAGATCAACCAACTGTGCGAGAAAGTCTCTGAGGAAGCTTGCAAGCTTTTCCGGGAGAACCCTGAGGAGGTCAGCCTACCATGCCAAGGGGTCTCTGTGGAAGTTGGCAGGCTGGTCCATGGGTTTCCTGAAGGGGTTGGTAGCCTGGTCCAGGAAATCCTTGTGAAAACTGGCAAGCCAGCCCAAGAGATCCCTGAGGAGCTCAGCCAACCATGCCAGGAGTTCTCTTTGGAGGTTGACAGACTGGCCCAAGAAGCTCCTGCAACCAATCTGTTGTCTCAGGATATCCCTGAGGTTGATACACCATCCCAAGAGTTCCCTGGGGAGGGTGATCTACAGGTCCAGGAGGGCCCTAAGGAGGTTAAGCAGCAGTCCTGTGTGGTCCCTGAGGTCATTGACCAGCTGCCTGGAGAGGATGTTCCCCAAGCCCAGTATCCATCTAGTGATCCAAACCCTCACTCAGAGCCAGTCTCTAGTCCATGACCAAAACTTATCCCTTCCACCAGCAACATGTGATTAGTCATTTTCTCATTGATGGTGTTATAATATACCAGCCATTTGAGCTAGCAACTCTTTCTGTTGGCTAACTCACCTGCCAGCATAGGCCTTGGATCTTACCAGAGGTGTCTGAGGAAGCAGTCCTCTTGACATGAGGCATACCTGTGCTGGAGCTGGGCTTGGTGAGGGGCCCATTTCATGTTCAAAGCAGCCATTGACTCCTCACCAAGCCATTAGACTTGAATAGGATTTCCTTTAAGGGGTGGGCTGGTCTATCATTACCCAGCCTCCTCTGAGCACCCCAGGAAATTCCAGATTGTTAAAGGAAATGCCTCTTAACTGCTGAAGACACCGTCCCGGGACAACAAGTGCAAAAGGGGATGCCAAGGTCTTCACTTTTCTGAGGAAATATTCACAATGTCTCAAAGTCCTTTAGACCATATGTGCATTCATGGGGACTCTTGTCTTGGCTAGCACTCCTCAGGTGGGTCCAGGATGGCTGTCTGAAATGTCTGGGAAAAAGAGTCCCCTTACTAAACAAACATCCATCATGGCCACTAATCTTTAGATTGGGCTTATGGGTATTTCCATATCATCCCCAAGTGCCCTCTCTGTTCCTGTCCTGTGGAGAGGGCAATAGCTCTGGAAAAATAGGTATTAGATTGCTGTGAAAATTTCAGAGTAACTACTTAAAATGCTTTTGGGGTTCTTGACCAATCTGTGAAGCGAGGCCTCTTTTGTTGTGGGGCTTTTTGGCTTAGAAGATGCTGTAGTAGAGAAAATCAGGTTCTATTTTTAAGCAATCAGCAGAGATAAATATTGTACAGACATGAGCAAAGATATATATATATAGTAGTGCCAGGGACAGACTGGCCAAAGAACACTCTAGGGTCTCCAAGAGGTTTGTCCTTATATCATTGTGTCTTTAGGGCCAGGTGTGATTATGAAGCTAATCCCAAAGATCTGGGGATGGGAATGGGGGTGGGTAAGAGGGGTAATGCTGCCATTAGAGTGGGGGGTCGGAACATTATGAGTGCTCAATAAATATGAATGAGAATGGTAGAGGTGGTGATGTCATTGTGAACTCAAGAATGAATGTGACTCTTAAGTCAATCAGATATGTAACTGAATTAATCTGAACCAGTCAAAAGCCTTTGTAGTTGAGCAGGAACGGACTATAAAAATATACAGATCAGACATCCCAGGAGGTCCCTATGCCAATCAACCCACTATCCCAAAATGTCTGAAGTGAGTAGTGTTGTGGGGGACAGAGGTTCTGTCTCTGTGAAACACCAGAGGGTACACAATGCCTTTTCACCAGCTCCTTGGAATCACCCTCTTAAATTTTTCCTTCCGATGCTTTGGAGTGTCAGGAATTAAAGAGGTTATACTCTCTGTTTAACCCCTTGACATGTTTACATCGGGAGAGCCCAGAACACTAGGAGGGCTGGAATACCCCCCTGCCCATATATTCATGTGCACAACTTGGCCTCTTCTTACATACCCATGACATATAAAGGGTTTCACTGCAGGAGGGAAATCCAACATTTTCCTCCATGAAAATCCTGACTGCAAAGGTGAGAGGTGTTTACAACCTCAATAAGCTCTGGGTCTCTTAGGGCTCCTCAACTCCTTACCTCTTTGGTGTTATCCTATCTGACGTATCTGGTTATTTGGTTCTCAGCTCTTGACCTCATGGAGATGCCGACCCCTCTTCCTTCACCCATTTTCAGGAATTATGCTGGCTCCCTCATATCCTTTTCTCCCTCAACACACCCTATGTTCTCTGGCTTCCCTGGCTCCTGGAATTGCTTCCAGTTATCAAAGATATTGAGAAAAATGACTATGCTTAGAGAAGCCAGAGCCCAGCAACTAAGCAATATGTGGAGTCAGAAAAACCCTAAGCAGCACTACAGCATCTGTAATGAACTTGATTTATTGTTAGAGTTGAAGGCGGCTCTGTTACAGCAGCTGGGAACTAGAGCAGGGGAGTGTGGGGAGAAGCAGAGCACAGCAGCATGGGTTGGGGGGGAGCTAGGAAGGACACAGGCGGGCTCATTTTGGTTTCCACACAGTCATTTGGCAGAGAAGCTGAGTCCTGACGAGCGTCTGGATTCCTCAGTCCATCAGTAGTCTGGCAAGGCTGCTCATTGGCTTGCTTGGGGTGAGGTCCTCTCCTGAGATGGTATTTTCAGCCTGTTTTCATCTCACTCAGTAGGAGTTAAGCTTTTTAGCTCAGCTCCTCTCCCTTTCCTTCCTCCCTCTCCTTCCCCCCAAGTCCTCTGGCATGACCTCCACCTCCCAGATCCTCTCTAAGAGTATGTATGGGGCTGAAAAGGCAGCCAGCGTTCCCATTTCAGCTGCAGGATGGCATAGTGGAATGTTGGGGGAGTCACACATTGCTGGGTTGTCAAATGTTGGGATATGAGGCAGTGGCTTATTTTTAACCCATTACACACCAGGCCACAGTAGATGACCACATGCAGAAAAGCCAAGCAGGGGATGAGAAGGGATCAGGATCATTGGAATGGGTAGGTGAAAACTTCAAAAGGTCAGGGAGCTTGGAAAATTCTGGGTTTGGAGCTGGGCTCTCCTTGCCCCATTGTGCTGCCCAGTAGGCCTGGTCTGAGCACAACCCTGGGATGTGAATGGTATGAAGCAGGGACTGGGAGGATAAGCTTTCTTCTCTCACCAGTCTGTTGGTCAAGTGCTTCAAGTTTTGGGTTGAGACATTCAGATACGGAGGGAAGCAGTGGGACAGTGTAGCAGCAGTGAACCCCCAGACCTCTGCTGGATCCCAGACCCTGGTGGGTAAGGGGATGGGAGGTGAAGGGTGCAGCTCTAGGCATCTCACTGACAGTATCCTTCCCCCAGGTCACATAAGTTACTATTGGAAATCCTTGGGATGCTAAATAAATAGATAAAGAGGTCCCTGGGGTTGCGGATATGATCTCCTTCCGTGAGGGAGGATGTTGCACTCTCAGACTCATCCTTACTCTCCATGCAATACCAGCATTTGGCAGTGCTAGGAGAGGTGTCACTCCAGAGTTCTCAGGCATCAGATGACATCCTATCCTAATTTTGTACCCTCTCCCTATCCTGTTACCTTTGGTTTTGAGACTCCTCTCAAGTATGGATGATGGGAAGGGACAACCCCTCCCATTTAGCCCAGCCCAAATTCCCACAAGACATCCTGTCCCCCACCTTCTCCTTCCCCAGCTCCCATGTCCCCAAACCCCAAGCAGTAGCCATTCTCTAAGGGAGCTGGGGGAGCAGATCCTTGGGGAAGGGAGAGTGGTTTTTTCAGAACTCAATCTTGCAGGCTGGGAAGGACTCATCCTGCATGACCACAGTGCTGCTGCTGGCCAGGACCAGGACGTTCAGTTGCTGCTGCTGCTCATGAGTCTGCTGGTACCACTCACGAGTTACCTCCGTGTCATGAGTAGGGATCAAAGTCACCTAGGAGGGAGATAAGATATGCCTGATGTGAGAATGTGAAGGGAGCATATGTGAGGGGGATGGGGTACCTGATGGTCCAGGAAATAGTCCCACTGCCCATAGAAAGGGCTCAGTCCTTTTATGAATAAAGACTGTGTCCCACTATTGCCTCCGAGTAAGCTTTGACCATACTACCTCCTTGGCATCCCTTGTCACTCACCTGAAGATTCTCCCCCCATTGGGCCTTGCCCTCCAGCAGGGCATCCAGCACAGCCCGGCTTGGCTCGCCATTGGCAGGGTCATTTCCACTGACCACATAGTAGGATGCACGCACTCGTCGGAAGAAGTCAAGATCAGCAGTCTTGCCACTGCAATGATTCGGGATGTAGGCGAGATCCACATACACAGGGGGACCAGAGCCACCCTTGGAACCCAAGGCCACTGTAGAGACAAGCCAGGACTCATTGTAGAGGGAAAGTAGACTGCTTTTGGCAACCTTCTCTATCTTTCCCTTCCTCCCACTCCTGGAGCCTTAGACCAGCCGCACCCAGCCCCAATCCACAATCTCTCCTGTTCACATCATACTTACTTGGTCCTGCCTTGAGTCCGTTGACTAGGCCTCTGGACATGGGGCTGTGTCCATCCTTTTCGTCTGCTGGGGTCACCTGGCTTGGAGTGCTACGTGGCCGGGGTGGAACCCGGGATGCTCGATCTGCAGGCCCTTTCCCAGGGGTGGGTGAGCGTTTTCCCCGAAGATCCAGACGCCGTGCAGGAGATGCTGGCTTGGCCCGGCCTGGGGCCCTGCGCCCTACTCTCCCCTGTGCCTTCTCCTTTTCCCGTAGCCTCTCTACCCTTCCAGACTCTGAGCTGAGCCCCTCAGGATCAGCCATGCACACATCGGGACGGGGAGGGCATGGGCGGGGGTCTGGCTGAGGGAGTGGCGGTGGGTCATGGCCAGGCCTGGGATGGTGCATTCCACTGACCCCCCCAGCTTTGTCCACAGGCAGGAAGTCCCCATCTTCATCTGAGTCGAGGGCTGCCTCAGCTGTGATGGATGGACACTCCTCAGTTTCTGGTGGGACGTCAGAATCTGACTGTGAGGAGCCTGAGTCGCTGACTGACGTCGGGGGTGTCTCATCTGCCACAGGACATGGACCCCCTGTGGCCCCAGGGCCCCCTGCCCGGCGCCTCCCCGCTCTCCCTACCAGCTGAGCTTCCTCAGTTGAGAGGTCACTGTCATTTGTGGATTGGGGCAGAGGTGGGTTCAGGAAGGATGGGGAGAGCTCCCCACAGTGGGGCCGGGGCTCAGAGGCACATCCCTGGGGCCCAGCGTCCATCTTAGGGGAGCCACTTCTAGATGGGCCACCAGAGGTCCCTCCAGGACACAGTGGCTGCTCAGGGGAGAGCAGACTATCAGGCCTGGAGCTCCTCTCAGCTCCCTCAGGCCAGGCCCCACGTTCCCAGGCAGGGCAGCCCTCAGCCTCTTTTTTCTCATCCTTGGCAGGGGCAAGGCCTGGGGGGTTGGGGCTGGTTTCAGTTGGACCATTGGTGGCATAATCTCCAGAGAGATCCTGGAAGGAGTTTGGCCTCTTGGTGGCTGCCACTGAGCACTCCAGGCGGCGGGGCAGGGTGCCATCAATCTTGTCTCCAGGCAAGTTTGGAGCTGGAGCTGGAGCTGGGGCCAAGTCCAGTGAAGCTGGAGGTGCTGGGCTCAAAGGAGTAAGGTCCCAAAGGCTGTGGGCAGTTGCTTCCACTCCTGGGACCAGCTCTACAGACACCTGTTCTGCAGCCTCCAGGCCGGGAGGGAAGCGCTCGGCCACACTTGAAATCACAGGTGTGGTGGCTTCAGAGGAGGAGCCTTCAGACAGGGCTGGTGAGGCAGGTCGTGGCAGACTAGAGAGGAGAGGGGCCCCAGGAGAGCTGGGTGAGGGGAGCTGGGGCAGTGAGGAGTCCAGGCTGGGGGCCTTGGTCACTTCTAGGTACTCATCATGCCGGGCTCTAGTGGGGGGCCCTGGAGCCAGAGCCAGAGCTCGGTCCCCAGAGAAGGCAAGGGAGCCACAGGGTGCCGAGCGTGGTTCAGCGGGAGAGGGCAGCTGTGGAGGAGCTGGCTGCAATGAGGAGAAACCAAAGGCTGAAGCAGGGAAGTCCAGGCTGGGTGGGGCAGGACCCTGGTGTGAGTTTGAGGAAGGACTGGTACATGCCTCATGTTCAGGCCACAGTTTAGGGAGCCCCGCAGGGATGGGGTGGGGGGGACTTGGGGACTGGGCCTCTTTCTCTGGCTGCTCCAGAGCCCCCTTCTCTAGCTCTGAGTCACTAGTGCTGTCATCCCAGTGACTCTGGCCTGATTCCTTGGGGGATGGGGTTTTCCTATCTGGGCTACAGCTCAGGAGGTTACCATTAATATGGGGGCTTGGGCCTTTACTCAGGGGGACAGGAGCACGGGGGGGTAGTGCAGGGGGGGTGAGGCTGGGCTCCACACTTGGCCCTGCATCAGGCACCTGCCTAGGTGGTACAGTGGGTCCCGCCAGAGCTGCGTAGCTGAAAGATGGGGTGTCGAATTGGAGGTTCTTGGGTGAAACAGGAGATGAAAGTTCCTTCTCTGCTGATGTGTTTCGGCCAGCAGCCTCCTCCTTGGTTGAGATGTGTGGGGGCCAATCCCCAGCTGCTCCAAGAGGAGGTTCCCTAGTGGGGCACGCAGGGGCGAGCCCAGTAAGCATCACCTGCTCATAGATATCCGCGTACTGAAAGCTTCTCTCATCAGGATAGGGCGTGGGCTCTCTCTGCTCTGGCTCTGTCTGCTCAGGCCCCTTGGTAGCATGGCTCTTGCTGGCCTCTGGGACCTTTGAGCTGCAGGGGCTGCTGTCAGGAGCCCTGGCCTGATCTTCTTCTTCTCCTTGCCCTTCAGCCTTGCGGTAGTCCTTCCCAAGGGGGGAGTATGGCCCACCTTCCAATTCAGCTGCCCCCTCCTGCACTGCAGCCACCACACTGTCATACTCGGCAGTGCCCCAGGAGAAGGGTGCAGGAGTGCGAGGCTCAGGGACAGGGGTTGGGGGAGCTGGCGCTGGGGAGAGAGGTGCAGGTGGCAGGGGTCTGTCCTTGGGCACCCACGGTGGGATCTCAGCCAGCCATGAGTGGGTAGTGGGTTCTTTCTTTACAGGTGGCATTTTCTTAGGCTCTGGGACAGGGGTTTCTGGTCCTGAGGCCAGAGGAACCTTCTGTCCAACCATTTCAGGTGGGGAAGCTGGAGGAGAGATGATCTCAAAAGGGGAGCGGGTAAGCTTGTCTTCTTCCTCTGGTGGCAGCCCAACTGGTGACTCAGCAAGCCACCGCTCTACCTCCAGCCCTTTCTGCGATGAGGGATCCTGGAAACCCTTGAAGTCTGAGGCCCATGGGCTCTGGGGCATATGCTCCAAGGGGGGCACATCTTGCTCATCATCTGGCCCCTCATCGAGGAAAGTGCTCTCCCGCTCCTCTGTATACCGTGGCTGGGCCCCCTGGCCATCCAGCTCATGCGGGAACCAGATCTTCCGCTCACAGCTCAGCTCCCTCCAGTATGTGTCCTGTTCCAGGGCTACATCCTCTCTGCCCCTCCAGTACCTGTCCTCCTGATCAGATGATGTGTCCTCCCATGTCCGGGCAAATTCTTTCTGTTCTCCAACTGGCTCCCCTCCGGTTGAAGACGTTTCTCTCCACTCCTGGACTACATCCTGCTCCATCCAGTATTTCTTTTCCTGCTCCAGGGCCTTGTCCTCCTGCCCTGGGCTCTCTTCCAGCCCCAGAGCTTTGGTCTTTTCCAGCAGAGCTTCTTCCTTCTGTTTCACAGCTTCAACTTTTTCTGAAGATTTTTCCTCTAGGATCTTCTCCTTCGGTTTCATGGTTTTCTCCTGCACTGGGCTCCCCTGATCTTGAGTTTTGTCCTCTTCCAGAGCCTTATCCTTTTGTTTAAGAGCCTTATTGTTTTGTTCCAGGTCTTCATCCTTCTGTCCTAAAGCCCAGTATTTTTGTTCTAAGGCCCGATACTTCTTTTCCAAGGCTTTGTCCTGTTCCTGATCTTTGACCCTCTGTTCAGGGATCTTGTCTGTCTGTTCTAAGGCCTTGCCCTTCAGTTCAAAGACCTTGTCCTCTGGAACTTTGTCTTTTGGTTCTAAGTCTCTATCTTTTTGTTCTAAATCTTTGTCTTTTGGTTCTGTGGTCTTGTCTTTCCTTTCCAGGGCTGAGTCCCTTTGTCCTAAGTCTCTGACTTTTTGTTCTAAAGCCTTATCCTGCTTTTCCATAACCTTGTTCTTTTCTTCCAGAGCCTCACTTTTCTGATGGATGGCTGTATCCTTCTGCTCCAGGGTTTTGCCCTTCTGCTGTAGGGCTTCATCCCTTGGGTCAGGTCCCTTGTCCTTCTTCTCTGGGGTTCTGTCTTTCAACTCTGGAACTTGACCTTCCCACTTCATGGCAATGTCTTCCATGGCAAGGCTTGGCAAAGACTCGGGACTCTTGGTGAGGGAGCTATCAGGTGTTGGAATGTGTTCGCCGGGGCTTGTGCTCACTTCAGGTGAGTGCTTCCCATCTCCCAACAGTGTCGAGTGAGAAAAGGAGCTGGAAGGCAATTTTCCATCAGGGCTCTCATCTGTGATGTCCGTCTGTGCGGAGTATCCAGTGCTCCTTTGTGTGGGAGGAGACACTGTGGCTGCACAGGGTCCTGGAATAGACACAGGGGCTAAGTGCTGAGAAGTGTCCTCAGCCTGCATCAGAGGCCCCTTTTCTTCCTTTCCAAGGCTTAGTTCCCCAAACTGGAGAGTGCCAAGATTTTCTGGAGACAGCTGCTTAGAAGAGATATCCAGAGAGGTCTCCTTGCTGGGACTCTCTTCTGAGAAGGAAAGTGACCGTGTGTCTTCTGGAGATACCTGTGGCCAAAGGTCTTTGTGTGAGTGCTGCTCTGTTAGGCCATAAGGAGACCTGGGTGCTTCCTGGTTGGCAATGTCTGGAGAGACCACGCTGAGGACAGAGAGGGAATCTGCATCATCAGGGGAGAGGCTTTGGTCAGGAAGTTGGAGCCTCTCATCTTTCTGAGGCTCACCAGGTGCTGGGAGTGATGTCTTCAAATCTTTCAGAAGGGCTTCTGTTCCCAGAATTGTGCCTGTGGGCTCTCGTGCCCCCACAGTCTCAAAGACCATTGCTTTATCCTGTTCTGGCAATAGTTGGGTAGTGTAGCCTGTATGTTCCCCAGCAATGCTGATGGCTGCTTCCTGAGCTTGGGGGCTCCTGGGAGGAAGCACCTTTTCTCTCTCCTCTAGTGTGTCCTCTTTAGGCCCTGGCTTGATTGTCTCCTCTACAGCATCTTCCTTGCCTACACCTGGTGTGTGCCTCATGTCTCCCCAGGAGCCTGCTTCCTGAAAGTCTTGGGGCTCAGACTTTTCTTCCACTGGGGACTGATGAAAGGGTGTGTGGGTAGCGCTGGGTGGGCCAGATGGTGGAGGGGAGGCCATCTTCACTGTGCTGTCATCTGGACTGAGGCAGCGCTCCTCCAATTCTCCGAGGGCTGGTTCCCCTGGATATAGGGTGTGTCCAGGAGCACCAAACATTGGGGCTCCATATTGACTGTGAAGTTTCTCAGATATCTGTACATTTGTGGTCTCCAATTCCTTTTCCACTGCTCTTTCTCCAGGCAAGCCCCTCCCTACAATCTCTCCTCTCTTCTCTGACTCTCCAGTCACAGAGAAATCCTCACAAGGTGGTGATTTAAAGCCCTTGTCTTCTTCCAGTGAGGAGGTGGGTGAGATGGTACCGGCTGATGGCACATAGTCCAAGCCCTGAGTGGCTTCAGTGCGGGATGACGGGATGCTTGTGACTGTGTCAAGCTGGAGGGAACTCTTGCCTGTCTCCTCTGTCTGGGGAGCTGTGAGTGAAGCCACAGACTGGTCCTCAGCCACAGATGTGGCAAAGGAAGAAAGCTTGTCACACTCAGTGATTGAGGTCGCTGAGGACACGTGCTCCTCTTCAGCCAAAGGGGCAGCCACCATGTTGGGGGGGTAGGTGAGTTCAGTCTCTGGTGCTCCATAGCCTTTGCTGGAGGTGACAGGAACAACACTGTCTGCAGGCTGACTAACCTCAAAGGGGCCAGGAGCTTCAGGCCCAGGGAGATCATATGCATTTGTAGGAAATCTAGGTGGAGCTGGGCGCTCCTCCGGCTCATCGTGGATCTCCTCATCTGAGATGGTCTGCTCCGTCTCTGAGTAACCAGGGATTGTCTCATCCTGGATGTAAGAGACATGCTCAGTGGCTCCTGCAGGTGTGGTCAAGTTGCTTAGGAATGATGAGGTCTCCTTCTCAGGAGCCTTGCCGTGGAGTCCCAGTTCCCGGCCCCCAAGAGCCTCCCTGAACCTTGGAGTTACCTTCAAAGCTTCCTGCATATGTTTTTGGTAAAAACCCTCAGCCTTTGTCTCTTCCTCTTCCTCTTCCTCACCCTCTGAAGGGTGTGATTCCTCCATTTCTTCTAATTCAGCCTTCTCTATCACATCCTCCTTTACCTCAGGTTCACTTTCCTCTCTGGCTTCTGTTCTATCAGGGAGCCTTTCTGCTTCCTTCTGCTTCTTTTCTTCCCAGGTGTCTTTCTCTTTCTCTGTTTCAGCCCCAAAGTTTGCGCTTCTATCCTTGCTGCCTTGTTCCTCAGGGATGTTTGGTACAACCTCTTTCTCTTTTATCACAGGCTCTTCTTGTTCCAGCCCTGGGACAGAGGGTAATGTCCCCTGGGCAGCTGTGCTTGCAAGTCCCTCCTGTGCAGTGTCTGCAAGGAGAGGTTTCTCTCCTAGCCCTATGTCCCTTTGTTCAGCCAGTAACCTCCTCTCCTCACACTTCATCTCCTCAAAGTCCTGTGTGAGGTCCTCTGGTGAAGACAGGGCCAGCTCCCTGTGCCCACTGACTGTTGGAAGTGGTACAGCCCCCTTCTGGGCTGGGGGTGTCCGGGCCTCAGAAGACAGCTCCTTCTCCCCACGGGCAGCCCGGCTCTTGTCCATCTTGACCCTTCCAGGAGCCTTGGCTTTATAGAGGGTCTTACGTACCTCAGGGGTAAAGGGCTTCAGGTCTGGCTTAGAAATCTTCTTGACCTCAGGTTTGATATCTTTCCTCTTCTCCTCCTTCTTGGCATCCTTCTTCTCCTCCTTCCTTCCTTCATCTTTCTTGAGCTCCTTCCTCTCCTTCTTGATCTCCTTTTTCTCTTTGTCCTTTTTCTCTTCCAGCTTTGATATTTTTTCTTTCAGGTGCTTCTTCCCCACCTTGTCTTTGATCAGCTTTCGCTTCTCTGCCTTTAATACCTCACTGGACTCCGTCCGCACCCTTTCAGGTTTGGCAGGCTTCTCTGGGGGCTTCTCGGATGATTCCTTTACCTTCTTCTCTGTCTTGGCTAACTCCTTGGCGAGTTCTGAGCGGGCCTCCTTGGCTCCCTCTTCAGCCACTTCCTCCCGTTTGGCCAGCTTGCTCACTGCTGTCTTAGTAGTGGCCTTGAGGCTCTCCTTGCTGTCAGCACGCTGTTTTATTTTGCTGGGTTTGAGGTTGGCAGGCACAGCCCCAGCAGCCAGGTCCTTCTGCGTGGCCACAGGGTAGCGTAGGAAGTCCAGGTGCCGAAGCTTTTCCAGGCCCTCCAAAATCTTGTTCTGGGGAGCATTTCCTGGAAAGAGCACACGCACAATCTTCTCAGTGGGGTTGGCTGGCAGCCAGACCACCAGAGCAGTGATAGAGGTCAGGTAGGGCACCGAGATCTCAGCCTCTTTTCCATTAGACAGCACAATGCCTGTCTTAGCCTTGCTATTGCCTGCCCACTTCTGCATAAGGAACTGCATCTCCTTGCTGTCCTTGACAGGGTTGAGGACGTACATGTCCAGCCGGCCCACGCCCATCTTGTGGAAGAGGGTCAGAGGCTCAATGGTGTTGCTGACCACACGGTACAGAGGCTCAGCCTGGATGCCCAGGCGGTTTAGGTGCTGCAGAGTGAGGCAGGCCTCCTCAATGCTGCGCTTGGCCTTCCGGGAGGCATCGGGCAGCCGCAGCTTATCCGGTACATTGAAGAAGACAACTCCAAGCTCAGGGGAGATGAGGTTCTTCACCCAGTCACTGTAGCTGCTGGAGCCCTGGGACTGCTCCTCCTCCAGTTCTGCCACTTTGCGCTGCAGGAGGCCATTGATGCCTGGCAGGTTGTCTGCCCCGATGTGTGTGAGCAGCACCGAGTCAATGCGGTCCAGGTGCCGCACCAGCTTCCAGAAGCAGGACTTGCGATCAGAGCCACCATCCACCAGGATATTGAAACCGTTAACGGCAAAAAGGGCAGAGTCCCCGCGGCCGCCAGGGAAGATGTAGCAGCAAGGTTTGGAGAGCTTGAGGAAGCCCCCTGAGGTAGGGGGCTCTAGCAGGTCAAAGGGGGATGGCACATCCACGGTCTCAGAGACATACTCGGAGAACTCAGCCACACCATCCATGGTGGGCAGCGTGGGCTCAGGGTTTAGCCGGAGATGCAGGGTCTCTTGGGAACTGGATAGTCCCAGATGGCTCCAATCACCCTCCCCTAAGCAGGATACGGTGAGGAAGGCCTGGATCCCAGGGTCTCTATTGCTGAGCAACTGGGCAATCTAGAGTAATGGGAGATAGAAGGCTGATCAGGTCACTGGGGTTGACTCAGATTCAGTCTGCTAATCTCCACCACTCTCCAGGTGATCTCCTACCTTTCTGCCAGGACCACGGATGATCATGCAATGAGATTTTCCTTCCCCCCAGCTCTAGTCCTATCCCATATTCTGTTCCTCCCAGGCATGCAGGCATGGGACATACCTCTGGGTTGTGAAGAACCTGGACAAAGTTTTGATAGGAGTAGGTACCACTCTGTAGGATGAGGTCCCCCCCTGGCTCTAAACTTTGCCCACTCAGGATCAGTAGTTTGTGAGCTGACGGGCTGCTAAGTAGGTGGTGAACCTAGAATGGAAGGAGGAGAGTGGTCACAGATGTAGGAAACCCAGGGAAGGGCACTGGATGTTCCTGGTTTCCGCTCAGTACTGCAGGGACATGCTCCCCACTGGCAGCCCCACAACACCTCCAAAGTGGAGCTGGAGATTGTAAGGCAGCTTACATGGCAGAGAAAGGATGATTCAAAGCCAAGTCCGGGAATTCTTGGCCTTACAGCAGTAGCACTGGCAAGGGTGAGTTACAGCACTTTCAAACCAGGCCCTCGTGGCAAGGCACAGGCCCCGGCCTTACCTCAGAGCTGATGCCGTCAGCACTCGGGTTCACCAGGATAACGGTCTCTAGGATTTCACTCTGGTGGCAGAGGGTCCTCTGGCCTGAGGGAGAGATGCAGGGATTTGTATTGAAGAGAGCGGGTACAGATTAAAATAGAGAGGCCTTGTGCTGGGCAGGAGAGAAAAGAAGGCACTATCAGAGAAAGGGAA
Organism: Myotis brandtii; assembly: GCF_000412655.1. Classification (NCBI taxonomy): domain Eukaryota; kingdom Metazoa; phylum Chordata; class Mammalia; order Chiroptera; family Vespertilionidae; genus Myotis; species Myotis brandtii. The sequence goes on from NW_005369870.1 coordinate 3,971,906, forward strand.
GCCTGGCTATCCCTAGATCCTGCCACTTTGGATACTGCTGAGTAAAGTCAAGGGACTGGCCCCTCTAGCCCTTCCCTTCCAGGCTTTCCTCCTACCCTCTTCCACACGGTCCATCTTCTCCCTCCCTTCATCTGCCACACCCTCCGCCTGGAACTCCCGCCTCAGACTGCCCTGTTGACAAGAAGCTTTTGTCCCTCTAGAGCACTAAGCTCCTGGTGCTGCCTGGAGATGGGGGGAAGAGGGATGGGCTCAGCTGGAGGGAGGACTCCTGGGACATGATCCTCAGCTCCCTTCTCTCCAGGAGGGTCTGCCTTGGGTTTTCGTGCCAGCAGAGTGCCTGGAAATCAGGAAATGGGCGCTTCTGTGCAGTGTCTTAGACTCCCCATCCTCCTTTCCAACACCCATCCAAGGCCAGAATTTCCATTCCAAAAGACTGGAGAGAAGTCAGCACTATGGGAGACAGAAGGCTGATAGGACTCTAGCCCGGGCGTTGGCTCAGTGTTTGAGGGTTGACTCATGAATAGGAGGTCACAGTTTCAATTCCTGGTCAGGGCACATGTCTGGGTAGAGGGTTCAATCCCTGGTGGTGGGGGTGTGCAGGAGGCAGTTGATCAATGGTTCTCTCTTATCATTGATGTTTCTATCTCTCTCTCCCTCTCCCTTCCTCTCTGAAATCAATATATAT
>NW_005369870.1:3972929-3974666 GCF_000412655.1 Myotis brandtii
GGCTCAGTGGATAGAGCGTCAGCCTGCAGACTGAAGGGTCCCAGGTTCAATTCCAATCAAGGGCACATGCCTGGGTTGCAGGCTAGATCCCCAGCAAGGGGCATGCAGGAGGCAGCCAATCAATGATTCTCTTTCATCATTGATGTTTCTCTTTCTTCCTCTTACTTTCTCTCTAAAATCAATAAAAATATATTTTTTTAAAAAAAGAAAAGAAAAAGAAATAGGGCTCTAACTTCTTGTTCTCTAACTTCTTGTTCTGTTCTCAGGTTCCTCAGACATGCATCCAATCATATTGTTCCCACCTCACCTTCATGGTCCCTGGCTCCAGAGAGGCCGGGCTCACTACCCTATAGCCCATCCCCTGGGAACGGTTTCTCCTCTCATCCTTGCCCCTCTCCTAGGAGAGCTTCTGCCAAGGAGAGGGGAGTTAGCGGTTCACAAACAGGAAAAAAGGGAGGAAAGCCCGAGTGTTCCCCCGGCCATGGTGAAAGATAAGACACCTTCAGATCCCCTGTCTACTTCCGTTCTCCAGGCTCACATGAGACACCACGCAACGTAGCAAAGAACGTGGCTGCCATGCCCTGCTCCTGCCCTTGCCAATGGCAGCACATGGTGGTTACCTTACAGCAGCCGTGGGCAAACTACGGCCCGCGGGCCGGATCCGGCCCGTTTGAAATGAATAAAACTAAAAAAAAAAAAAGACCGTACCCTTTTATGTAATGATGTTTACTTTGAATTTATATTAGTTCACACAAACACTCCATCCATGCTTTTGTTCCGGCCCTCCGGTCCAGTTAAAGAACCCATTGTGGCCCTCGAGTCAAAAAGTTTGCCCACCCCTGCCTTACAGAGAGGTGAAGAGAGGGCCTGGGGAGTGGGCTGTCGGGAGGATATTTTGTGAGGGATCATAATCTTCTACTAGATTCTCTTCTGTGACTTGGCTCTTTCGTCTTTCTGGGGCTCCGGACAAGAGGGGCCTGGGGCCGGGGCCTTTGCTGTGGAAGACCCTGGGTGCCAGGATCCAGCAGATCTGGCAGAAAGGGGCTGCAGTTGCAGCTGCAGGGGAAGTTAACTACGGAGGGAGGGAGGGTGTCACAAGATCAACCCCATACAGGGCGGGTGGGGCCCAAGAGGAGTTCGAGGGTTCTCTTTTATTCACTTGGGAACTGAGGGAAGCTTGGAGGTCAGTTCAGAGGAAGATAGGGGCAGGGCTGGGGCAGGTGAGGAATATCATGGTTCAGGAAGCAGCTGGTCCTAGGCTAGCTCCAAGTAGTTTAGATTTAAAAGGGTAGTTCTTACCCCCACCGCCCCCACACACACCACAAGGATGCACATTTGAGCTAGGAAACTCAGAAAAAGAAATCTCTGTGGTATAGACTGATTTGCTTCCTGGCTATCAGTCCCCCTCCCAATCTATCATTCCTGGCAGTCCCCTGTTTATACCCACTAGCCTTCTCTGATTCCAGTTCCCGTGTTGGCGCAAGGCCCCTCTCCCTCACCCAAGTGCCCTCCAGTTCTGACGGGCAACTGTGGTCTGCATCCTGGCCCCTCCTTTGCAGGCCGGGAGCGAACGCTGTTTCCTCTTCTGCTCCCCTAGCAATCCCACTCCAGGGAATGGGCTTGTTTTTCCTTTTTCTCTGGAGGGGACTTCTTGTGAGTCAGGGTCACTTCTGTTGGCCAGTGATGGGGCGAGGGTGGGCGGATGCTGAGGCTGAGCGGCGGGAGGGGAGGTGTCTC
>NW_005369870.1:3975005-3975245 GCF_000412655.1 Myotis brandtii
CTCCACATGGGGGGGAGGGGGGGGGCTGTCGGAAGTGGGGTACGAAAAGAGGGAGAAGAAACGGGCTCCTCTGTTCCAGAGCCCCCATCTTGGGAAGAGAAGCAGAGAGGAGGTGGGGTGGGGGTGGGGCTGAGACTGGGAACCAGTGCGGATGACAGGCTGGGAATGCGGGCAGCTGCTCGGGAGGGAGTGCGCTCCATCTCCAGAGTGGCCTCTCGGATCCAGAGAGAGCCAGAAAGG
>NW_005369870.1:3975284-3975949 GCF_000412655.1 Myotis brandtii
TCGCCGGGAAAGGGGTACGGGGAACCCGCCGCAAATAGGTCGATCCGTGAAGAGGCGCGCCAGGTCTCAATGACCCTTTCCTCCCTCCTTTTCCACGGTGTCCCCCCACCTTCCCTTAATAGGCAAACACTCGCTGTCCTGCTCACCCCCGACATAGGAGCAGCTGAGCAATCCAGCAGCTGACACCCAGACACCCTCCCATTAGGAACATTCCCATAACATCCGCCTTCCCCTCGGATGCTTCTGCCCCTGACCAAAGACACAGCCCCAACTCTTCCAGCGCCCGGGCTCCAGGCAGGGCCAGCGACACCACCCTCTGCTGCTGCCGCCGGAGGCTGATGTCTCCCAGCCCAGCCTGGGAGGTGTCCTGTCACCGTCCTGGCCTCCCTGGCCTCTACCTGGTTCTGGGTCCAGGCTGGCCTCAAAGCCAGTCATGTTCCGCTACCCCCATTCCCTCACACTGCCCACCCCACTGGACCAGCTCCAGACACATCAGAGAGGCATGAACTCTCCTCCCGTTATCCCCATCCCACCTCCCCACTACAGCATCCCCGTCCCCCTTGCCCAGCCCTTCGGTTCTTACCCTGGGTGTGAGAGCGAGCCCCTCATGGAGGCTGAAGCTCCGGCCTCAGCCGGCAGCTTCGGGGAAGAGTCTGCGGCACTTG
>NW_005369870.1:3975968-3978779 GCF_000412655.1 Myotis brandtii
AAGGCGGTGCCAGGGCGGGGAAGAGGGGCTGGTCCATGACGAGGCACTGGAGACTTAACTGTTTCTGTGCCTTTACAGTGTCAGTGCTCTGGTGCCTCTCCCATGGCTCTGGGGGTCTGCAGAGTTGTCTAGCAGCTCCAAGAACCAGGGTGGTCTCCAATGGCCCACAGAACCCTTCTCCCCCAGTCCTGCTCAGTCAGGAAATACTCTTTTAGCATCAGCCGAAAGACCAAAGCCCTGTGCTCCGGCACACTGTGGGGGACAGAGGAGGTACGGGCTGCCTGCCCCGCCCCTTCTCTCAGGAACCATCTGCTGCCTCTCTCCTCAGACCCTGGGAGTGACCTTCAATCCCTGGAGGAACGGGAGACAAAGGGGCTGGGGGCCTGAGAGCACGGGGCAGGAGTGAGGGGACTGCTTGAGACCAAGGCTGGGGAGCAGAGTTGTGCTGAGCTCTGTCAGTGGCTTCTGAGCCACAGCTACAGAAACCAGGGGAGGGCAGAAATAGGTATCATTTTGGGTTGGAGGGTAGTTCGAAATTCTGGAGTGGACACGTGGTCCTAGACAATCTGGGGTGGGGCACAGGAACCCTGGGATCATGCAATTTTCTGCACTTGTCTATGTCTCTTTGATGTCTCTGTCTTATACTATCTTAAGCCTTCTAATATTGGCTCTGTTTCCCTTAGTCTCTGCCTCTGTCTCAGATTTAGTGACATGCTTTAGGATTCAAAGGGAGGAACTGGAGATCTCTAGCACTCCCTTCCAACCTGGTGATGCTCATGTTCCCACAAAGTCCTTCCCTGGCTTCTTCCTTTCCATCAACCTTCCCCAGGCCTGGCCAACTCCTAAAGCCTTCCTCACTTTGACATCCACCCACTCACACACCCAACACCAGCCCCACCCTTGCCCCAGGCTGCCAAGAATTGCTTTTGAAGGTCAGAGAAGCCAAAATAGTCTCTGCTCTCAGCATCCCCCATCCCCCCTAAACTGCAGCCAGAGTAGAGGAGGAGCTGAGTCACCAGTACTGGGGAGAGGGGGAGACAAAGGAGGAGGAATCTTTGCTCAGATCCGGGGATGCAAAGCAGCAGCATGGCAACAGCCCCATTTGGATAGAGGAAGCCATCTGCAGAGATACAGAACACAAATCAGGCTGAGTTCCGAGCATCACAAAAGAGAAACACATCCCTTCTGCAACTTCATGCTTATTTCCTCCCATCTCAAACCTTCTATCTTCTCTCTGCTTTCTAGGGCTCTCTGGGGTGGGCTAAGAGGGAAACTTGAGTAGACATTGGCTTGAGAACAAAATAACATTTCCCACCCCAGTGCAGAGCCCACCCTTATTCTCAGATGCTATCCCCAAGGACCACACCCTGGGCCTGGTTTCAACTTGCTGTGGAGTTTTCCCTCAGCCATCACCCTCTAAACAGCCACCCACCACAACCAATCCTTCACCTGCTGTGTTCTGCTGCAATGAAATTGTGAGGTGCCTGAGCTCAGACACAAAGAGACATCCAAAGTCCTGGATTTGAGACCTGACTCTACTATTTTATTAATCATGCAATTAAATGTCAGTTGCCTCTCTGAAAGCTGGCTTTCACTATAAAGTGAGTATAACATTAGTACCACTGTCCAATAATGCTGTGAGGAGTGAATGGCACAAAAGATGAAAAAGTGCTTCGTTCTTAGAATCCTAAACCTGCAGTGCACAAATACCACTGGAAATCTATCTCTCTTCTGTAGAAGATTCATGAGCGGTCATCTAGGTCATCCTAAATCAGAATCTCAAACCAGACTAACTCTAGAGAGTACCCTTAGCTCTCAGGTAAACCCAGAACTAGAAGTGCCTACAGGAAAAGGCTTCAAGTACTATCCATGTCCCTGCTTTCCCATTCTAGACAGCAATGCAACCCCCAGCTGTAGAGGACAACGAGCTGCTCTACTAATTCAGAATGGCTTTCATTGGAGGTAGCAGAACTAGCACTTTCAGTGGTAATGGAGAGTCAGACAGAAGACCTCCAAACTGGCCCTTCAGCCTGTGCATCTTGGAGTCCCAGAATGCCAATCACGAATTATAAATTATGAAGTCCTCTCCCTTTCCTATAGGTGCCCGAGGGTAGAAGTATCGGAGTGTTATTTAAGCTCAGTTTTCCACTGTCCTAACTGTTTCTGGGTTTGTTTGATAAACTTTGGAAGCCCCAGCTTTTTACAGGGGTTAGAAAGGAAGGCTCCAAGTCACCATTGGAGACTGACTACCTAGTACAAAATTCACCTAGGAAATCATTACCAGATTTGACCACTAGAAGGAGCTGGACCACTCCAGCTCTACTTCGGAGGGTCCCTCCTTTTCCCAGTGTGGAGGGTGTGGAGGGGGAGGTGGCTAGGAATGATTGTGCTCTCCCTGCCACTGTAGGGTACAGTTTTGTCCCCTTTTTAAGCATTTTGGCAGAGGGCTTAAGCAGAGGTGAGAAGGATGGCAGTCCGGCCTCCAGGGTGGTCAGAAAGGATTAAGTCATAAGGTCCTAGCATATCCCCTTGAGCCCATCCTAGCAGCCTGGTTCCCTTTGCCTCCCTATTAAAGGGAGGCTGAAGGGAGGGGCAGTGTCTGCAGCTGCTCTAGGCTGACTGTTGTTTGTGGGGACAGCTGAAAGAGGAGCCAGCAGGGGTGGGGCTGTGGCTGTCTTGAGCCTTGTGGGTTTTTCCAGGAAATTCTCTACTATTCTCCAGGGACATAAATCAGGCCACCAAAAAATAAAATAAATAAAATGTTCAAACCTAAAAAAATTCAGTAGGCTAAAGTAAGCCCTAGTCTTAGAT
>NW_005369870.1:3978849-3988563 GCF_000412655.1 Myotis brandtii
GATCTAGTTGGTGTTTATATATCAGTGCTTGTTTAGTGAGAGTAACTATGCATCTCTCTGTAAGCATATTCCCAAGCATCCTCACATCTTAATTTAAAAAATGGCCAAGTATTTTGGTTTAAGTTCTGTACATTCATACATCATTCCAGAAAGCAGCCTAATCTTAAGTCTCTGTGGCCAAAAGGACGGGATTAGAGCATTCAGGGTAAATTACTAACATCCACAGTTACTCCTCAAACTTCAGTTCCATCATTAATTTCATCTGTTATCATCCCCCTATCCAATTTTGCACCAAAGTTCCTAGGAGTAATAAGTGGTAAAACTATTACCACTTCCTCCATGCTAATGGAGGAAGCCAAGACATGAGTAATTCTAAACAGAAGGCAGCCTCAAAACAGTGAGCGTCTAGCTTCACAGAAAGCAGTCACATCAAGAAAATGCCAGCCTCACATGTTTTAAATGTTGCACATATTCCTAGGATAATAAAGCATCTGCTACCTCCAATGAAAGCATATTCACCTTGTCTTCTCTCTCCGGTAGCATCTTCAGAGGAGTCAGTGATCAGAGAAATGACCAAAGATGTGGCAGTTAGCAGGAGGAGCGGGAAGAGAAGGGGATGTGACTATGTACTACACTGAATAATTGAGAATAATCTACATAAGATATGAATTCAGTCATCTTATGTGGTAACTGTTGGGCTGGATGGATTTTTATAGTCCATAAAGGCACTGGCTCATGGATTGGTATGCCAACATTTACCAACAACAGGACCAGAATGCCCAGCACTTTTATAATGAGACGTAGAGCTTTCTGAAGTCTCCCCACAGATACTGTCATCAACTGATAGCTCCTAAAATATTATTTTCTCAAATACCTGACCCATTTCTCCCACCCAGCAGAATGGGGAACTGCATGCTGTGCACTTTGATCTCAAACTCAAACCTCAAAGTAGCAATAAATCCAGGAGACCCTGCTTCCACTCTGGATTTGATGGTGCTCATCAGCCTTTTGTACCAGATTTCTGCTCTGCTCTGGAGATCTGTTGCCTGAACCAAAGGAGAAACCAGAAACCCTGAAACCTGAAAAGTAAGCTGTGCAGTCTGAGGGAAGTTCTAAGCAAGGATCTCGAAGGCAAGTGGGGGATTCAAGGGTCTCTGTAAAGGGAGCAAGAGGCTGGGGTACACAGAGAGGGGAACACAAAAAGAGAGTGAATTTGTGCATGGAAGATGATCGGTCATTCATGAGAAGCACATTTGTTTCCTTAGTGCATGTCAACAGCTGTCCATAAACCACCCTCAAGTAGAAATTACATTCTCCGGGCTTCTTCCACCCTCGTACCATCTCTCTGAGAAGTGTATTGGATATGTGGGAATAGTTAGGGAGCTTTACAACTTTCCCCTGAGGAATCCCTCCCTCCTCCGCCACCCAAATCTCCCACAGGCCAGTTCTACCAGGGAGAGTGGATCTCTGCTCTTCAGTGACCAACCCTCACCCAAAGAACTGAGACAAATGACACTGGTCCTAACCTTTGACCTCTGAAGAGAAGTGAGCTAGGTGCCGGGTAATGAAGAGTCTCAATTGTTGGTCCAAATCAAAGGATGATAAGTCAATGTTCCAGGAGAGAATCCCTGCGAGAGAAAAAGAAACAAAGAGCACTCTAGGTCAGGTTAGAGGGGCTGGACTTCAGGGAGCACTTGCAGGCTCACAAGAGGGGTAAGGAGAGGGAGAGGAGAAGGACAGCTGCCATGATCAGTCACACGGATACCTTTAAGAAAGGTGGTTAGTGCCTGTGTCTGTCTCCCCGCCTTTCTTGGCCTTTGCCTGAGCCAGAGGCAGAGGGGCAGAGTTTAGGCTAAACTTGGTCATTAATGAGTTTGTATGTAGCCATTTTCTTGCAGAGTTGCCCGATTGTGATAGAAGTGACACCCAAGGGACTGTTCCTAAATACCGGGGGGCTGCCTTCCCTGTCCTGATAGCTAAGTAGGATTCTGGACTCTCCTTCTATTCCCCCCTCCTTCCCTCCACCCCTCGGAGGCTTACTTCCACCCGCAGGTGGCTCCGCAGCACTGCGCCACTGGCTGTCAACTAGGGAGGGAGGTGAGGACTGAGAGCTTGTGGCCACAAAGGTCACTCTCTCAGGTTGGCCGCCCACACTGGGAGGTTTGAGATTTGTCCGCAGCGTTCAGAAAGCACCCCGTGCCTGTTCAGGGATCCTAAAGAAGAAGCTAAGGTAGGGGCATGGAATCTTCAGGGGAAGGTGAGGACTTTCAGGACATCTGGACCGAGACACTGAGGGAGAGAGGGTGTGACCAGAGCGGACCCAGGGGCTGCACTGAGCTAACCCGACTCAGGGAGACTGCGGAATGCCACGGGGTGTGCGGGAGGATGGGGAAGCAAGATGCTGGCAGGTGGGGAGGGCGCGTGACATGGAAGATGCAGGTGACAGGGGCTGATGATTCAGATTAACAGGGCGCGCGGATTTCAGGAATTGCACAGTAGGGATGGAGAATGCAGACGTACGCTCTGGGAGGTAAACGCAGCCGGCGGAGAAGCTCGGGATGGAGGAGGTCCCGAGCACAGCCAGGACAGCGGCTCACCTTGTTCAAGGTGGGCCCGCACGGCCCTCAGCTGGCTCTCTGTACCGATCTCGCCGATCACGATGAGCAACGAGTGTTTCCGCAGGTCCCAGCGTGCCGCCGCCACGGTGGCTCTGGCCTCGCACAGCGGCTCCGCGGGGTTTGGAGACAGCAGTGAGCTGGGGCTGGGGAGCTGCAGTCCGGGACTTGTCTCCATGGTAACGCCTCGAGGCCGCCAGGGCCCAGCCTCGGTCTCCATGGAAACTCCGTTTGACTGCTAGGCCGGCTGCGTCCGCCGCAGGGAGAGCGCGCGCGGTTCTTAAAGGCCGGCGGCAGAAGCCGCTCATTGGCTGCTGCCTGTCAGGAGGCGGAGCACTGGAGCTGGTGGCCGCCCCCTTCCTCTCGGGCTGGTTCAGCTGAGGGCGCTCCCACTCCGACTTGGGCCCGGGTGGGGGTTCCGAGGGGCCGGGTGGAGGGATGAGTCGATTGCCCGAGTGGCGGAGGAAGAAGCTTCTAGTTAGGATGTTCCCCCTATAAGTCCTGCCTGGCAATGCCGCGCCTCGCCCGGGCGGAGGGAGCCATCTTGTCCCTCTGTCTCCGTTTTGTATCGCTCTCCATCTGTGTCGGTGTGTCTGTTATCCTTGTCTGGCACGTTTCTTTTTGCGTGTTGTTTGTTTGTTTGTTTGTCGTGTTGTCTGCGCCTGCCAGGGCCTTAGACTCCATCCCCGGTGTCCCCGTCCTCCTGGCCCCAGGCCCCGGGAGCCTCGGGAAGGCTGCGCGGTCCGGGAGGGACGGCGTGACCTTCCGGCCCCGAGTCCCCGGTGAGCGTCCTTCCGAGGAGAGCGGCTGGCTGGGCTCCAGCCGTGCCGAGTGCGGGACTGGGGTGCCGTGCGCTCAGGTTGCAGCCCCGAGGACATGGGCGAAGCCCGGGAGACCTTCCCGACCGCAGGTTCTGTGCGCGGCCCGGTGGGTGGAGCGCCTGGGGTGGTCACTCTCCAGGGATTCCAGGTGAACCCGAGGAGGGCGAGCCTCCCGCAGCCCGAGAACCAGGGATGGGGAGGACCGAGGAGGCTGCGCTGTTGACGGCGGACGAGCGTCCTTGTAAAGATGGTGTGTGCTGTGGTCTCCCCGCACCCATCCCGCAGCGTGTCTCCCCACCTACGGCGCTCCGGCTTTTTACAAACAGTAAACAGTTACAGACAGCGACCCGTTCGGTGCATGCATGCGTCAGACAGAGAGCCCGTCTTTCACTCCAGCAGCATTTTGGGGGTCCCGTTTGGGTCCCGTTGGGGAGATGGTCCTGGGTAGAAAGCAGCACATGCCCTGATGCAGCAGGGCTGCCTATGGGCGCATTGTGGTCACCGCCGCTCCGGAGGCCCCGGGCAGGAGTGGACAGTGTCTGCATGTGCAGGACCTCACAGCCATCCTGTTCCCGAGCACGGGGCATGGCGCAGAACAGCCAGAACATCCTGCAGTCCGCTTAGACACGGCCCCGCCTGAAACTAATATAATACTGAGTGTCAGTTATAGCTCAAAAAGAAATTGGAGATGGCCTTGAAAATCCTTTTTGTGGCCGAGAGGGAGAAATAGGACTGGCAGAGCCCTGGCCGCTGTGGCTCGGTTGGTCAGGCATCATTCAGTGCACGGAAAGGTTGGATGCCCTGTCAGGGTACAAGCCCGGGTTGCGGGCTCCATCGATGTTTCCCTCTCACTTGGATGTTTCTCTCTCTCTCTCTCCCTCTATCTCTAAAAATCAAGTTTTTAAAATCTTTAAAAAAATAAAGTACTGGCAGAACATCAGATGGTGGTGTTGCCTCGCCCTATATGACACATAAGACAATGTTCTGCTATAACACCCCCGCCCCATTTGAAGATTCCAATCTGGTAAAGGTATGGAGAGAGGTGCAGGCCTCCTCTTCTGCAATCAGAAAAGAGTGCCAGAATAAGTTGTCGGGAGAGGAAGAGGACAGTTTCCATAGCAGCTGTAGAGACGAGGCCTTTAGCTAGTGCGGGGCCTCAGTATAAGGGTCAGCAGCAGTTAACTACAAGCTCTGCTCTCATCAAGTCTGACAGGTTAGACAATAGATCTGAATGGTATAGGGAAGGACACACACTGATCTGATGGTAGGGGCAGAAATGCAGGCCTACGATCTCAGGCCCTGCTAGAATTGGGTTTTAATTAGAGCTGCAAATTTAGACTCTGATGGTACTAACATTGCATATACATATCAAATGAGTATTCACCAGGCTCTTTTGCCAAAGGCAGACAATGTCATAGAAAGATTGGCTACAGGTATCTCTTAATTACCCCCACTCTCTCCTGGTTTAACAGCATCCCAGCCATTGGGTGATGATGCCAGTATAATCATAATATCAGAAAATATTTTCAGCCCTAGCTGGTTTGGCTCAGTGGGTAGAGCATCGGCCTGTGGATTGAAGGGTCCTGAGTTCGATTCCAATCAAGCGTACATGCCCAGGTTGCGGGCTCAATCCCCAGTGTGGGACATACAGGAGGCAGCCAATTGATTCTTTCTCATAATTGATGTTTCTCTCTCTCTCCCTCTCCCTTCCTCTCTGAAATCAATAAAAATATTTTTTTAAAAAAGAAAATATTTTCAAGTGTCAAATGGCACAAAGCACGAACAAAGTGCTCTAGAAAACTATGGAGTGTTAGCATCTATGCTTCAGAATTTTACAACTGAGGACAGAAAACACTGATGCGCACGTGTATAAAGAAATATATATGTATGAATTACAAAGTATATGAAAACTCATTTTGTGTTTAGGAATAGTGTGCTTTGGCAGGAGCCTTGATGTCATTCAAGGGCCTACCCGAGGGGACTATTCAGAACATGTGATATGCATTACTGTGAGGCACATGCAGTAGTATGTAGTATAGAGTCCACTATAGTGTTTGATTTTAACTGTTGACTCCTGGACTGCTCAGTTATGATTTCGGGGGGGAATTCTCCTATTCTAGTTTTTTCCATACTCTTGCCATGCAGCATTGGCAGATATAGTGGTTACAACCAATGCTTTTCAAAATATTTTTTTTTTACATTTTTTTATTGATTTTTTACAGAGAGGAAGGGAGAGAGATAGAGAGAAACATCGATGAGAGAGAAACATCGATCAGCTAACCAATGCTTTTCAAAATATTTTTGATAAAGAATCCTTGAATTGTGGAAGGGGTCTCTAAGGATCCACCACTAAAAGAAGTTAGAGGACATGCACAGGAAGGCAATATGATAGGCTGGTTCCTTGGGCGTGCAATGGAGTGAGCACAAGGCAGAAGGTAGTATAAGCCTCACATGAAAGGTAATGGTAGCCTTGGCTAAGTTTAAGCTAGTTAGGTGATTCTCAGCCCCCGGACCTTCATCAGTTCATAATATACAGTGATAAATCACCCAGCAGGTAAATTATGCACATCTTAACAAAGTAGGAGGGGGAATAACAAGTGGATGTGGAGGAAAGAGAACCCTGGCACACTGTTGGTGGGAATGTAAGTTGGTGTAGCCACTATAGGAAATGGTATGGAGGTCCTCAAAAAATTAAAAATAGAACTACTGAATGATCCAGTTATTCCACTTTTGGATATTTACCCAAAGAAAATGAAAACACTAATTTGAAAAGATATATGCATTGTCGTGTTCATAGCAGCATTATTTACAATAGCTAAGATATGGAAACAACCTAAGAGTCCATCCATAGATGAATGGATAAAGAAGATGTGCTATATACTATGTACAATGGAATATTACTCAGCAATAAAAAATGAAAATCTTACCATTCGTGACAACATGAATGGAACTAGAGGGTATTATGCTAAGTAAAACAAGTCAGACAGAGAAAAATATGATTTCATTTATATGTGGAATCTAAAAAACAAATGAATAAAACAAACTCATAGATTCAGAGAATAGATTGGTGATTATCAGAAGGGTAGGGGGTCTGGGAGGCGAAATGGATGAAGAGAGTCAATTGTATAGTGATGGATGGTAACTAGATGTATTGTGGTGATCATTTTGTTGTGTTTACAAAGATGGAATTGCTATTTTGTACACGTGAAACTAATATAATGCTATATATCAAAGTATGAGGGGGCATCTCTAAATTTTTCTGGAAATAATTTCACATTTGGCATTTAAATTAAGTTATTGAAGTCCTCATGAGAAAAATCAGAACTTTACTGAAATTAATTACACTCATCTTGGAATTATGTGTGTCGGGGAGAGGAGGGCAACATAATCCTTTCAATGCAGAGGGTCTTGATAGGACTTAGGCCAGCTCTGATAACTCATAAAGAAAAGATATTGGCTCCTCCCTTACTTCTAGACCCATGATTTTTTACAGAGAGGAAGGGAGAGGGATAGAGAGTTAGAAACATCGATGAGAGAGAAACATTGATCAGCTGCCTCCTCCACACCCCCTACTGGGGATGTGCCTGCAACCAAGGTATATGCCCTTGACCGAAATCGAACCTGGGACCCTTCAGTCCACAGGCCGATACTCTGTCCACTGAGCCAAACCGGTTAGGGCGATCTGAGTTCCTTTGGTAGAATTCCAGCCTGTTCTGCTGTATTGCATGGTCTTATCAAATAAAATATCCAGAAGAGCTGTATGCAGCTCAGATTCCCACCCTGTACTCAGTTCTGCCTATAAAGCATTCTTTATACAGAAAGAGGAGTGTTAGATTACAGGATTGCTGTGTCAGAGGCTATCCTTGGCTTTTGGGCAAAATACTATGATCATAATGTATACCAGCAGCCATAAGGTCACCTCTTAGCAGGAACAGCTGGTTTTTATCTGCAAAGGCACTGAGTAAAATAACTTCTAAAAAGGCAGTGAGTAAAATAATCTCTAAAAAGATTGAGATGGGGGAGAAGTCTGCATTTATTACTATGTCTGGCAAACAGAGGAGGAATATTTGTTGGATAATTTTCCTAATTATTATTTGTTCACATTAAGTAATGGGAAGAACAAAGACACTGGATTTACTACCCCCCCCCCCCACAGCATCGCAAAGGACAATAAAGAAATTTCCCTTGCTCTGGCTGGCTCAGTTGGTTGTTGGAGCGTCCTGATGTGCCAAGGTTGAGAGTCAGTCTCAGGTTAGGACACATACAAGGGTCAACCAATGAATGCATAAATAAGTGGAACAACAAATTGGTGTTTCTCTCTCCTTCCTTCCCTCCCTTCCTCCCTCTCTTCCCCTCCCTCCCCCCCCTCAATAAAGAAAGAGAAAAAAATAAATTTCCCTTTTATCCTTCCTTCCTCCTCACATTCTTCTTTCTAAGAAAGTGATTACTAAAAGTGAAAAACATTTGTGGAAACTATTTTCCCTTACCCATTCCATTTCTTTGTGAGATGGAAGTTAGTGTTTGGCTGTGGCCTCTAATTCCATCTTTCCCTTTATTCCGAACAAAGCTGCCTCTTAGTGCAGGGATCACTAAGGCTTATAGTGAAGATCATGGTGGTAAAGAGAATCTAAATCTAAGTGTATACCTTAGTTTTGAGGCCATGTCTGTGTGTGAATTAAATTTTGCATTTTTTCAAGGTATTCATAGAATAGAGTTATTTTCCTTCAAGGAATGTTTGGGTTGAAGAAACATCACTTTATGAATGTCCCCTTTACAATATCACTAAATCACAAATACTTTTTCTCTTCTCATCAGTTCTTTCTTGAAGATTCTTCAGAACCTTTATAACATTACCTCTTGCCAATACCTTAACTCTTTTTTTGTTGTTGTTAATCCTCACCAGAGGATATTTTTCCATTGATTTTTAGAGAGTGGAAGGGAGAGACAGAGAGAGAAACATTGACGTGAGAGAGACGTATACATTGGTTGCCTCCCACCTGAGCCTGGACCAAGGCCAGGGACCAAACCTGCAACCATGGTACAGGCCCTTGTCCAGAATCAAACCTGGGACTTTTCAGTCCACAGGCTGACACTCTAACCGGCTAGAGCCTGTAACTCTTTTTTTTTTTTTTTAATGTTTTTATTGATTTCAGATGGCTAGAGCCTATAACTCTTTTTTTTTTCTTTTTTTTAAATGTTTTTATTGATTTCAGAGAGAGGAAGGAAGGAGAGATAGAAACAAATGATAAGAGAGAATCACCCATAGATTGCCTCCTGCACACCTACTGGGGATGAGTCCACAACCCAGGCAGGTGCTCTGACCAGAAATCAAACAGTGACCTCCTGGTTAATGGGTTGAGCTCAACCAATGAGCCATACCGGCTGGGCTGCATTAACTGTTTTATTCATTCAATCTGAGCCAATTGCCTTTCCCTCATTCTTGTATTTCCTGTCCTTTTTTTTTTTCTTTGAATGATATATTCCCCTTAATTCTCATCTAGGAATTTATTTAGCTTTACCTTTATGACTTTATTTATGGAATAAGGTTCCATCTCATTCCACAACGGATTTAAGGAGTATGAACTAACTCAGTGATGGCAAACCTATGACACGCGAACTCATATATTTGGTTGATTTTTCTTTGTTAAATGGCATTTAAATATATAAAATAAATATCAAAAATATAAGTCTTTGTTTTACTATGGTTGCAAATATCAAAAAATTTCTATATGTGACACGGCACCAGAGTTAAGTTAGGGTTTTTCAAAATGCTGACACGCCAAGCTCAAAAGGTTCACCATCACTGAACTAACTCAAACACAGTTGCTACTCTGAAACTGACTTCCCCACTCGCCAACTGTGTGAACTTGGGCAAGTTGCTAATCCTTTCTATGTTTTAGTTTCCTCATCTGTAAAGTTATAATAATAGCACCTTATAGGATTATTTTGAGAATTAAGGGGACAGTCTCTTAAATATGCTTAGAACAATGCCTAGAATTCATTTATTTAATCATTCATTCAATATTTCTGTAGCACTTACTGTGTGTCAGCAAACGGAACAAGCAAGATAATAAATAATAAATAGATAAATTATATAACATGTCAAAAAGTTGTTCGAGCCGAAACCGGTTTGGCTCAATGGATAGAGCGTCGGCCTGCAGACTGAAAGGTCCCAGGTTCGATTCCGGTCAAGGGCATGTACCTGGGTTGCAGGCACATCCCCAATAGGAGATGTGCAGGAGGCAGCTGATCGATGTTTCTCTCTCATCGATGTTTCT
>NW_005369870.1:3988892-3996842 GCF_000412655.1 Myotis brandtii
GTTTTTCGAGTTATGGCCTCTGTAACATGTGAGCAAACAGGCAACAAATCTTGCTAGCCCAGACTGCAGAAAAAGGGGCAATAGGTTATATTTTCCCATCTGGGTTACACTGTTTCACTTGAGGAAAGTTCCCTTGGAGGGAACCAGGTGCTATAGAAAGAATTAGCCTTTAGCCTTCTCAAAGTGATTAGTGCTTAGTAGCAGAAAATAAAAGGATAAGAGAGCTCACTGCTGTCTCCAAACCTGACAGGGTGTTTGAGAATGCTGGTGGAAGGTGTGATGATGGGGGAGAATGGTGAAGGGACAGGAAAGGTTGCAATTTTAAATGAGCTGGTCAGGGCCTTATTGAGAAAATGAGACTTGAGCTGACTTGAAGTAAGAGAGTTAGCCATTTGGATATCTGAGAGGAGTTTTATAGGCAGGGAGGATAGCCAGTACAAAGTCCTGAAGGTAGCGGTATGCCTGGTGCATTCAAGGGATAGTTGGAACCCATTGTGCCTGGAGCAAAGGAGTGAGACAAAGAGGAATAGGAGATGAGATCAGAGAAATAATAGGCTCAGATCACTTTGGACCTTGTAGGCATCATTGTGACTTTGGTTTTTACTCTGAGTGAAATGGGAAACATATGCAGGCTTTTGAACAGAGAGTGATATGATTTGACTTAGACTTTACAGGATCACTTTGGCTGCAGTGTTGAGGATAGACTGTAGAGGTTGTAAGGATTAAAGTGGGAAGCCAGTCAGGGAATTTGCAGTAATCTGGGTGAGCAATAATGTCACTCAGACCAGAGTGATGTCAGTGGAGATGATGAGAATCAGTGGGATTCTAGGCATACTGTATTTTACAGGGAGAGCCAACCTGGTTTCCTGCTTCATCAAATGAAGAATGAGAGAGAGTAAATAATGACCCCAATGATAAATCAAAAACTTAAAAAGAAAAGAAGTTACCTCTAGGGAGAGAGAAAAAACAAATTGTAAGGTAGCCAGGGATGGAATGTGGACTTTTTGGAACATATCTTATTTTGTAAATTTGACTTTGGAGTCATATACATGTTTTACATAAGTATAAAACAGAATTAAATCAAAATGACCAATCTGACAAATAATTTAATTCAGAATATATATTTTTAAAATATCCTACAAACCAATAAAATAAGAGAACACAATTATAATGTAGATGATTTGAATAGATTTTAATAAGAGAAGATATACAAATGGCCAATAAGTACATGAAAAAGTGTTCAACATCATTAGTCCTAGGGAAATTCAAATTAAAACCACAACATAATAACTTATTAGCCACAAAATGGCAAAAATTTAAAAAACCAATAACATCAAATGTTAGCATGGATGTGGAACAAATAGAACTTTTATATATTGTTAATAGTAGAGTAAAAGTTATAACCACTTTAGAAAAGTATTTGTAAGTTTCTTATAAAATTCAACAAACATCAAACCAATGAACTAGAAATTTTATTCTTAGGCATTTAACCAAGAGAAATGAAAACATATGCCCACAGTAAGACTTGTGATGGCTGGTCATAGCAACTTTATTCATAATAGCCAAAAACTGGAAATGACCCAGTGTCCATTAATAGGAGAATGGGTAAACAAATTGTGGTACCTTTGTGCAATAGAATACAACTTAGTGATAAAAAGAAACAACAGCCCTGCCAGCATGGCTCGGTGGTTGAGCGTGGACCTATGACCCAGAAGGTCTCGGTCAAGGCATGTACTCTGGTTGCGGGCTCGATCTCCAGTGTGGAGTGTGCAGGAGGCAGCCGATTAATGGTTCTCTCTCATCATTGATATTTATCTCCCTCTCCCTTAATCTCTGAAATAAAAAAAATTATATATTTTAAAAAGAAACTACAAATATACACACATAAAATAAAAATAAAAACATTATGCCAAATAAAACAAAACACAAAAAAAATACTGTTATTTGGTCTCCTGAGAAGTAGATACCAAGACATGATTAGATGTGTAAGATATTTATTAGGTGAGTATATTGGTTACCTATTGCTTTGAAACAAATTACTCCAAAACTTAGCAGTTTAAAATAACAAATATTTGTTAAGACTTTCTAAAGATTTGAAATCCAGGAGCAAATTAGTTGAGTGGTTTCGGCTTACGGTTTCTCATGTGTTTGCAGTGAAGATGTTGGTTGGGGTTACAATAATGTGAAGGCTTAACTGAGGCTGAATGATCTGCTTCCAACATGACTCCCTCACAAGCTATTGGCAGGAAGCCTCAGCTCCTCACCATGTAGGCCTCTCCATGTAGTCTACTTGAGTGCCCTCAAGACAACAGCTGGCTTCTACCAGAGCAAACGAACCAAGAACAATGCTTTTGTATGACATATAGTGTTGGAAAGTTAGACACTATCACTTCTGTCTTCTGTTTATTAGAAGCAACTCACTAAGTCTGGTTCACTCTCTGGAGAAGGGAAAGTCTCTCCCTTTTGAAGGGAGTGTCAATGTTGTGGATATATTTTAAAACACTACAGGGAGGGATCAGGGGAAGGCAGAGAGAGCCTTCAGACAAAGATACAGGTTGAATATCTGGGGAAGGAGAGAGGGAAGGAACAAGAATGGGAAAGGAAGAGTCTTGTCCTACAGCAGTGATGGCGAACCTCTTGAGCTCGGCGTGTCAGCATTTTGAAAAACCCTAACTTAACTGGTGCCGTGTCACATATAGAATTTTTTTGATATTTGCAACCATAGTAAAACAAAGACTTATATTTTTGATATTTATTTTATATATTTAAATGCCATTTAACAAAGAAAAATCAACCAAAAAAATGAGTTCGCGTGTCACCTCTGACACGCGTGTCATAGGTTCGCCATCACTGTTACAGCATGGTTCCAAAAATGGTTTGGCCAGACTGATGAAGATTCTTCTAATCAAAGACACCTGTTGAAGGACTCTTGCATGCCACAGACTGGGTCTGTCTTTGCAACCCTGCTGTGCTCTGGCATTGGCTGAGATCAGCCTGTGGGAAGAGTGGTTTGGGCATAAATGTGGGGGCAGATCCACAGTGGCAGCAGGTGGGGTCATCAGTCAATTATGCTTTCTGCAAACAGATTTCAGCAGTGCCTTTTCATGGTCACCACAAGTACATACTGCATGAATAAATTTACATGAAATTCTAGAATGGGTAAAACTTACCTACAGTGATGGAAAACAACTATTAGTAAGTGGTTGCTGAGGGCTAGGGGGAGGGGATGGGAATTGATTTCAAAGGGGCACAGGGGACTTTCAGGATGGTGGTGATGAAAATATTCTCTACTGGGTTGTGGTGGTGGCTACACACATATATACAATTGTTGAACTCATCAAACTCTACACTTAAAATGGGCACATTTTATTGTACATAAATGATATATAAAGTTTACTAAAACACATAGATATCACTTCACACTAACAATACCAAATGTTAGGATGTGCAGCACCTGAAACTCTCATATATTGTTAGAGGGAGTATAGAATTATACAACCATTTTGGAAAACTGGCAATTTCTTATTAAGTTAAGCAAATACCTATCCTATGACCCAACAGTTCCACTCCTGGATATTGACCCAAGAGAAATGAAAATGTATGTTCACAATAATACTTATTCGTGAATGTTTATAGCAGCTTTTAAAAATATAATGGTTTAACCTAGTGTAATAGCTCAGTTGGTTAAGCATCGTCTCTATATGCCACAAGGTTGTGATATGCCAAGGTTGTGGGTTCAATCCCCTGTCAGGGCACATACAAAAATCAATCAATGAATGCATAAATAAATGGAACAACAAAATCAGTTTCTCTCTTCCCCTTCCTCTCTCTATAAAGTCAGCAATAATAAAAAATAATCAAAACAACCCAAATATCCACCAATAGGAGAATCTATAAATAAATTGTGGAATATGTATTCAATAGAATACTACTGAGCAATAAAAAAAGAATGAACTGATGCATACAACAATGTGGATAAATCTCAAAAATGTTATGTTGAGCAAAAGAAGGTGGACACAAGCCCTGACTGGTTTTGCTCAGTGGTTAGAGCAAGGGGTCACCTGTTGGATTCCTGGTCAAGGGAACTACTGTGGTTGCAAGTCCCCCAGTCCCCATAGGGGCATGTGCCAAAACTTTTACATAAGTATAAAATAGAATTAAATCAAAATTTTGGCCCAAAAGCAACCAATTGATGTGTCTCTCTCACATCAATGGATGTTTCTCTCCCCCCTCCCTTTCACTCTCTTAAAAAAAAAAAAAAAAAGCAATGGAAAAAATAGCCTTGGGTGAGGATTAAAAAAAAAGGTGGACACAAAAGACTACATATTTTATGATACTATTTATAATTGTTAAACAGGCAAAACTAACCTATGGTTCTGGAAATTATAATATGGGTGCCATGAAAAACTCTCTGGAGTGATAACATATTTTATATCTTGATTGATATATAGGTTTCACAAATGTGTACATTTGTCAAAATGCATCAAATTATACAACTAAAAGCTGTGCATTTAAATGTAACCTCAATTTAAAAATTAAAATAAAGAGGTAGTCACTAAAAAAAACCACCCCAAATGGAAAGAAATTAAATGATAGAATTATTTCCAATGACTTTAAAATACAGTAATTTAACTGCACATTAAAAAAATTTATTATACAGAGGGAAGGTGGGGATGGGGTGTTGAGTGGGAAGAGATCAATCAAAGAACTTGTATGCATATATGCATAATCCATGGACAGACAATAGTGTGGTGAAGGCCTGGAATAGGGGGTTAGGGGTAGGCCAAAAGGGGTCAATGGGGGAAGAAAGGGGACATATGTAATACTTTCAACAATAAAGATTTTTTAAAAATTTATTATAGTAAAATACACATAAAATGACCATTTTAAGTGTACAATTCAGTGGTATTAAATACATTAATAATGTGCAGCCTTCACCACCATCCATCTCCATACTTCTTTTTATCTTGTAAAACTGAAAGTCTAGACCAGTGATGGCGAACCTTTTGAGCTCGGCGTGTCAGCATTTTGAAAAACCCTAACTTAACTCTGGTGCCGTGTCACATATAGAAATTTTTTGATATTTGCAACCATAGTAAAACAAAGACTTTTATTTTTGATATTTATTTTATATATTTAAATGCCATTTAACAAAGAAAAATCAACCAAAAAAATGAGTTCGCGTGTCATAGGTTCGCCATCACTGATCTATACCTATTAAACAATAACTCCTGATTTGCCCCCTACCTCCAGCCCCTGTAACCACCATTCTACTTATTTTCTGTCTCTATGGTTTAACCACTCTAGGTCATATAAGTGGAATCATATAGTATTTATCTTTTTGTGACTGGCTTATTTCACTTAACATAATATCCTCAAGGTTTATCAATGTTGTAGCATATATCCTAACTGCACATTTTTAATGGGATATACCCTAAGGAAAAAAAAAATCAACTGCAAAGAAAATGTCAAACTATTCTCATTAGTCATCATCTCATTAATAATAACATTGGTAATAACATTTTACATATATAATAGAATAAAGCAAATAAATAATTTATGTCAGTGTTATCAGAAACCAAGATGTTGATAAGAAAGGTATAAAATGAAAAAAGTTGGATAAAACTTCTGAAATCCCAAAATTTAATTGAAAAAAGCCCAACAGTGATCAATCCAGTGGCAATAAGCATTCCAACATTCCAACTATCCAAATTGTGATCTCTAGATTCCGTTTACCACTAAAATGAACCATGGAGCCAGAATGGTGCCTTGAACATAAGTGAATTGAAATTAATAAATGAACTCAAGTTTGTGAAGAAATGTTGTGTTTCAAAGAGACCCAGTTGAGAAGAGGGCCTGCAACTGATTGGCTGGCTGGGAAATTCAGCTACCTGGACGGGGCAGTTGCCTTGGTGTCTTTCTGCTATTATGCCTCCAGGATCTTATCTATACTTGGAGGTGGCAAAGTCTGGGGGCTCTGAAAAAGTCTGGAAAGTGGGTTAGAATGAATAAGGATGAGAAACAAATTGTGATACTACATGCAGTGGAATATTATTCAGTCTTAAAAAGGAAGGAAATTCAGACACATGCTATTAAAATTATGACATGGATGAACCTTGAGGACGTTATGCTAAGTAAAATAAGCCAGACACAAAAGGACAAATATTGTATGATTCTATTTATATGAATTATCTAAACTAGTCAAATTCATAGAGACAGAAAGTAGAATGGTGGTTACCAGGGACTGGAGGGAGAAGGGAATGAGAAGTCATTATATAATGGAAACAGAGTTTTAATTTGGGAAGTTGAAAAGTTTGGATATGGGTGATAGTGATGGTTGCAAAACAATGTGAATATATTTAATACCAGTGAACTGGACACTTAAAAACTGTTAAAATGGTATATTTCTTGTTATGTGTACTTTACCACACACACACAAATGAATGTGGCAAAATGTTAACATGTGGATCTAGGTAGAAGGGTCCAAACAAGATTATTATACAATATTTTTATAACTTTTTTGTTGCTCTGAAATTTTGTTCAAAATAAAAAGTTTACCTAAAATTAACAGGAGGAAGTTCTGTAAATATAAGATACAGACCAGTTGGGATGGCTTTCATTGCAGGGGTTACAAATACAGTAGGAGGTTAATATAGTATCACTAGAGGTCCGGTGCACGAAATTCATGCACTTGGTGGGGGGAGGGGGGTCCTTCAGCCTGGCCTGCGCCCTATTGCAGTCCAGGAGCCCCGCGATTGATCGCCCTGCAGAGGGAGGCCCCGCTCACCACCGCTGGCCAGGTAGCCTGGGCCTCCCTCTTTGGGACAATCACAGAGCCCCCTGGCCGGTGGCCTGGGCCTTCCTTTGCGGGGCGATCATGGGGTGATGGCAGGGCCCCCATACCAATCGCATGGCACCTGCCTTGGCGGTGGCAGCCAGTGCTGGGTTGCCACGGCACCCAAAACCCAGGAGGGATCAAGAGGTCAGCAGTTCAGCCCGCTTGCCAGTCCCCGCCCACCGGAGCCTGGTGCTTGGTCGTCTGTTTGGTCATTTTGGACATTACGGACCCTGGCTCTTTATATATTTAGGATTAGCAAACAACTACCTTAAGTAATTTTCTTTCACATTTTTAATTTTATCATTACCTCTTTGTTGACTTATTTTTTTAAATTTTATGTTATTGTTTAAAGTATTACAAATAGTAGTATATATGTCTCCTTTTTTCCCCCCATTGACCTTCCCCCAGACTCTCCTACCCAATTATTATAATCACATCCTTATTTTTATTTTTTTAATTTTATTTTATTGTTTAAAGTATTACAAATAGTAGTACATATGTCTCCTTTTTTTCCTCATCATTGACCTCCTGGCCTCCCTACTCCCCCCCCGCCACCCGCACATGCCCTTACACCCCACCCCCAGTGTCTTGCGTCTGTTCGTTATGCTTATATGCATGTGAATTAACTTCTTAAGGATGTGGTGTTGACAGCTTTACAGTTTCTCCTCTATTTTCTTAATATTATTTTAATTATTTTGGATTCTTAGAACATTAGGGACACCCATATTCAGTATTCAAATAAAAACAATTCTAAAACAAAAAAAATGTTATCAACTACTTTGCCATTTCTTTGTCTCTCCTCCTCCTCAATTATAAATATGTAGAACTATGGTGAGCCAGCATGGCCATGGCATACTCAGCCCCAGGGTGCCTTATGTGCCATGCCAACTCAGCCGGGTTCGAGTGACCCTGAGAGGGGGTGGTGAAAGATTGAGAAAAGACAGACAAGAGAAGAAAGCTGGGTCTGGGTGGGACGCTGCTTCTCTGATGGAGAGACAGCGCCAGTGCCCACAAGCTGTGTCTTTATTTTATAGACAGACTAGGGGCCCGGTGCACGAAATTCGTGCACTGGGTTGGGGGGGGGGGGTGTCCCTCAGCCCACCCCTCCCACA
>NW_005369870.1:3997336-4001003 GCF_000412655.1 Myotis brandtii
GGCTCTGCCCTCCAAGCTGGGACTTGCACGTGGACATGAGAGGACTGTACCCTCTCATTAGTCCGAGGCTTGAACCTGTCCAAACACTGTAGCTGCTCTCCACGTAGAACCTCTTCAGTTAGACAGACGGGGTTCAAATTCTTTCTTGCCAGCTCTGAGACATTGTGTAAATTATCTCATCTCTCTAAACCAGTGATTTTCAACCTTTTTCATATCATGGCACACATAAACTAATTACTAAAATTCTGTGCCACACCAAAAAAAAATATTTTTTGCCAGTCTGACACATAACAAAATAGGTATAATTTTGATTCATTCACACTGGACGGCTATTGTTGTGTTGGCTGTTGTCATTTTTAAAAAAATATTTTTTTTATTCATTTCAGAGAGGGATGGAGAGGGAGAGAGAGATAGAGGGCTATTGTCATCTTTTTTATTTGACATTCTAAGGGAAAAGATATCAGTGCCCTAACTAAATAGTCAGGTATTGCATGTTTTAAAAATTCTTGCAGCACCGCCGGCGTGGCTCAGTGGTAGAGTGTCGACCTATGAACTACTAGGAGGTCATGGTTCAATTCCTTGGTCAGGGCACATATTTGGGTCGCGGGCTCAATCCCCAGTGGGATCGTGTAGGAGGCAGCCAATCAATGGTTCTCTCTCATCACTCATTGATGTGTCTATTTCTCTCTCTCTCTCTCCCTTCATCTCTGAAATCAATAAAAATATATTTTTAAAAAATTCTCGCCGAAACCGGTTTGGCTCAGTGGATAGAGCGTCGGCCTGCGGACTGAAAGGTCCCAGGTTCGATTCCGGTCAAGGGCATGTACCTGGGTTGCGGGCACATCCCCAATGGGAGATGTGCAGGAGGCAGCTGGTCGATGTTTCTCTCTCATCGATGTTTCTAACTCTCTATCTCTCTACCTTCCTCTCTGTAAAAAATCAATAAAATATGTTTAAAAAAAAAATTCTCGAAGCACACCAGTTGAAAATCGCTGCTCTAAACCTCAGTGTCCTCATCTGTCCTCATCTGTAACCTTCAAAGAGTTATGAGGCTTTTTGGTGAGATAATGAATGTAAAACAGAACACAATACCTGCCACATTTTAAAATTTAATACATGTTATTAATTAATTATAGCATTGGTATATGACTGTGCAATAGAAGTTCATAATTATCTATTAAATATAAGTCAGTACGTAATACTTTAATATTGCAGCTTAAAAGGGGTATATAATAACTTATCATTAAATTTACTACTTGTCAGATCCTCAGTAAAGTTCTCTGCCACTAAGCTGCCAAACTATGAGTTTCCAGAGGAAAACCATGAAGCAAATTTAAGTGTTGGTGAATAGTTTCTGAGGTAGAATTAAACATTTTGAGGTTCTTTTGCTTAGAGAAGTCTGTGAGAAGACCTCAGAAAAAGACAAAGTATATAGCATTTATGTTTATTTTTTCATTGGTTGAAACATATTATGGAATTATTGGACAAGATGAGATGATCCCAGCCTTATGGGAATTTATCCAGGTTTTAAAATTACCAGTTAAAGACAAGGTAAAAAAAAATGGCTTTAAGCTCTAGAATAAAGGTTTTAAGTTAGACAGTTAAAAGAAAAATTTCTGATAATGAGGTTTGTTAAACTTTAAAATGAGTTAACACAGGGTCTGGTGGAACTTTCTTGTCTGGGAGGGCTTTAGAGGTAGATTAGATTTCTCAGTCTGAAGTGTCTTAGATAAAGATGCACCTGCAGAAAGGTAGATGTGCTGATGGTCCTTTTCAGTCTAAGAGTCAATAAAGGCCTTTAGCTCACCCAATTGCAATCAGTTACAGCCCCAGTGGCTAACCATCCGCCTGCATTTTCTGATATTTACTAGTAATTTAACAATTAATTTAATTGTCATACTGTCTAACAAGCAATTCACAGTTTTTCTTCACAGTTTTTAAGGCTCTTGTCTTATTTATTTATTATTAGTTTTTAAAATAAAGATCTTTCAACTTTTAAAATTTTTTTTTAAAAAGGGAGAGACAGATGGAGACATCAATGATGAGAGAGAATCATTGATTACTGCCTCCTGCATGCCCCACACTGGGGATTGAGCCCACAACCCAGGCACGTGCCCCCAACAGTGAGCTTCTGGTTCATAGGTCGAAGCTCAACCACTGAGCCCTACCAGCTGGGCAAGGCTCTTGTTTTATTTAGTAATGGGAATGGCTCAGGCTCATTTATGTATTTATCTATTTATTTTTAGTTATGTTTATTGAGGTTTAGTTTATCCTTTTTAGTGTATAGTTTATGCGTCTTGACAAACACAGTTGTTTGTCAAATAATCAGGAAGGCCTATTTATTTATGTCTTGCTTGGAGAGGGGAGATGCAATAGCAGGACAAAGGAGAACAAAAGTACAGTGACTTTTGGGGGATTTTTATGGGATTCAAGGTCAAGGTTTGCCCCGCACAGAAGCCAATTTTTTGTGTCCTCTCAAACTGAGTAGATGAATAAATTTGTCTACCTAGGGAAGTTACTTAATAGTAACTTGACCTGGTCCTTTTAGGATTTTATTTATTTGGTCACCTGTCTTCTGCAGCATTAGGAGTGGAGGAAGAGAGGTGTCCATTATAAACTTCAAGGTGAAGAAGTGGCATGAATCTGTGTGTTCCATTCCATTTTTGCTCCACTAATAAAACATTCTGGGGACAATAATTGTATTCTAGTTATAGAAATAATAAATTCTAGATTTTTCAGGAAATTTTTATTTCAGAGTCTGTCTTTTGAAATAAGTTACACATGCTCCGATGACATCCTTTGATTTTTAGTTTGAAAAAGATGATCACTGTAATTTGTAAGAGCAGGGTGAAGATTGGTTGGTAGGAAGCTGCACTTTAGCTTAACCTACATTGAATGCTGAAATGGGGTTTTATAGGATGGGAGAATCATGTGGGGCTGTGTCTAAGTCAGTGGTTCTTAACCTTGGCTGCACATTAGAATCACCTGGGAATCTTTTTAAAATCCTGATTTCTGGGCCTCATCCTCCAGAAATTCTGTTTCTTTGTTATGCGGTGGGGCCACCCACCCCATACAAAGAAGCAGAATTTCTGGAGGATGAGGCCCAGAAATCAGGATTTTAAAAAGATTCCCAGGTGATTCTAATGTGCAGCCCAGGTTGAGAACCACTGGTCTAAGTCATTCTGAGCCTGGAGTAGAGAGAGAAAACTATCTCCTAGTGAATGCCTACTATGTATATGCTTGGCACGGTGCTGGGTGCTTTCCTTTTTGACAGCTACTCTCGTGTAGAAATCCATCTTAGATCCAACCACTTAAAAAACAACAACCCCAAAACAACAAAAAATATATTCCTCCTGGGGCCTAGTTCATTAATACAAGTCACAGCTGCTACACCTTCTATAAGATCCTGGCACCATCATTAGGATAATAGACTCTCAGGTCTTGGAGGGATCTTTGAGGTCATATTGTTAAAGGGGCAGCAGCTGTTCTCTTCACCACGGAGTCTGAGAATCACTGTGTTCAATTCTCTCAACGGGAGACTTGTCTGGGGCTATAGTCTCCTAGGTTACAATCCCATACATGATAGGGTAACGATAAGCAAATGTGAAGCTTGAACTAAGTTCCAGACAGGAAATGGCAATGGAAAAAATATGGTTTACTGGGGTCC
>NW_005369870.1:4001038-4002485 GCF_000412655.1 Myotis brandtii
GAAGAACTGGCAGAGATGTAATGTGAGGGTCTTGAACTCAGATAGAGGCCCACAAAAGTGATCCTGATTGACAGGTAAACCCCAAAGAGTCTTCTCTCTCCAGTTTCATCAGCTCAGGAATCCCAGCCATCCTGGATCCTTTTCTTTGCCCTTTTATTAAACAGTCGGGAAACCCTCTTCTTTCCACTGAAGAGGGTCAGAGAAGGGGTCTTCAGTGCATGAAGGATAAAAACAGATCTTTTTTATTTTCTGCGTAGTGGTATAAACAATTGTCCTGGAGGCTAGGGAATATATTTCACGCCCTCTCAAGGTCCCTTCGGTTCAAGGATACTGTCATTCTAGGGCTCTACAAGGGGGAGGGCCTGCAAGGTCCATGCTGCCATGGAAACACGCCGCCGTGTTCCTTTTTCTTACGTGGGGCGGGTCACTGTGCCTCACCCACCAATCATCCGTAAGATTTTTTGAGTGGCAGGCAGCAACAGCGAATGGGCAAGCCGATACTGACTGACGCGCGGGAAAAGGAGGAGTTCGAGGCCGGTGGCGGCGGTGGCGACAGCGACAATCTGGGGATAGAGCTGGAGGGACCTGGGGGGCGTGCAGAGATCTCTGACTCGGGCGCGAGGGACCTCCCGCCGAGATGCCTGGTACTATTTGGGAAAGAGTGGGGGTGCAGGCAGCTCTGGAGCCTTGGCTTTGGGGTCTGAAGGAATGGCTGACCGGAGGGGGCGGGGTGGCAAGCATGGCGGCGGTGACTGGGAAAGGGTTGGAGGGCCCTGCGGAGGGGGTGGGGAAGCAGGAGCTGGGAAGGCTGAGTGGTCGTGAGGAAGCGTGAAGGGCTGTGGGGGTTCTGGCGAACAGAGATGGCAAAGCCACCTTTCGGGGGTGGTAGAGGCTCCAGAGGGACGTAGGGGGAGTTGTGGGGGATGGAAAAAGGGGCGGGAAGAGACGAGGTTAGGAAGGAAGGGAAAGGGTGTCTACGGGAAGGTGATGGAGAAGGCGAGGGAGAGGATGGGCAGGCCGATGGTAAGTAAGAGGCATCGGATCCTGGGGAGTATGATGGGAAGGTGCTGGCACGATCATAGCGTTTTAATGGAAAGAGCCCTAGGGTGGTCCCCTCTCCCAACTCCTGTCTTCCCGCCCCATTATTTAAGCTCACACCGCGCGCGGAAGGCTGGTAGGTGACACAGAACTGATCTTTTGTTACTCCATTCCAGGGGAGCAGATGGACCCTCCTGGAAGTCAGTTGGATTCAGATTTCTCTCAGCAAGACACTCCTTGCCTGATCATTGAAGACTCTCAGCCTGAAAGCCAGGTTCTAGACGATGATTCTGGTTCTCACTTCAGTGTGCTGTCTCGACACCTTCCTCATTTACAGGCACACAAAGAGAACCCTGTGTTGGTGAGTGATACCTCGTTTGGAAATGATTGAGCAGGTCCCCCCTCCCTC
>NW_005369870.1:4002496-4087361 GCF_000412655.1 Myotis brandtii
CCTCCACCATATCTAGACCAACCAGCAAATATAAGTACTCAGGTCACTATCTTTTGGAGACAATTAGTTGGAAAAATGAAATCACCATATTCACAAAAAGTATGTCTCATTTAAAATTATTTCGTCTGTAGAGGGGATATTATGTTTGTATGTTTCCTAGGATGTTGTGCCCAACCCTGAACAATCAGCTGGAGAACAAGGAGACAGTAAAAGTGTGCTCAATGACCATCTGAAGGAAGACAAAGCTGCAGGTGAGGTGCTTCAAACTGTCAGTCCCATGTGGCAAGGGTGCACTTGTTAGAGCTGGGTGGATTTAGACGTGGTTGTGGTGAATGTATGTAAGGAAATCCAGCACAGTATCCGGTGCGTAGTAGGCACGCAGAAGGTTGGCTTTCTGTAATGGAGCTGATTAGGTTTGTATGGTCTGCATTCCTGACTTTGTATTAAAGTGTAGGGGTAAATGCCTTTTGTGCTAATATCCTCTTGTATTTTTCAGACCCTATGGATTCTTCTCATTTGGATACATGTGGTTCCATCAGTCAGGTCATTGAACAGTTACCTCAGCCAAACAGGACAAGCAGGTATACGAGTGTTTGAAGAAATTTATTTACATTTATTAGTGGATCAGTTCTTTTGTCTGTGCCTTTGACTCATCCCAAAGATAAAGGGATTGATCTTATTTTTGTGAATTAGGGAGTGGGATTTGAGGATTGTGTTAGTACTGTTAGCTGGAATCTCTTGTGAAGGTAATAACATTTTTACATCTACATTATTCATTTTGTGATCTGTCTTGTACATGTGAAACAAAATAAGTATTCCTTATTCTTAGCATAGATATGACTTATTAATTAAAAAAATTAAACAATATATTAAGTATATTGTCAAAACTGTTAGGCATGCTTTCCACCAACCAAAGTTCCTCACCAGTTTTAGACCCAGAATGTTTAATTCATATTCTTTTCCAACAGCATTCAGTTTTTACTTTGTCTTTCCATCGCCCATTTATTGAGTTTATTTTCTATTCAAGGTACTAGATTGGATGCTTTTATTGTGTTTTGAGGGTTCTTTATATATTCTAGATACTAGTCCTTTGTAGGATATACAGTATGCAAATATATTCTTCCACTCTGCAGCTTGTCTTTTCATCCTCTTCAGAGGGTTTTCCACAGAGCAGGTTTTTAATTTTGATGAGATCTGTTAAGTATTTTTAACAGAATAATATGAATGCATAGTTAATTTTAAAAAGAGTTTATAATGAAAAGCAAAGAGTTCTTTCTCATCCTTGGTCTCCTTTCGCAGAGGCAATCTTATTTAAGTGTTTGTGTTTTTACTTCTTTGGGAGGTCATCTTCCTAGCCCTTAATACTATTGTAAAACGAAGTAACACTATTATACTGCCATTTCTTATTTTATCAGATTAAGATAATTGAGTTCCATAAGTGAAGATGAGGATTTCTTCCCAACAACGCTTTCCCAATTTTTGTAATAATTATTTTAGTTCTTTTATTAACTACTTTTGTACTTCAAGACAATATATTTAAAACTTTGTTTTCTTCTTCCATCAGCTTAGACAGTGGAGAAAAGTTTAAGATTAGTATTATTTGTCTATAATTAAGCCTCTTCTGATTTTTTTTTTTAAATCCTCACCTGAGAATATGTATTTTTTATTGACTTTCTAGAGAGAGAGGAGGGGAAAGGCAGGAACAGAAAGAGAGAAAGAAATAAACATCTACCTGAGAGAGAAACATTGATTGGTTGTATCCCATATGCAGCCTGACTAGGGATTGAATCTGCAACCAGGTATGTCCCCTGACTGGGAATCAAACCTGTACCCGTTTTGGTGCATGGGACGACGCTCCAACCAACTGAGTCACCCAGCCAGGGCATTCTGATTTGTAAAAATATTTGTAGTAATATTTTATTTTGGAATAATTTTATATTTAAAAATTTTTTTTAAATAAAGCCTCTTCTGATTTAACGAATCATTCTACAAATATTTATTGAGTCAAGCACTATTGAATATTGGGGATACAAAGTGATCAGAAGAGTTAAAAATTCTAGACCTTAGTGTAGCTTACATTCTTGTATGGGATGTAGCAATACATGATGAATAAGTAAAAGATATATAGTATGTTAGACATTCATAGGGCTGAAGAAAAAATAAAACAGATGGCAATAGGAAATATCACAGGAGTTGCAAGTTTAGATAGAGTGACTTGGGGAGTGCTTCACTGTTGTGGCATTTGATTAAAAATCACAAGTGATGCCGGCAGGTGTGGTTCAGTTGTTGAGCGTGGACCTATGAACTAGGAGGTCACAGTTCTATTCCCAGTCAGGGCGCATGTCCAGGTTTTGGGCTGGATCCCCAGTGGAGGGTGAGCAGGAAACAGCTGATGAATGATTCTCTCTCATCATTGATGTTTCTATTTTTCTCTCCCTCTCCCTCTCTGAAAATCAATAAAAAAATATTTTTAAAAAATCTTAAGTGATTAAGTGATCTCTGTTGTTTTCTGGGATAAGTGCAAAGGCCCTGAGGTGTGAGTGTGCTTGGCATTTTTTGAGAAATGGCGAGGTTAGTGTGGCAGTAGGTGGAGTGATTGAGAGGAGTGGGAGAAGAGGCCAGAGAAGTAAAGAGGGGACCAGAATCTGTAAATAATGGGCACTGTGAGTAATTTGGCCGTTACTCTTAGTGAGGTAGAAAGGCATTTAAAAGTTTTGAGCAGAGGAATGACATGATCTGACTTAGATTTTTAACATGATCATTCTGATTGCTGGATCAAGAATAGTCTGAAGGTATATAGTTTTTATCTGTTGATTGTACCTCAGAAAAGCTGGAAAAATGAAAATAATTAAAAATAAAAGAAGCTATTTAAATGAAATTAATAAAAAGAATAGACTGAAGGGGGAGCAGAGGCAGGAAGACCAACTAGGAGACAATTGAAATAATTTAGACATAATATGACAGTGGCTAGACCAGAGTAGAAGTGGATGGAGAGTAGTGAGAGTCTAGGTTTTTGATAATAGGATTCAAAGCCAGATTGAACATGAGAGTAAAGAAGGAAGTAACAATGTTTTCATGTTTTTGGTTTGAGAATTAGAAGAATGGATTTACTGTTAATTGAGATGGACTACAGGAGGAGGTCAGTTATAGACAAGTTAAAGTTGAGCTGCCTTTTCAATTGCCAGTTGGAAGCGTTTGGTAATGTACAAGTCTGGAGCTCAGGGGGAAGGTCTAAGCTGGAGATTTAAATTGCAGAGTCATAGCGTATGGGCTATATTAAAAGCCATGAGTCTGGATAAGAGTACTGAGGAGGTGAGTGTGGGTGCAGTAGAGGTCCAAGGACTCACTGAGCCTACCAGCATTTAGAGGTCAGGGACAGGAAGAAAAACACTGAAAGAGACTAAATGAAGATCCAAGATGTGTGGTTTGTTCTGTCTTTCATGGCTCTTCCGCTTTTTGTTATATTTGCTCTTGGAGTTTCTTTTCCTATATTTTCCAAGGTCATGCATCTGTCTGGTCCTCCCAGTTATGCAGGTAATGTTCTATACTTGCCTCTTGAACAACATGGGTTTGAACTGTGTATGTATGTCCATTTATGTGCAGATTTTTTTCATAAATACAGTCAGCCTTCCTATCCTTGGGTTTTGCATGCATGGATTCAACCAATTGCAGATGGGAAACAGTATTTAAAATTTTTTTTAAAATTGATTTCAGAGAGAGATAGAAACACCAATGATGAGAGAGAATCATTGATTGGCTGCCTCCTGTATGCCCCCTACTGGGGATCAGGTCTGCAACCCAACTGTGACCTCCTGGATCATAGGTCAATGCTCAATCACTGAGATACCATGGCTGGGCGGAAAACAGTATTTTTGATCCATGGTTGGGGATCCATGGATATGAAGGGCCAACTGTATGCATTGTTCTACACTATCTATCTATATAAAACCCTAAGTAACCGGACAACCTGACCACCAGCCGGTAGCTATGACATGCACTGACCACCAGGGGGCAGACGCTCAATGCAGGAGTTGCCCCCTGATGGTCAGTGCCCTCCCACAGTGGGAGTGCTGCTCAGCTGACCCTCAGGTGCCAGAAGTGCAGCTGCGGTTCTCCCCCTGTGTGCTCCCCCTCCCCCCCATGAGGTAGCCGGTAAGGCCGGCTTACAGTAGCGTGGAGGTCCACTGATCCCCATAGGCCAGGCCGACGGACCCCACTGGTGCACGAATTTGTGCACCAGGCCTCTAGTTTTATATAAGGGACTTGACCATTCTTGGATTTAGTTATCCACAGGGGTCCTGGAACTAGTTCACCCAGATACCAGCGGATCACTAAAGTTTTGGGAGAGTCAAAAGTTATATGTGTATTTTCAACTGCACGGGGGTGGGGGGGGGGGCAGCGCCTATACCCACCGTGTTGTTCAAGGGTCAACTGTATTTTATTTTTGTGAAAATATTAGTTCTTTTTCTCTTTCTTGGATCCCCAAATTTACAAATTTATGTTTTCACCTCTTTTTTTTTGTTTTGTTTTCACCTCTTTTATGCTTAAGTTATGCTCAATAGTTGTATGAGATATTAAACGTGTAGAAAGTTACAGGGAAGCAAAAAACATCATCTATAAGCCACCCAGAGGCTAATTGCTGTAAACATTTCAGCTTATTTTCTCTCTTTATTTGTGGACTTGATTTGCATAATTGACATGTGGAAAGTAAAAGGTTGTGTGTTTGCTGTCCTTTTTTGCTTAACAACATGAGCATTTTTCCTATGACGATTAAAACGCTTAATAGCATTTTCCCCAAGTTTTTTATTTTAAAAGTTTAAACCCCCAGAAAAGATGAAAGGATAGTACACATTTGTTCTCTGTGTGTATGTTTGCATGTGCTGGATCATTTGAAACTAAGTTGCAGACATAATTCCCCTTAAATATTTTAGCATTTATCATCTAAGAATAATACATTATTCTATATCAGTGGTTCTCAACCTTCTGGCCCTTTAAATACAGTTCCTCATGTTGTGACCCAACCATAAAATTATTTCCGTTGCTACTTCATAACTGTAATGTTGCTACTGTTATGAATCGTAATGTAGATATCTGATATGCAGGATGGTCTTAGGCGACCCCTGTGAAAGGGTCATTCGACCGCCAAAGGGGTCGCGACCCACAGGTTGAGAACCGCTGTTCTATATGATCATAATACCATCACCACACCAAAGAAAATATTAATCTATAATGATAAAAGCGTAATATGCAAATTGACCGAATGACTGAACAGCAGAACGACCTTCTGGACGACCACACTATGACATGCACTGGTGCCAGGCAGCCAAGGCAGGTGCAATGTGATTGGGGGGGAGGGGGCCCAGCCATCACTCCATGATTGCCCACAGAGGGAGGCCCAGGACACCCTCTGTGTGGCGATGATGATGGATCAGATGGATCAATTGCAGAGCCCTGGCTGGGTGGGCGGGGCCTTCTTCTGCTGGGGGATCTATCGCCCCACAGAGGGAGACCCAGGCCACCGGCCAGCGACACTGGTGGGTGTGTGGGGCCAATCCATTCGCCTGTCCCCTGCAGAGGGAGGCAACCGGTGGTGGGGGAGGAGGGGGCAGTGCTGCACAGATGGCCAGCAGTAGCAGAGGTGGGGGCGGGGCCAGCTGCCAGCAGCCTAGGGAAAGAAAGCCCTGGATTGGCCCTGATTGCCAGCCTGGCCTAGGGACCCTACCTGAGAGGTCCCCGGATTGCGAGAGGGCAGATTGCCAGAGGGCGCTCGCCGGGCTGAGGGAAACCGCTCCCCCTCCCCCCTGGCCTCTAGTTCCTTAATATCTGACAACATAGTTCGTATTAAAATTTTCTCAAAGATGTCTTATATATATATAAGTTTTTAAAGAGTGACCAGTCTTTTTTTTTAAATATGTTTTTATTGGTTTTTATTTTTATTGCAGGCCCACGCTCTATCCACTGAGCCAAACCAGCTAGGGCGAGACTATTCTTTTGTAATATTTGTTGCAGATTTTTCCCTAGTTGTTATTTGTCTTTTACTTTTGTTTATTATGTTTTTTGACCTGTGATGTAACCTTTTTAAAAAATACATAGGCCTCTGCCCTAGCTGGTTTGGCTCAGTGGATAGAGCGTCAGCCTGCGGACTAAAGGGTACCGGTTCAATTCCAGTCAAGGGCACATGCCCAGGTTGCCAGCTCGATCCCCAGTAGGGGGTGTGCAGGAGGCAGCCGATCAATGATTCCCTCTCATCATTGATGTTTCTGCCTCTCTCTCCCTCTCCCTTCCTCTCTGAAATCAATAAAAATATATTTTAAAAAATACATAAGCTTCACCCTGGCTGGTGTGGCTCAGTTGGTTGGAGCATCGTCTTGTAAGCCAAAAGGTCGTGGGTTCGATTCCTGGTCAGGGTACATACGCAGGGTACATATGGGGGGGGGATAGGGATGCCTACAAGAGGTAACCGTTTGATGTTTCTCTCTCATATTCTTCTCTCTCTAAAATCTTCTCTCTCTTCTCCCTCTTCCTTCCTCTCTCTCTAAAATGAATAAAAACATTCTCAGGTGAAGATTAAAAAAAAATACACAGGCGTCTTACCTGTATTTTATTCAGATATTCTGGTTCTATATATGTATTCTAAGATGTTTTACTATAGTATTTTTGTGAACTGTTTGCTTTAATAGATTTATTTTTGAACCCCTTCCCTACACATCTAATCCATATCTATTATCACTTGTCAGTAATTCTCTTGAGTGCAAGATTTTTCTGTCCCTGCTCATACCTTTTCAGAGAAAGATAAAATTCAAGTATGTTTGTTCCTTTCTTCTGTTTAATGATTGTGATACTTAATTCTGTACACTGTTTTTGGTGCTTGTCTGTAGAAAGAAGCAATAATGGGGTGAGGCATTTTACTTTTTTGAATTTGCTTTAATGGTGGTTGGTGTGTGGGGAGTCACAGTAAAATTCCAGAGTGCTTTGAGCAAAATGTCCCAACCTATCTGGGAACACGTGATTGTATCTTTCTGCTGTGTAGTGTTTTGGGACGGTCAGTGGAACCTGCTCCTCCTGTGGGGGAAGAGAAGGAAGAGCTGGAAGACAAGGAGAAGGGAGAAAAGGAAGAAGATACTCTAGATGTTGCCACACATTCCCTTGATGCTGAAGGTAACTTTATGCCTTTTTCAGGATAGTAGATTGTTTTAAGTCCTTTTATTGTGAGCATATAGACATTAAGTTTTTTCTTTTTACCAGGTTATAGATTTGTCATAAATTGAGAATAGTTATTAAGAAATTTGCTTAGTAGCCAAAGATATTTCACCTAATTTGGTGTTTAGGAATTTCCAGGTCATTGGATAGCCCCCTTTGTGCATATTGACTCTTCTTCCTTTTGTAATCAAATATTTTTGGGATGTATGCTTTACGGGGCTGGAAGTACAATGAATTATTGAGTATGGGGTATGGTTTATGTATATTTTCAGGAAGTAGACATAGTCTACTTATATTAGGTGCTTGCAAGATTTTATAGTATGCAACTTTTTTTTGCTTCATTACACATTTCCCCCCTTCACTTTTACTGCTTTTATTTTGATTTTATTTTGAAAAATTGGGGGAGGGCAAGGTTTTGATTTGAAGGATGTAACATGACCTTCTTTTGCTAAGTGATAGCACCTTGCCTGGTGCATAATATTGTAGGATGATACCTAATTTCTTTGGGCCTTGTTCGTAGATCCTGCCTCATCACAGTTGGGCTTTGGGGTTCTGGAACTCTCCCAGAGCCAGGATATTGAGGAAAATACTGTGCCATATGAAGTAGACAAAGAGCCTCTACAGTCAGTAACCACCAACTCTGGTTATACGAGGCTATCTGATGTGGATGCTAATACTGGTATGAAACTGTTTTCTGGCATTTGGAGTTGTTTATCAGCATTTTCATCTCGTGTTAGAGCTCTTCTTTCCTTGATAACATTTTATAGCTATCTAAGTTAATATAATCTATGTTAATACAGTAAGGTTGCAGAGTTGTCTGGCAAGTACTTGTCAGTTGATGACTTGCAGTTTAGTGTTTTTTGGTGAGTTATTGGTTGTTTTCTTTTTTGGAAAATATATTATTTTCTAATTGGACTTCTGTCTATTAAAATCTTTACCTTTAAAAAAGCATTAGGGACTGCTTCTAGTACTTTGAAAAATTAAATATCTCCTTCCTTCTTTTTTTTTTTTTTAATATCTCCTTTCTATCTTCTAAAACTTCAAGCAATTAAGCATGAAGAACAGTCCAATGAAGATATCTCCATGGCAGAACAGCCCAGCAAGGATGTCCCTGTGGTAGCACAACCCAGTAAGGACATACATGTGGTAGAAGAGCAAAATCCATCAACTGCAAGGTAACTCATGTTCTTTCTAGAAAGTATTTTTGGGTTTCTGCTGTAGGGTTATACTCATTTCACTTGGCCAGGATTTTCAGAAATTTTTGATTTTCATCTCTCCCTCTTCCTCCCCCTAGCATTTTTCTGGTCCAATATAAACATTGATTATTCATGAATTCTCTTTGTGTCCTTATCTTTAGGCATATTACAAAGCCATTTTATTGCTGCTGTAACTATAAGCATTACTCCTTAATCTTTGGTTGCTACTCCTCTCTGATCTTTGTCTACTGCCTCTCTGGGGGAGGTATTCTAGCCTCTCTGTTGTTAGTCACATGAATATTATATTTGAAAGTCTTACTATTTCTGTACTTGAAGAGCACCCAGATTGTTTTGGGTTATTGGGTAACCTGCATTTGGTAGTTTATGATAAAGATGCAGGGAGATATTCTTTCCCAAGTTCATTATGCTCTTAATTTGGTAGGAATTGGGCAGTATATCTCTCTTCTGCCTGTTGTGATTGTTTCCAAAACAGTATGGCATCTGGTCAACAGCTCAGGTTTGGAATTGGCAGAGGAAAAGTGGGATGCTTCCAGTTTGGGGCAGGGATAACTAAACATTCAATGTTGTTACTTCCTTCTATAGAAATAGTGGGGAGGGGGCGGGTGTGGGGTGGAGGGGGTCGATGGGGAAAAAAGGGGACATCTGTAATACTTTCAACAATGAAGATTAAAAAAAAAGAAATAGTGGGGAATGGGGTTCTGGGGTCCTGAATAAAATTGAATATAAAGAGAAGTTGACTTTCTAATGCAAAACACTCAGCTTATAACTGGGCCTTAGTTTTTAGACCTTCCTTCCTTCCTTCCTTCTTTCCTTCCTTCCTTCCTTCCTTCCTTCCTAGTCAGAGAAGCAGTCAGAACTCACATTTATCAATTGAGTTCACCATTTTATTTATTTCTTAAAAATATTTTTTTATTGATTTCAGAGAGGAAAGGAGAGGGAGAGAGAGATAGAAACATCAGTGATGAGAGAGAATCATTGATTGGCTGCCTTCTGCACGCCCTCTTCCACAACCTGAAACCTGGGCATGTGCCCTGACTGGGAATCGAACTGTGATCTTCTGGTTCATGGGTCAATGCTCAACCACTGAGCAACACTGGCCAGGCTAGGCTTTTCTTTAGGAAGTTGCACTCTAGCTAGTTTTGCTATTCTGTTTACTCTGGGTAATTGTAGAGTAGGTAAATCTCATAAGAATCTGGAAAGGGGTGGGTCGCAACCCCTTTGAGGGTCGAATGACCCTTTCACAGGGGTCGCCTAAGACCATTGGAAAACACATATATAATTACATATTGTTTTTGTGATTAACCACTATGCTTTAATTATGTTCAATTTGTAACAATGAAAATACATCCTGCATATCAGATATTTACATTATGATTCATAACAGTAGCAAAATTACAGTTATGAAGTAGCAACGAAAATAATTTTATGGTTGGGGCTCACCACAACATGAGGAACTGTATTAAAGGGTCGCAGCATTAAGAAGGTTGAGAACCACTGCACTATAACCTCTGAGCCTCAGTTTCTTCGTCTGTAAAGTGGGAGGGGGTAGAGATCTCTCTCTCTCTCACATCGATGTTTCCTGTCTCTCCCTCTCCCCTTCCAGTCTCTCTAAAAATCAATGGAAAAATATCCTTGGGTGAGGATAAAAAAAATAAAAATAAAAATAAAAAAGAATCTGGAAAGGGATCAGCAATGAATGTCTTACATGTGTGAATTGTACTGGTGTGGAGTCTTGGTTTGGGGCTTAGACTTAGTAGATCAAATGGAAAAGGCCAACAGAAGGTAATATATGTGGCAATAAGTTCAGAGAATAATTCACACCCAGGCCCTTTCCTTGGAAGGTCATTGGTAGAACTGGCATTGCTGTAGTCTGGATTAAAATTCTTCATGCATGTGTAGATAATAGCATATGTAACAAAAATTCCCAAATGACTCATCAGTAATCTCATGTAGTGCAGCAGTGAGTAGAGTTGAAAGAGGTATTGCTGTGTGAGAGACTTAGACAGGCTTTGAAATGAGCTAAGGGCTTTGTATCATCAAATAGTATCTTACTTAATTTTCACTAAGTAGTTATATATACTAAAACTATTGAAATTTTTGAAATTATTAAAGGAAAACAGACAAAACACAGGAAAAGTTTATTAGCTCAAAGATGAAAACATTTGAACATAGCAACTTTTTCTCCTGGTGATGTGAATCTCCTAGGTCAGAGGACATGCCTCCTAGTCCCAAAGTATCTCTTATTACTGTGGAAACAAAAGAACAAATATCTGCTCAAGAAATACTGGAAGGTGGACTGCAGATTTCGAAGTTACCAGAGCCTGAGGTTTTGTCAACTCAGGAAGACTTGTTTGACCAGAGCAATAAAACAGGTACAAAGAGTAATTAGTTGATACATAGTTCCTCTTGTCCAAAGATAAAAACTTTTTATTACTGTTTTGTGGCTACTGTTTAAGTTAGAAGGCACTTTATAGGTATGCAGACTTGTTTGTGATATGGAAGGAAAATATGCCTCTAGCTGATTAATGAGAAAGTCTTTTTGAGAATGATTGCTATTTAACATTTTAACATAATTTTCTCTTTTGGAAATGGAGATATTGAGGAGTAATAGCTAATGTAGTAAATTTAATAACTATGGACAGAGTAGCTACTTCTTTTGTCATAGGTCTCCAAATATTTAACATAATTAAGTATACGTTTTTTCATAGTCACCTGGCTAACTGTACTTATCTGTTTGTTAGTTCACAAATAGGAAGTTATGGTCTAGGAGAAAGAATGTAAAACTTAGAAGACTAGAGTGGTATTTGTTTCACATTTTGTTAACCCCCACCAACCCTTTATTCTGTTACCTCACAGAGCCAGAAAGCTTCAGTAATAACTAGCAAAGTATACCTCAGGTCCCCATGTTGTCGATAGGTTATGTGAGTTTGAATGAAACAACACATAACAAAACCAATTTTACCATAGGCTAACTGATATAAAGAAGAGGTAAGTTTATAGGACATTTTATTAACATTAAAACAAAAAGATGTTGAATGAGATGACATTGTTGGAGGACCTGCTGTAATGTGTTGGTTGTAATGAGGGAAGAAGAGAGGGTTATATTCCTTTACTATGCTGTGAATATGTGCAAAACATTCAAAGAGTCACTAAGGAATCTTTTTTGGTCTCTCGCTAAATCTATAAGGTTGTATTTAAGACATTCCTTTATACTTGGGATTAGTAAAGCTGATACTCCATCTGTTGCTTAGACGGGACCAACAAGAGACTCTTCATACTGTAAATCAGTACTGGCTATTTATATATCCTTTTACTAACATGTTAGTATTTTCTGTCTCCTTTTGAGGAGGCTCAGGTTCTAATCTTGAAAATTGCTGCATTCATATTATCAGGTGTCATATGTATTATTTTGACTTCTCCCAACTCCATATTATGGCATGAGCTTACTTCACCTTAGGTAGACCTTGAAATAAAAGTCTCACTTGCTGTTTTATAATAGAACCTTCACAAGAAAGAAGAGCAGTCAAATGAAGGTATCAGGATTCTGGCCTTTTTCAAGCTTTAATCATGACATAAAGGACTAAGGAATTCTTTTTGTCAATTTTTTATTAAAAAAACCTATAATTTAGTAGGGGGGGGCTTTTAATGATCACTCAATATTTGTGTTAGCATGGCATTTCATTAATTGTACTATAATTAGAAAGCAGTTTCTACCCTCTTGGAACATGGTTGGAAATCTGTATATTACTCTTTTTGCAGTACAGAGTGCTTTTTTGTTTGTTTGTTTTTTACAACTCAGTAATGTCAATCTGAGAAGTCAATGTAACTAGATTTTTTCCCCCCAATAGTTTCTGATGGTTGCTCTACTCCTTCAAGGGAAGAAGGTGGGTGTTCTCTGGCTTCCACACCTGCCACCACTCTGCAGCTCCTGCAGCTCTCTGGTCAGAGGTCCCTTGTTCAGGAGAGCCTTTCCACGTAAGTAAACCTAAAGCAGCTCTGCCAGGGAAACATGTGCCTGAGGGTTTAAGGCTAGGGTTCAAAGAGCTAAACTTGTCCACAAGTTCAGCATTCTTTTTGAAACCAAAATGTAAAATCTAGGCTTTAGAATTTTGGGGGTAAGAACTTAGTAGGACCATTGAAGGTAGGTAGATCTGCTTTTGCATTTGGAAATTTTATAATAGTAGCCCAAAGGTTTCACTAGGGAAGAAAGTGCCCGATTATTAAGAGACTGTTATACATCCCAAACAAGCATTCTGCTCTTTTATTTGACTAAAAATTCTTCCCATTTAATAGGGGTGGGAAATAGGTTATACTAGAGTAAACATTAGTTGGATTTCTTTCTCTCTGTGTTAGGGCAAAGAGGTTTGTACTTTTAAATAAAAATGTGCATGATCTTTCTAATAGGCAGAAATGGAGTAAATATTTTGTCTCAAAAATCAGCAGATGAATTCTTTTTCTAGTACTTTCTCATCTGTTTTTCAATCATGATGTCCTTGTGTCTGATCATTCATTTTCTCTTATAATGATACTAGAGGCCTGGTGCACAAAATTCGTCCATGGGGGCATGGGGGTCTCCTCAGCTCAGCCTGCACCCTCTCCAATCCGGGACCCCCTTGACTGCTGGTTTAGGCGTGAAACCGGGGATCGGGTTTCATAAACAAGCAGTTGGATATCCCTCTCACAATCCTGGACTGCTGGCTCCTAATCGCTCACCTGCCTTCCTGCCTGGTTGCCCCTAACTGCCCTCCCTGCTGGCCTGGTCATCCCTAACTGACCCCTGCTGCTAGCCAGGTTGCCCCCAACTGCCCCCTCCCTGCTGGCCTGGTCGCTCCTAACTGGCCCCCGCACAGGCCTGGTCACCCCTTATTGCCCCCCTGCTGGCCTGGTCTCCCCACACAGCCTGCTTTTTCAGTCATTGGGTCGTCCCTCACTAACGCCCCTGTCAGCCTGGTTGTAGGCAGCCATCTTGTGAGGGCATGAGGGTTAATTTGCATATTACCTCTTTATTATATAGGATGGCTTTATGCTTACTTTTTAAAAAATATTTTTTTATTCATCAGAGAGAAAGGGAGAGGGAGAGAGAGAGAGAGATAGAAACATCAATGATGAGAGAATCATTGATCGGCTGCCTCCTGCATGCCTCCTACTCTGGATCAAGCCCAAAATCCAGGCATGCGTTCTGCCCAGGAATCAAACCATCACCTCCAGGGTCATAAGTCGACTCTCAACCACTGAGCCATGTGGGCCGAGCTACTCTTTTTTTTTAATTCTAATTTTGGATATGTCTCATGTGAGAAATAGTTATTGAAATATTATTGATGGCTCTTCCACAAGCCTCAGGTAGCTTTTTGAGAGAAATGCTAATAAGTATTGGTCTGAATGGCTTAGACATTTTTGCTATTAAAAAGGAAGAAAACAGATGCAAAATTGTGGCTGTGGTTAAAAATAATCTGTGATTTTCTCTTTCTATAAAGGAATTCTTCAGATCTTGTTGCTCCTTCCCCTGATGCTTTCCGATCTACCCCATTTATTGTTCCTAGCAGTCCCACAGAACAAGAAGGAAGAAAAGGTGAGCTCTCTTGATCTGTCTGTTGATCTCAGATTAGAAGGGGAGCAGCACTTCTGCCTTGCAAAATATACTGTTTCTTTATATGTTGGAACACTGACCTAAACTATTCAGTAGGACTCGTCTGTCTTACCTTTAGGGAAGTGGCCTAGTGTAAAGTGCTCGTCTCAGTTCTTAGCTCTTCTAGCACCAATTCTTTTGAGAACTCGGTGTTGTTGACTTAATTTTTAAAAAGACCCTTAAGGGAAAATGTTAAGGTTTTCAAGTTAAATTCAAATGAAT
Source organism: Myotis brandtii (assembly GCF_000412655.1). Lineage (NCBI taxonomy): Eukaryota > Metazoa > Chordata > Mammalia > Chiroptera > Vespertilionidae > Myotis > Myotis brandtii. The sequence continues at coordinate 4,016,762 of NW_005369870.1, forward strand.
TAGTATAGTGAAGAGCTGGATTTATTACTAATTGCCGGTAATTTTCAGCAACATATTTGCATGTTATTGATGAGAGGGAACCAAAAATTGTTTTGTTTGTCTTTATAGGCTATTTTGTTATTTTTTTGATATATTTTTATTGACTTCAGAGAGTAAGGGAGAGGGAGAGAGAGATAGAAGCATCAATGATGAGAGAGAATCGTTGACCGCTGCCTCCTGCTTGCCCCTTGCTGGGGATTAAGTCTACAACCTGGGCATGTGCCCTGACTGGGAATCGAACCTTGACCTCCTGGTTCATAGATCGATACTCAACCACTTAGCCACACCGGCTGGGCTATTTTTGTTATTATCAAAGCAGTTTTTGTCAGAGTGGCTAGGAGCAGGTTGTAGAAATTTTGACTTCATTCACTTTCTCCTAGGGATTTTGTACCTTATTCACAAGAAAATTTTTCCTTTTACTTAATTTATCTCATTATGTAAACTTCTTTTGCTCAATACTAGTCTCCTATCCAGTCATTCAAGGTATTTCTAAATTCCTACAAAGCCTTTTCCAATAAATTCCATGATTTTCTCCTTTTCATACCAATAGTGGTACAATAGCTAATTTTTATTGAACACATAGTATATCCCAGACACTATTTTATGTCCTTCCTTTTGGTTTTAGGTGCTTTGTTTTTTATCATTGAATCAATACTAGGAAGTAGGTGTTAGTTTTATCTCTGTTTTATAAATGGGGAAATGGAGGCACAGAGAGATCTCACAACTAATAAGTCATAGAGGCAGGATTTGAACTCAGGCAGCTGCCTCCATAACTGTTGGGTATATGCCTCCTATGATATCCCCCTCTCTGCTCTCAAGTGATATAAATATAGAAATATAGTTAACTGTTTTTCAAGTGTAATTTACCCATGGCAAAATTTAATCTTATATTTTCTTCTGCCACAAAGTTTCTGTTTGGCTATTTTCTCTTGAAATAATTTGTAGGTTTCCAAATGGACTAATATTCTAAGCATAGCATGATCGATTAGTGATGTCTTAAGTAAAAAATAAAAGTCAATCTATTCTACAAAAACTGCTATTAATCAAAATACGTTTGGTTTATATTTAGAACCATTTCTTCTATCTGTAGTGTGAACATATAAAAATAATTATATTAAAGGTGCTTTCTCCCTGATTGTAAACATCTACACTAATAAAAGAGAAACATGGTAATTAGCATACGACCGCTACCCTTCCCATTGGCTAATCAGCATATCCTTATGCAAATTAACTGTCAGCCAAGATGGCGGCCGGCAGCCATGCACTGAAGCGAACAGGGAGGCTTGCTTGCTCCAGTGACTGCAGACTCCAACGTTCCCCGCCTGGGTCAGGATCTGCTGCTGTACACCTTTATTATACTACCACAGCTGTGTTAAATATTCCCATTATACTTTTTTTATCTTTCTCACCATGACAAAGCACTTATTAACACATTAAGCGCCCAGCCTGTTTTGTCTTCCGGATGGAAAGTATATTGTCAGTCATGGTGACTGACTGGGCGCTTAATGTGTTAGAGACCTGCTGCTCTAAGCACTACATATAAAAAGGCTTTAGGTTAATAATCTTAGCAAAAAACAAAACTACAAAAAGCATACATAGTCCTACAAACAGTTATGAACAAGTATTAAGCAAATACATTAAATCTAAAATACAATTAACAAGGGAAAATATTTTTTATTTTTTATTAAAACCAAAGAACTCTGAATCATATACATAACATGATCCCAAATGTGTAAAGATATTTCTTTATATTTATGCATAGAAAATATATCCAAATGCTAATCTATATATATAAAAGGCTAAGTACTAACGTCTGACCGTCCGACCGACTGACCGACAGGCTGGTACATATGACGCACACTGGCAATTTAAAAATAAACAGTGACTCTCACATGCGTGTTATCTGTCCCTGTCTGACACTGGCCTCCCATTTAAATTAATTCAAACACAGTTTCCCGTGATGCCAGTATTTGCGATGACTATTAATAAATCACAAAGGCAAACTCTAGTCAGAGTAGGAATATTCTTATCTGGACCCGTTTTCGGACATGGTCAGTTATATGTTGCTTTCTCTCAAGTTCGAAGAGCGTGTGACATTAAAGTTAAAGTTGTAAATACTTCATCACAGGGAAATTAATCAAGCACTCTGAAAGTGTTTTTACTCTTAATGTGATATTCAGGGAGATATCAGAATAAGTTTAATCAATTTATCAGTAATTGTTTTTATCAATGCTTTTATATCATGTTTTTGTTGTTTTTCTATCATGTCTTTGCTTTTATATTATGTTGTTATTGTTTATTTATTAATGAATTTGTATATTACTAGAGGCCTGGTGCACAAAAATTTGTGCACTGGTGGGGGTCCCTCAGCCCGGCCTGCCCTCTCTCACAGTCTGGGAGCCCTCAGGGGATGTCCTACTGACTGCTTAGGCCCGCTCCCATGGGGAGGTGACCAGACTGATCGAGGGAAGGCACTGCCCCCATCACCCCGTCGCTGCTGCTGACTCTGGCCTCTCTCTGCGGGAGGTGACCAGGCCAATCAGGGGAAGGCGCCGCCCCCACCACCCCACTGCTGCTGCCACTGCTGGCCGCTGCGGCTGCGAGGCCTGAACCCCGGGCCTCGCAGCTGCTGGGGCTCACAGCTGCCTGGGCCCACTGCTGCCTGAGCCCCAGGCCTCGCAGCTGCTGTGGCTTTGTCTGGATGGAAGTCTGCTCTCATTAGCATATTACCCTTTTATTAGTATAGATTTTATACACATTTTACTAATTTTCTTTCATCTCTGACACTTATATTATAGAGAAAGGGTGAATAGCAATATTAAAATATTTCTTCTAATTATTTTCCTTTCAGTGTGCACGAATCCGTGCACTGGGCCACTAGTAATTAATAACAGGCATACTTAAGATATGTTGCAAGTTTGCTTCCAGGCCACTGTAGTAAAGTGAGTATTGTGGTAAATATTGTAATAAAGTGAGTAATCTTTTTGCTGGTGGAGAGTCTGCCTTCAATTTGTAAAAAATGCAACATCTGTGAAGCACAATAAAGTGAAGTGCAATAAAATGAAGTATGCCTATACTCATTGTCGAAAGTTTGGAAAGCATATAGGAAAGTAACGATAAGAAAATAAAACAAATTGAGAAGAAAATAAAAATCACCCGTGATCCCACAATCCAGATATAATTATAACTAGTTTATTTATTGATTAATAAATAAACCATAACAACATAACAACAAAGACATGATATAACAACAAAGACATGATATAAAAACAACAAAAACATGATATAAAAGCATTGATAAAAACAATTACTGATAAATTGATTAAACTTATTCTGATATCTCCCTGAATATCACATTAAGAGTAAAAACACTTTCAGAGTGCTTGATTAATTTCCCTGTGATGAAGTATTTACAACTTTAACTTTAATGTCACACGCTCTTCGAACTTGAGAGAAAGCAACATATAACTGACCATGTCCGAAAACGGGTCCAGATAAGAATATTCCTACTCTGACTAGAGTTTGCCCTTGTGATTTATTAATAGTCATCGCAAATACTGGCATCACGGGAAACTGTGTTTGAATTAATTTAAATGGGAGGCCAGTGTCAGACAGGGACAGATAACACGCATGTGAGAGTCACTGTTTATTTTTAAATTGCCAGTGTGCGTCATATGTACCAGCCTGTCGGTCAGTCGGTCGGACGGTCAGACGTTAGTACTTAGCCTTTTATATATATAGATTAGCATTTGGATATATTTTCTATGCATAAATATAAAGAAATATCTTTACACATTTGGGATCATGTTATGTATATGATTCAGAGTTCTTTGGTTTTAATAAAAAATAAAAAATATTTTCCCTTGTTAATTGTATTTTAGATTTAATGTATTTGCTTAATACTTGTTCATAACTGTTTGTAGGACTATGTATGCTTTTTGTAGTTTTGTTTTTTGCTAAGATTATTAACCTAAAGCCTTTTTATATGTAGTGCTTAGAGCAGCAGGTCTCTAACACATTAAGCGCCCAGTCAGTCACCATGACTGACAATATACTTTCCATCCGGAAGACAAAACAGGCTGGGCGCTTAATGTGTTAATAAGTGCTTTGTCATGGTGAGAAAGATAAAAAAAGTATAATGGGAATATTTAACACAGCTGTGGTAGTATAATAAAGGTGTACAGCAGCAGATCCTGACCGAACCTAGAATTAGAATGGAAGGTGAGGTTGAGGCCAAGTAAGCAGCAAGGGGTTGGAATTGGGGTTGGGATTAGCTGGTAACATGAGAGTGATGATAGGAAAAAAACTGAGTGGCAGAGGTAGTTTGTGAAAGTGATGTAGAGCAGTGATTTTCAACTTTTTTATCCTCGTGGCACACATAAACTAATTACTAAAATCCTGTGGCACACCAAATATATTTTTTGCCCATCTAACAAAAAAATAGGTATAACTTTCATTGATTTACAAAAAATAAATAAATAAATAAAATTTGGAATGCCCTACTCTTTTTAGCTCCAAATTGACTTTTAAAAAAATCAGGTGCTTATACTTTGTATATATGGAGTTCTGGTACCAAGAATTAACCAATCAGTTTCAACCTTACTAGGCGACATGACCAATAAGATGCAACTCTGTTATATGACCTATATATCTGTGGTTCAAGATAGGGCATTCACATCGGACGGCTATTGTTGTGTTGGCTGTTGTCATTTCTTTTATTTGACAAGCTAAAGGAAAAGAGGTCAGTGGCCCTGACTAAATAGTCAGGTAGTGCATGTTTTAAAAATTCTTGTATGCCGTGGCCAGTTTGGCTCAGTGGATAGAGTGTCAGCCTGCAGACTGAAGGGTCCAGGGTTTGATTTCAGTCAAGGGCACATACCTTGGTTGCGCTCAATCATAGGCCATGGTTGGGATACATGCAGGAGGCAACCAGTCGATGTGTCTCTCTTATCATTGATGTTTTTATTTTTATCTCTTTCTCTCCCTCTCCCCTCCTCTCTGAAATCAATACAAATATATTAAAAATAATTATTGTAGCACACTGGTTGAAAACCACTGGTTTAGAGGAAGTCTCTTTGGAGTCAAGTTGTAAGATAAGGGGGAAAGGATTGATGAATCAAATACCTAGTTAGGTTCTGAGGAAGATGCTGATGGCCTTCAGGTGGGTAGTATACTATGGGAAAACAAGGTTTTGTGCATGTTTCCCTCCTAAGCAATTTGTCTTAGATTTGTGTTTTGTACTTAGTTATTTGATTTATCAGTGCTAATTGGCATTGGTAGATTTTTTTTTCTTCTGTATTTGTCCTGGTACCCATCTTTCTGCACTTAGCAGTTAATGCAAATATAATGAGTTCATAAATATGTAAATATTTATTTAGAGTGGTGAACAAGTTCACTACATTTCAAGGCCTGTGGCAGAATATATGATGGCTAAATTAAGTGCCATTAATTTGGGCTTTTCTATGCAAAATGTGAAAAATGAGTTATAATCAGGAAAGAGGCTCAGAAGTTTTAACATTTCATCTAGGTAGGTGGTTATCCCCAGGTGAAACCTACTTTAATCTATAACTTACTATTTTGGGAGCTTGAGGAAGGAAGTATTTCGGATTTTTATGGCCCAGTCAATCTATCAGCTTTTCTGAAAATTAAGTTAGTGTTTTTTTTAGGAATGGAAATTTCTATAATGTAACTAGAGGCCCGGTACATGAATTTGTGCACCAGTGGGGTCTCTTGGCCTTGCCTGTGGGATCGGGCTGAAACCAGCTCTCCGACATCCCCCAAGGGGTCCTGGATTGCAAGAGGGCACAGGCCAGGTTGAGACACCCCACTGGTGCACAGTTGGGGCCGGGGAGGGACGCAGGAGGTTGGTCAGCTGGGGAGGGGCCACAGGAGGGCTACAGGGCATGTCCAGCCCGTCTTGCTCAGTCCTGATTGACCGGACCCCAGCAGTAAGCTAACCTACCAGTTGGAGTGTCTGCCCCCTGGTGGTCAGTGCACGTAATAGTGAGCGGTTGAGCATATCATTAGCATATCATGCTTTGATTGGTTCAATGGATGACTGGACACTTAGCATATTAAGCTTTTATTATATAGGATTTTTATTAGTGGTATTAGAAGTATTAATGAATGCTTATTTCTAAATTAGTTTTACCTGTTTTAAACCAGATGAGCCAGTGGATATGTCAATGTTATCTGAAGAAGAAAGAGAATCTTTTCAGAAGAAACTTAAAGATGATGAACCAGGGGAGATAGAAAACCTCCCTGTCCCACCTGAGCCCACTATGGCACCACAAGCCTCAACACCAGTGTCTCAGAGCGCACCAGCCTTCACTCCTGGGTCACTTCCTGTCCCCTCCCAGCCTGAGTTTTCTCATGTGAGTATTGTAGAAAGGTTTTTTTCCTAACATTCAAAAAAAGAACTTTATTGAGGTATAATTTATAAGCCATAAAATTCACCCACTTTAAGTGTATAGTTTAGTGATGTTTTAGTTAATTTACAGAGTTGTGTAACTGTCGTCACAATGTTCTAGTTTTAGAACATTTCCAGAGTCACCTAACATCTTGTCTTTAAACTTTTTGAAAATGTTACTGCAAAACTAAAAGGGGCCATTAATCCTTATTTTACCTTAATGCAACTACTAGTCATTTTTATCTTTCTACATGCCTATGTTTTTGTTTTGTTTTGTTGGTTTTTTAAAAATGGTTTTGAGAGAGAGAAAGAAGGAGAGATGTGAGAGAGTAACGTCAATTGGCTGCCCATCACATGCATCCCAACTGGGAATCGAACCTGCCACCCTTTGGTTCATGGGATGATGCTCCAATCAATTGAGCCACACTGGCCAGGGCCATGCCTACATTTTAAAAATATATTTTTATTGATTTCAGAAAGGAAGAGAGGGAGAGAGAAATAAACACATCAGTGATGTGCTCGCTTCGGTAGCACGTATACTAAAATTGGAACGATACAGAGAAGATTAGCATGGCCCCTGCGCAAGGATAACCTGCAAATTTGTGAAGCGTTCCATATTTTTCTATTAGTAGATGTTTAAATTTTCATTGTCAACATAAACATGGATATTGACTTACTCTTAGGAAACGTAAATATTTCCATCATGATCGATTGGACTGGGATGAACACAGTTCTGCCAGCAGATATGTTTCAAGGCGTTGTAAACCTCTATTTATGCTTTCTCAGGATGTTGAACATGAGCTTCTCTTTGACCTCATTCAGAAAATGTTGGAGTATGAGCCAACTAAAAGGATTACTCTCAAAGAAGCCTTAAAACATCCTTTCTTTCATCCCTTAAAAAAAACTACATAGATCTCTAATTGTACAGCGAAAGAAGAGATTTTATAGACTGTATCAGTCTAATTAAGTTATTTTGTACAGCTTTTGTAAATTTCTTAAACTTTTATATTGCCTTGTTTATTTTGTTTGGATAGTTTGATTTGTTAAGTCCATAGCTAATTAATGAACATCTTTTTCAATGATTTCTGTATAAAATGATCTATTCAGAATAAATTTTTTTGTGTTTATGAAGTTTAAAAAACAAACAAAAAAAAATCAGTGATGAGAGAGAATCATTGGTTGGCTGCCTCCTACACCCCCAACACTGGGGATCGAGCCCACAACCCGGGCATGTGCCCCTGACCAGAATAGAACCTGGGACCCTTCAGTCTGCAGGCCGACGACGCTCTATCCACTGAGCCAGACTGACTAAGGCCATGCCTACATTTTAAAAAATGAAGTTGTTTATAGTGAACATACAACTTTAATCTTTTTCCAGTTAACATTGTATCATAATGATTTTTTAGTGTTACCTCAGTTTCATATTATCCTTTAAAAACTTGCAAAATATTTCTGGATGTAACATAATTTAATTATTCCTGTGCTGAGGTTATCAGGATTTTTTTAAAAAAATAATTCTTTATTGTTGAAAGTATTACATATGTCCCCTTTCCCTCCCCCCGCCCCCATTGACCTCCTCCAGCCTGGCCACCCCCCTTCCCTCTTCACCCCAGGCCTTCAGCACCCTATTGTCTGTGTCCATGGGTTATTCATATATGTATTCAAGGTCAGGATGGTTTTTAGTTTTCAAATGAGGAATTATTTTTCTTCTAAAAACAAGAAAGCTCAGACAGTGTTACTCAATGGTTGAGTGTCAACCTATGAACCAGGAGGTCAAGGTCAGTGCATATGCCTGGATTTGGGGCTTGATCCCCAGTAGGGGGCTTGTAGGAGATAGCTGATCAATGATTCTTATCATTGATGTGTCTATATCTTCCTCTCCCTTCCTCTCTGAAATCAATAAAAATATATTTTTTTTAAAAAGCAGAGGAAAACTAACATCTCATTTGTATAATTTTAAATATTTAAAAAAGACTAAATGTACGTTTTATGCATAGGGAATTGAAGGATTTTAACTAAATCTAAATGACTGTATTATATTGTCAATCTAAATGCCTGTTCTTATAAGATCTTAAGTGGGGAGTTATTTTAGTGTTATTGGGAGAACTTCTTTCATGCCTTTCAGTTTACAGGTGTTGTAATGAAAGTTTATATTTAAAAATGAATAGTAATATACCATAAATTTAGTGAGGAAGAGTGAGGCAGTAGGAAGAAAGAAATGGAATTGCTTTCTGGCATTTTAAAATTTGTTCATTTTGTTCATTTGTTTAATGAAAATTCCATTTTGTGCAAATCATTAGAAGTGTTTTGGTAGAGTGGTTAAGAACAAGGATTCTAGCCCTGGTTAGTATTTCTCAGTGGTCAGAGCATCAGTCTGCAGATCGAAAAATCACGGGTTCCATTCCTGGTCAAGGGCATATACCGTAGTTGCAGGTTCCCGGGGACCAGTAGGGGCGAGTGCAGGAGGCAACCAATCCATATGTTTCTCTCATGTCAATGTTTCTCTCTTCTCCCCCTCCCCCCGCAACTCCCTCCTTTCCACTCTCTAGAAACCAATGGAAAAAATATCCTTGGGTGAGGATTTTAAAAAAATGCTTCAAATTTTTATATTCTTTGAGTTAATGATCATATTTATAAATCACCAAGATAATACGAGAGTTGCTTTCTATTTAAAATAATGATTCATTAATCTATAAAGTGGTAAAGCTAAAATAAATAAGGAAACAAACAAACAAGGACTCTAGAGTCAAAATTTGCTGGACTTACTCCTGGTTCTGCCATTTCTGTCTTTGTGACCTGTTGAAACTGAGCTTAATTTTCCTCAGCAAATCAAATGGGGATATTGATACTACCTAACTAATGGGGTAGTTGAGAAGGTTAAATGACTTAGTATACTATATAAAGTGCCTAGGATAGTGGGTTGCACGTGATAAACACTCCATAAGGATCAGCTGTTGCTAGCAGTGAAAGTGAAATTTTTCTTTAGCTTTTATTTTTCTGTTAACGTTATACATGAACATATATAGTTTGGAGGAGCCATTAGAATTTAGGAATGAGAGCTATAAGCACTGATGCAGAGCATTAAGGGTTTTTCAGAAAAGGTAGGTGATATTAGAGACCACTTACTAGATGTCTATCAGTAACTAAACAGGATTTTTAAGGAAATGAAAGTCTATGCAGTGGTATCCCTACCTGGGGAAGTGATTCCTGGCCACAAAGGGAAAACTGACTTTTTGAAGAAAAAGACACTATTGAAGAAATTGCCGTACCTTCAACATTTACCAAAGACCATCAGAGTCAGAAATAAAACCAGTAATGAAAATTTGAGACAAATGAGTGATGCTGAACATAATTCAAAGGTCCCTGGAACCTAAGATGACCTAGTCTAATTTTTTGGACTCATATTTTAAGATTTCTCAGCCAGTACAGTCCATGCCTTCTAAAAAATCTCTGAATAGTACCTTTACAACTTATTTTTTATGTTTAGGGTTTGATTTTTATAAAAACCATTTGTAAAAGCCAGAAAAGGAGTCAGAAAATTAAAATGAGGTCTCTCCCCATCCATACTCAGAGACAACCACTTTCAGTTCTTTAAGCTTTTTCTTGTTATTTACCTACATAATTATATATATTACTAGAGGTCCAGTGCACGGGGAGGGGGCGTGGGTCACCTCAGCCTGACCTGCGCCCTCTCGCAGTTCGGGACCCCTCGGGGGATGTCCACCTGCTGGGTTAGGCCTGATCCCTGGAGATCGGGCCTAAGCTGGCAGTCAGACATCCCTCTTGCAGTCCGGGGCTATCGCAGTGCAGGACCCCTCGCTCCTTACTGCCCACCTGCAGCAGAGGCAGGAGAGGCTCCCTCCATCATTGCTGTGCTCACCAGCCATGAGCCCGGCTCAGGGCTTCTGGCTGAGTGGTGCTTCCTCTGTGGGAGCGCACTGACCAGGGGGCAGCTCTGCATTGAGCGTCTGCCCCCTGGTGATCAGTGCACATCATAGCGACCGGTCATTCTGCCGTTCGGTCGATTTGCATATTAGGATTTTATATAGGATTATTATATTTCCATACGTTCTTTAAAAAAATTTTTAAACTATTTCCCCATGTTTCCTGTATAGTGACATAATTTTGTTTAAATCATTATTGTGAATTTACATTATTATGAGCACTATTAACATAAACCAGTGATGGTGAACCTATGACACGCGTGTCAGAGGTGACACGCGAACTCATTGTTTTGGTTGATTTTTCTTTGTTAAATGGCATTTAAATATATAAAATAAATATCAAAAATATAAGTCTTTGTTTTACTATGGTTGCAAGTATCAAAAAATTTCTATATGTGACATGGCACCAGAGTTAAGTCAGGGTTTTTCAAAATGCTGACACGCCGAGCTCAAAAGGTTCGCCATCACTGACATAAACACTATTCACAGCAGAGCCTGTGGAATATTATGATTATTTTTCCCTGTTTGCATAATTTATTTTCTCTGGAATTGATAATTATCTTTTTTATATTTGTTTAGACTTCTGTGAACTATTCACTAAATCAGTGATGGCTATTAAAGATTGACTCATATTGAATGTGGTCCTGATAGTTCTCCATCCATCCTTATCCAGAGTTCTGAATGGGTTTTGCTCACTTAGCTCTGTTATTCTGACTAGGCCTGCAGCGAGCCATAGCACTGTGGGTTATTAGGGGCCAGACACTTGGAGGCTAGATCCAGGTAGTCTTTAGAAACATAGCTTGTTGATAGGTTAATTAGCCCTGAAATTTTACTCTGACTGAAATTCTATATAGTATATTGAAAAAAATTCTGTAATGAAAATCACATCAGTATTTAGTTTGATGATGCCTAAAAGGTATTCATAATGGGGGGCAATGCCCAGCTGGCATGGCTCAGTGGTTGAGCATCAACCTATGAACCAGGAGGTCATGGTTCGATTCCTGGTCAGGGCACATGCCCGGGTTGTGGGTTCAATTTCCAGTGTGGGGCGTGCAGGAGGCAGCCAATCAATGATTCTCTCTTATCATTGATGTTTTTATCTCTCTCTGACTCTCCCTTCCTCTCTGAAATCAATAAAAAATACATTAAAAAAATCATAATGGGGGACAACTCCTTAATGGATATGGTATGGGATTTCCTTTTTGAGTGATGAAAATGTTTTTAAGCCCTAGCTCAGTGATGGCGAACCTATGACACGCGTGTCAGAGGTGACACTCGAACTCATTTTTTTGGTTGATTTTTCTTGGTTAAATGGCATTTATTTAAAAATGCCATAAAATAAATATCAAAAATATAAATCTTTGTTTTACTATGGTTGCAAATATCAAAAAATTTCTATATGTGACATGGCACCAGAGTTAAGTTAGGGTTTTTCAAAATGCTGACACGCCGAGCTCAAAAGGTTCGCCATCACTGGCTGCCCTAGCTGGTTTGGCTCAGTGGATAGAGCGTCAGCCTGGAGACTGAAGGGTCCTGGGTTTGGATTCCGGTCAAGGGCACATGCCCAGGTTGTAGTCTCGATCCCCAGTAGGGGGTGTGCAGGAGGCATTATCAATGATTCTCTCTCATCATTGATGTTTCAGTCTCTCTCTCCCTCTCCCTTCCTCTCTGAAATCAATAAAAAATATTAAGAAAAGAAAATGTTTTCGAACTAGGTAGAGGTGGTGGTTGCACAACATTATTCACTGTAAAGCAGTTAATGTCAATTTATGTGACTATCACATTAAAAATGTATTTATAGTTTTATTAGTGATGTCTTATCTATGAGCCTTTGTAAAATGGCTTAATTTTTGAAACAAGAAAATGATACGTATTTGTTTTAGAGGATGTATAATGTACAGATAAATGAAAATAAGATCAGTTATTCTGTCTCAGAAATAGCTACTCTTATTTATAGTGCATGTTTATTAACTTAAAAAATACATGAAAATTATATTAAAATGTATTAGAAGACTATAACAAAAAATATATTTTTTACTAAAATAAAAAATTTTCATTTAATGCATAGCCTAAATGTTCTTCTATATCTTTTCATAAACGTCTACAATTTTATGTAATACAAAGTATTCCATTATGTGAGTATATCATAATTTTTAAAATGATTCTCCTTTCAGACATTGAAGATATTTCATATTGTTTCCTATTCTAAATAATAATTTATCACTGAACAGTATTGCATCTAAATCTCAGTTTATGTCCATCATATAATTTACTTGAAATGGAATTATTGGGCCAAGGGATATATAACCTGTTTCAAGGCTATTGTGTATTGCCAAATTGCCATTTAGAATTGTTGACTCAATTTACACTCAGTCATGTGTGAGAATAAATGAGCAGGCTCAAATTTATGGCTATTTTTATCATCTGAAAAGGTAAACAGTAACACCAGAAATTATGGAATATATAGAATTTTTGGCAACCTATCTTGATTTCTCATTCTCTCTCTCTCTCTCTCTCTCTTTCTCTTTTGTTTTACTTATTGATTTGAGAAAGAGAGAAACATTGATCTATTGTTCCACTCATTTATGCATTGGTTGATTTTTGTATGTGTCCTGACCAGGGCTTGAACCCGAAACCTTGTTGTATCAGGATGATGCTCTAACTCAGTGGTTCTCAACCTTCCTAATGCCGCGACCCTTTAATACAGTTCCTCATGTTGTGGTGACCCCCAATTTCATTGTTACAAATGGAACATAATTAAAGCATAGTGATTAATCACAAAAACAATATGTAATTATATATGTGTTTTCCGATGGTCTTAGGCGACCCCTGTGAAAGGGTCGTTCGACCCCCAAAGGGGTTGCAACCCACAGGTTGAGAAATGCTGCTCTAACTGAACTACCTGCCAGGGCCCTCATTATCTTAAAAATCATAGGAAATGAATGTCATACCAGTTATGTCTAGAGTTTTATAGCATTTATGTTTTGCAAAGTAACACACTAAATGTAGTTCTTACATAAAGCATATTAAGCTTTGGGTTATTTATTTATTTATTTATTTTGGTATAGCAGAGGTGGAGATTTATTGAAGAACAAGTACAGACTCCCAAGTGGGGAGGGGGAAAGGGTCCCCGGGTTATTATTATTTTTAATGCAGGTATTATATTCATAAAATTAAAATGCCATTTTAAGTGTATAGTTTGATGAATTTTGGGCATTGTATACAAATATGTTACCACAACTACCATCAGAGTATAGGATAATTTTGTCACCCTAAAAAGTTTCTTCATAATCCTTTGCAATTGATTTCTCCTCCCCATCCCCCTGATCCCCTCTTTCACCTTAGGTACCCACTTATCTGCCTTCTGTTACAGTAGTTTTTTTTTTTTTTTGAGAATTTCACATAATTGAAATCATAAAGTGTTTGCTTTTTGTGTTTGAGTTTTTTTAAATTAAAAAAAAATTAAACTTACTGCAAAAACATTGGTTTATAACATACAGCATCAGGTGTACAACTTTATGATAGGACATCTGTATACTTTGTTGTGTGCTTATCACCAGAAGTCTAGTCTCTTCTGTCACCATATATTTGACCCCTTCAGTTCTTTAGCTTAGCATATTTTTGAGATTTATATTGTTGCATGTATTAATATTTTATTCCTTTTCCTTGTTAATAGTATTTCATAACATGGAAATATACAATTTATTCACCAGTTGACAAACATTTGGGTTGCTTCAGTTTTTGGCTATTATGAATAATACTGCTGTGAACATTTGCATATAAATCTTTGTGTGGACATACCATTTTATTTACTCTTGGGTTAATATCCACAAGCAGAATTTCTGGGTCATATGGTAATGTATGTTTAACTTTATAAGATACTGCCATACTTTTTTCTAAAGTGGCTGTACCTTTCTCATTCCCATCAGCAATGCATGAGAGATGTACTTGTTCCATATCCTTACCAACAGGATGTAGTCTTTTTAACTTCAGCCATCCTTGTTGGTATGTGTTGATTAGTGATATTAAAAGTTTTAGATTTTAGCATCAGCTTTACGAGTGCTAGAATATTTTGAAATTGAAATAATTATATAGGGTAGGGCAAAAGTAGGTTTATAGTTATTTGTATGGAGAATAATACAATAATTAATAAATAATAATACAAGAATAAACTCTGTGTTTTGAGTACTTAAAACTGTAAATCTACTTTTGCCCCATCCTGTATTCCTGCTTTTTAAGAACTGAAGTGGGCTTTGTAGGCATATGTTCAAATGACTCCTGTGTAATTGTGGGCCCATCATATATATGACATGATTTTATATGTACAGGTTGGTAATGTACAGCTCAATTTAAGTGTCTTCCTACTCCTACGAGTGTAAGTTAATACTTTTATGTTTTTCTTTTGGTTATGCTTATTCTGTGCCAGTGATTCATAAGAAAAGCATTAAACAGAGTGACTTGTATTGATGAAAAGACTGGTGATTTGTATTTCTGAGAATATGGTCCTAGAGTTCTTTAGTTTTTTTGAATAATTGATTTAGACATTTTAGATGAATTCAGGGATTAGATTTAAAAGAAATATGATTAAGAACAAATGAAGATTTGTCTCTTTTTATTCTTCCATAGGACATTTTCATTCCATCTCCAAGTTTGGAAGAACAATCAAGTGATGGAAAGAAAGGTGGAGATTTGCATAGTTCTTCTTTGACTGTTGAGTGTTCTAAAACTTCAGAGACTGAACCAAAGAATTCCACTGAGGATCTTGGGCTTTCTTTGACAGGGGATTCTTGTAAGTTGGTGCTTTCTGCAAGTGAGTATAGTCAGTCCCCAAAGATGGAGAGTTTGAGTTCTCACAGGATTGATGAAGATGGAGAAAACACACAGATTGAGGATACTGAACCCATGTCTCCAGTTCTCAATTCTAAACTTGTTCCTGCTGAAAATAATAGTATCCTGATGAATCCAGCACAAGATGGACAAATAGAAGTGAATCAGAATGCTGATGAAACAAAGGGGAATGACACAGAAACCAGAGACGACATTAGTATTTTAGCTGCTAGTAGCAAAGGTAGAGAAGAGACTGTAGCAGAAGACGTTTGTATTGATCTCACTTGTGATTCAGGGAGTCAGGCAGTTCCTTCTCCTGCTACTCGATCGGAGGCACTCTCTAGTGTGCTAGATCAGGAGGAAGCTATGGAAATTAAAGAACATCAGCCAGAGGAGGGGTCTTCAGGGTCTGAGGTGGAAGAAATTCCCGAGACTCCTTGTGAAAGTCAAGGAGAGGAGCTAAAAGAAGAAAGTATGGAGAGTGTCCCATTACACCTTGCTCTGACTGAAACTCAGTCCCAAGGGCTGTGTCTTTCAAAAGAAACCCCAAAACAAGAATGTCAGGAACCTATGGAAGTTGAAACCAGTGTGATTAGTATTGATTCCCCCCAAAAGCTTCCAGTCCTTGACCAAGAATTGGAACATAAGGACCAAGAAGCATGGGAAGAAGCTACTTCAGAGGACTCGAGTGTTGTCATTGTAGATGTGAAGGAACCATCTCCCAGAGTTGATGTTTCTTCTGAAACTTTAGAGGGAGTGGAGAAATGCTCAGATTCCCAGTTGTGGGAGGATGACGCTCCAGAAATAGAACCATGTGCTGAGAATAGAGCTGATACCCAGGAAGAAAAGAGTGCTGAATATGAAGGAGATCTGAAATCAGTGACTGCAGAAAAGGAACCTGCACAGGCTGACTCTCCACAGCCTCCCGTAACTTCAGTGGGAGAAGGTGATGCTCCAAAACCCGACCGGCAGATGCAGCAGACCCAACCTCAAGCGAAAACAGATAACGCATTACCAGAAGACTCAAACATGGCTAATACAAAGCAGCTAGAGAAGGCCTCAGCCCACACCTCACAAAGCTTCTGTGAAAGCTCTAGTGGTGAGTGTGATTGTAAATTGTTCTGTGTCTCCAACCATATTACAGTTTGGAATGGGAGGTAAGAGAGAACTACATGCTTATGTCAGGGCTGAAAATTAACTTGGATTTGTGTTTATGAACAGCTAATAATGGGAAATTTAAAAATTTGGGTTGTATTCTTTTGTAGCTGTAATTATGTATGGAATCAGAGATCATTTAATATTTACCAGCTTTATGACTTAGGAGTAATCAACATGATTTTTATTAATATGTAGAAATTATACCAATCTGGTGTTTTCTACTAAAGTCCCAGTCTTGCTCCAAATTTTTATATTTTGACAGTTGCCTTGAAGTACAGGATCTTTTTTGATTACACAGTAAAGAACTCTGTTAATGAATATGCTGTTATTGGTTGTTTCCTCTTTATGGGTATTAAGAAAAGTTTCTTAATTTGGCTCAACATATATACATCTTAAATCTTAAACTGGAAAAAGATATTAGTTTGTGCCTTTTGTCTATTTTCTGAAGTCCAGGAAATATTTGTAGAATATTATGTATGACATTAGCTGAGGGACACCCCCCCCACCCCCTATGCACGAATTTTGTGCACTGAGCCTCTAGTATATAATAGGTTAATAATGATCATCGAAGCTAGATATGTCTTATGCTCTAGCTCTAACATTTATTGGCTTACTTTATGGAATATCATCCTAATTGGTCGTTAATGTCAGAGGCAGACTGTTAGGATATGCTGTTTATGGGTGGCATCACCCAATATAGAAATTCTTATATATTTAACTGGAGGCCCTGAGCATGATTTCGTGCATGGGTAGGGTCTGGCCAGCCCACCCTGATGGGGGCTGATCGGGCCGGGCCGATGGAGGGGAGGGGACGCGGGAGGTTGGCTTCTGGGCCGGCTGGGGGGAGGGGCCATGGGTTGTTGGCCAGCCGGCCGTGTCCCTGATCGGGGTGGGGAGGGCTGATCAAGGGTGGGGCCAGTCGGGGGAAGGGACCTTGGGAGGTTGGTGGGGGCTGATGGGTCCCTAATTGGGCTCATTGGCAGCCACAGTGAGTCTCATAGTGACCAGTCGTTCCAGTCGTTCCGTCATTCTGGTTGCTGGGCTTTTATATGTATCGATTAGCTGGCTTTAAACCATTGAAAGAAGTGACCAGGTCTTCTCTTGAGAACAAAAGATGGGCTTTATATTGTAACAGAAAGTTAGAAGTAAGAGAGACCTTACTGACATTAAATGTTTTAAATTTTCATTTAGACTAATGAATCTCTATAAAGTCTTGGTCGTTCCGTCATTCTGGTTGCTGGGCTTTTATATATATCGATTAGCTGGCTTTAAACCATTGAAAGAAGTGACCAGGTCTTCTCTTGAGAACAAAAGATGGGCTTTATATTGTAACAGAAAGTTAGAAGTAAGGGAGACCTTACTGACATTAAATGTTTTAAATTTTCATTTAGACTAATGAATCTCTATAAAGTCTTTAGTAATAAGGACAAACTCCCCACTCAGATGGCCTGACAATGGATATTAAGTTCCTTTTGTTTATTTATATATTTTTTAATGGGTTGCTGTGCTGGCATACATTAGGATAAACCATCATAATCTGGGAAATCAAGAAGGGACTTGATAATTTAAATAATGAGGGTGTGCTAAATCTTAGAAAAAGAATCGAATATGTTGAAAATTCCAGTAAATTTAAGAGGATGAAATATTATTTTGCAGAATTTGGTGATAATTTGATTAAATTACCTATGTCAGATGAGTGAACAAAAGCAGAGAAATGGGAAAGCATTTGGAGGACATTGAAAAGAGGCTTCATGAACATGAATAATTTAAGATAGAGTAGAAATGTAGGCTGCTACTAGTTAATTAAATGCTCGTTAAAGAGTTAGCGATTTATCTTCTAGTAGAAACCTTACAGTTTTGACCAGGAGCTAATGTGTTCAAAGCCATGTTCTTTAGGAAGATTGCTTTGGTTGCAATGTGCAAAAAGAATTGGGGGAAGGGGGAAAATTAAGGCAGAGAAAGTATTTGATAGGCTGCTGCAATAATCAAGGAATGAGGCATTGAAGACCAGAGAGAGATGGTGTCAGTGCTGCCTGTAAAATACTCAATTTTCCATTAGGTTGTAGTAATGCAGTTACATTATTGGTGTTCAAATAACTTCATAAAGTTTTATCTAGTACCGTGCAAAGGAAACAAATACTTTTAAGTACTTTTTAATGCTTCACGTTATATTTGTATATTATGGTTTGTCGCATAGAAGGATTTTCAAAAGTCTGTATGGTCAATCATAATATGAGAGATAGATAGTTCCTGTGAAGAGAGCAGGCGGTTGTTCCAGGAATGAAAAGTTCTTTAAAATAAATCTTCGGAATGTATGATGCTTTGTGAGATACTTGTTTTTTAGTTTCTATATCTTTTCTAAATTCTTCTTTAGTAACGTAAAGGGCTTGCTTTTTAAGGAACTGCCAGAGAATGAATGCTTATCTACTGACCCATTCCTCTTTTTTCTATAACTATGGTGGAATTCTTTGCCATTTAGATGTGATGTTGAAATTCTCCACTCATATTCTTTACAGTTCCTTTAGCTGAGCATATATATTTTTCATCCCTTATTTCTAAAGTCCATTCATTTTCTCTTTTCATCCCTTCAGATTACTAATTCATTTTCTCTTACATATAGATGTAAGAGATGTTTCTGTTGTTGTCTTGTGATTTTTGAGGAAAAACAGTATCAAAGTGCTTGATATTAAAGGTAATAAAGGATAGATAGGAATGGCCTGGCCGGTGTGGCTCAGTGGTTGAGTGTCAACCTATGAAGCAGGAGGTCATAGTTCAATTCTCAGTCAGGGCACAGGGTTGTGGGCTCCATCTCTAGTGTGGGGTGTCCAAGAGCCAGCCAATCAATGATTCTCTCTCATCATTGATGTTTCTATCTCTCTCTCCCTCTCCCTTCCTCTTTGAAATCAATAAAAATGTATTGAAAAATAAAGATAGGAGTGGAGTGGGAAAAGATGAAAGAAGAAAATGTAATATAATAAGAAATGTATTTGTTCTTCATCTGGTTCCTGCACAGAGCTCCTAAAACCCTTGTTATTTTTGAAGTGAAAGGAATATCTTTTCTTATTCAGAACAAGCCCTTTTAGTCACAACTGGGTTTGTGCTGAGTGATTTAGGGTAGATCCCTATATAGCCTCAGGATGGGGCTGTTCACAGTGAAGACTAAGTGATGATGATGATGATGATGATGATTATTATTATTATTTTGTTAAGACTCACCTGAGGATATTTTTCCATTGATTTTTAGAGAGTGGAAGGGAGAGGGAGAGACAGAGAGAAACATCCATGTGAGAGAGACACATCGATTGGTTGCCTCCTGCACGCACCCTGACCAGAGCCGGGGAACCTGCAACCCAAGTCCGTGCCCTTGACTGGAATCGAACCTGGGACCCTTCAGTCCACAGGCCAACACTCTATCCACTGAGCCAAACTGGCTAGAGCAAGACCCAGCGATTATTAAAGGGTAGAACTTTCAACCCTACCCCTTGACTCCTGGGAGGAGAGGGGCTGGAGATTCAAGCTCTACAAAAACTCTTTTTTAAAAATATATATTTTTATTGATTTCAGAGAGGAAGAGTGATAGACACATCAATGATGAGAGGGAATCACTGATTGCCTCCTGGACACCCTACACTGGGGCCCAGCCCGCAACTGGGCATGTGCCCTGACCAGGAATCGAACTGTGACCTCCTGGTTCATAGGTCGATGCTCAACCACTGAGCCATGCAGGCTGGGTGCACAAAAACTCTTTTTTAAAAAAAAAATATTTTTATTGATTTCAGAGAGGATGGGAGAGAGAGATAAAAACATCAATGATGAGAGAGAATTCTTGATCTCTGCCTCCTGTATGCCCCACACTGGGGGTCGAGCCCACAACCCTGGACATATGCCATGACCTGGAATTGAACCGTGACTTCCTGGTTCATAGGTTGACGTTCAACCACTGAGCCACACTGGCTCAGCTCTACAAAAACTCTTGAACAAGACTTGGTAAGCAACCTAGTAGGTAAATGATCCTGGATGGTATCTCATCCCAGTTCCACAGAATCTCCTGCTATCAAAACCTCTGGACTTCACCCTGTGTACTGCTTTATCTGGCTGTTAATCTGTGTCTTTATAATAAACTGGTAAACGTAAGTAAATTTTTCTCTGAGTATCCTGAGTAGCACCAGCGGATTAATTGAACCTAATAAGGAGGGTATGGGAATCTATAATGTGAAGCCAGTTATAGCACAGGTAACAACTTGAACTTGCTACTGGCATCTGACGTGGGGGTGGTCTTGTGGGACTGAGCCTTTAACTTGTGGGATCTGATGCTATCTCCAGGTAGAGAGTATCAGAATTGTGTTAAATTTAGGACATCTCAGAATTTTTTCTTGTCAAAGTTTTTTGTATTTTGACATGTTTTATGTTTACATTAATTTTATTTATTTATTTATTTGAAAAATATATTTGCGTTGATTTCAGAGAGGAAGGGAGGGAAAGATAGAAACACTAATGATGAGAGAGAATCATTGATTGGCTGCCTCCTGCACACCCCCCACTGGGGATCAAACCCGCAACCTGGACATGTGCCCTTGACCGGAATCGAACCCGGGGACCCTTCAGTCCGCAGGCCTACGCTCTATCCGCTGAGCCAAACCAGCTAGGGCTATTTACATTAATTTTATAATGACTAACCAAAAATGTGTATACTGGAGTGCTCATATATGTGAGACTTACTGTTGTGCAGAGATGTTGATATGAATATTATTACTGTGGCAGTGGCCGGCAAACTGCGGCTCGAGAGCCACATGCGGCTCTTTGGCCCCTTGAGTGTGGCTCTTCCACAAAATACCGACTTCTGCGCATGGGCCACGAAGTTTCAGTCACACTGTATGTGCGCGCCCGCACGTGGTATTTTGTCTCACTGGTCTAGAGTGAATGCTGGTCAGTATTGCTGAACCATGAAACCCATAGATTTCTATGTTAGAACCAATGAGTATTTTGAAGTACTTTGGCCCATGAGATCCTTTGTCATCTCTTTGAGTAGATTGTAAATTACAAGTACTACCATCAGACTTCAACTAGAGGATGTTACAGATTGCTAAAGCTTATAAATTAACTCCTTGGATTAACATTGCACAAAATGAGAAAGCCTGGACTTGAAACTACCCAAATTTGTATTACTGAGAATTCCCAAATGTACTATCTTGGAGCTCAGATGTTCCTATGTTCGCATGTTCCTCAGACCCTCCAAACTTTGGGCTTCCTCTATTTGCCTTTCTTTGGTTGTCTACTTTATGTCAGTCCTGTTGTTGATGGCTGTAAAGAAAGTGGAGAGAACAGGAGATTGGTTGGGAGGCCTGTTGAGGGGGGTTGGGAATGAGGCAGAATTTGGGAAAAGAATAATTTAAATATTTCTTGCAGTTCTCTTCACTTTTGCTTTTTTTAATACTTCTGTTTTGGTTTCCTTCTTGTTTATTTATTTTTTCCTCCAGAAACTCCATTTCATTTCACTTTGCCTAAAGAAGGTGATATTATCCCACCATTGACCAGCGCAACTCCACCTCTTGCTGGGCACCTAAAATTAGAGCCCAGGAGACACAGTACTCCTATTGGTAAGTGAGTAAATGTAATGCCGCTTAAAGCAGAATTTCTGAGATATTATTTTTTATGCAAGTGATTTCTTTTTTTTTAAATTTTTTTCTTTTTTCCCCCTGTATTGAGTAAGATATTACAAATGTGTCCTTACCCCCCCAATGTCCCCTCATCCCCCCAGTCCTGCCCTCACCCTCACCCCCTGTTGTCCACATCCATCACTTATGCTTATATGCATGCATACAAGTCCTTTGGTTGATCTTTCCCCCTCACCCCCACCCTCCCCTGCTTTCCCTCTGAGTTTTGAGCATCTGATTGATGCTTCTCTGCCTCTACATCTGTTTTTGTTCATCGGGTTACGTTGTTCATTATAATCCACAGATGAGTGAGAGCATGTGATATTTATCTTTCTCTGACTGACTTATTTCACTTAGCATAATGCTCTCTAGCTCCATCCATGCTGTTGCAGATGGTTGGAGTTCCTTCCTTTTTACAGCTGCATAGTATTCCATTGTGTAGATGTGCCCAAGTTTTTTAATCTATTCATCTGCTGATGGGCACTTAGGCTGATTCCAATTCTTTTAGATCTGAGGAGTTGAATCTTCCTCATAAGGTTGATTTTTGTCTTAGGAAGAATAAGGTTGTGATGTCTGATTTCATGAGTTTACTCCCAGGTGATAGTGAGTGGTGATGAGAGGAAAGAAAAGGTAGAAGGAAAAAAGAAAAAAAAATTCTAAGGATTTTATTCTATTATTTGCAAGGCAGTGAAATCTGAGTGCTAAACAATGATATAGAGCTCTTATAAGGAAGGGAGTACACGTAGGGTAGAAGTACTATTAATTCAGTACCCTGGCTGATCAGTCTGCTGCTTGACAAGGCAAGAAAGCATAGATTCTCCTTCCCTAAAGCAGCCAGTAATCTTCTACATTAACCTATTTTTTTTCTCTAGTCAGTGCTGGGAGGTAACAATCATGCCGTCTGGAGTGTCCTGCTACCTATGCCTCATGCTGGCATTGGCTGAGGGCTCATGCAGCATCCTTTGTCCAGATGCAGAAGTGGAACTGAATCCTGTTGCTCCTAAGACCAGGTGTCAATACTAGTGTGTAGTTGTTGATACTTGTGACAGGATCTAACCTAGGAACTCCCTTTCAATCCTGCAGAGCTGTGGAGCCAAACAGGCAAATTGACAACCTTGAGTTATTGTTTTTTGTTTGCATTTTAGTGTTCTTTCTTTCTACCTCCTGCCTCTCTTCTTTCAGATATTAGCAACTATCCAGAAAGCACCACAGCAACCAGTGATGTCATGTCTGAAAGCATGGTGGAAACTAATGATCCTATACTTGGGAATGAAAAAGAAGATTCTGGGGCTATCCCAGAAATGGATGATAAATTGTGTCTGAGAATGAAACTGGTCAGTCCTGAGGCGGAGGCGAGTGAAGAATCTTTGCAGTTTAGTCTGGAAAGTAAGTTTATGTTAATCTTGGGTAATTAGTAGCTCCAGATCATCTGGGAAGTAGTGGTTATATTTTTTCTAGTTATACTTTTATAATTATAAATGTATTTGTAAAATATTATTGTCATATATTTAATTCTTTGCTTTTGGCCAGTCATTGTCAATGTTACTGAAGATGCTCCATTTTATTTTATTTCTTTATTTTAAAATATATTTTTATTGATTTCAGAGAGGAAGGGAGAGGGAGAGAGAGATAGAAAGAAACATCAATGATGAGAAAGAATCATTGATTGGATGCCTCCTGTACAGCCTCTACTGGGGATCGAGCCCGCAACCTGAGCATGTGCCCTAGACTGGAATCGAACCAGGGACCCTTTAGTCCATAGGCCAACACTTTATCTACTGAGCCAAACCAGCTAAGATGAAGATGCTCCATTTTATAATCTCTATGGTTCCGGTTGTATCTCTGCATTAAACCTGTATTGATATTAAGTAATTGGTTTCCATATTCAGAAACAGTTCAGAAGAGGGTAGAAAATTTGAGATTGTGGATTCACATTGTAGGTTTATGTTGACTTTCCCACATTAATTGCAAGTTATTTGGTATGGCTAAAATACAGAGAAGGTACAAGGGAGTGGCTGTAAGGTAGAGACCAGATTCTGAAAGGCCTTTTATATCATGATGAGAAGCTGAAAAATTTTAGGCAAGGGAGTAATAAGACTGGATTTGCTTTTTTAAAAGGATCAGCTGAGCCCTGGCCTGGTGACTCAGTTGCTTGGAGTGTCATCCCATACACCAAAAGGTTGCAGGTTCAATTCCCTTTAGTACATACCTAGGTTGTGAGTTGAATCTCTGGTTGGGGTACGTATGGGAAGCAACCAGTCCATGTTTCTCTCTCACATCAATGGTTCTCTCCCTCTTCCTCTTCCCCTTCCTCTCTTTCTAAAATCAATAAACATATCTTCGGGTGAAGATAGATAGATAAGTAAATGAATAAATAAATAGATCAGCTGAGTGTTTCAAAACTTGGGCTTCTATGCATCATTCCTTGCCTTGCCCATTTCCTGTTCTTCTGCCTGGCAAACTGAGTCTTTAACCAGGAATTGGGGTCATTAATAGTGGGGATGGAGATAAGGGATGAATTTGAGAGGTAGATAGTAGAATAGGGACAACTAGGGACCAGTTGAATATAGAAGTAAGGGGGAGGAAAAAAATACCAGATGATTCTACATCTGTGTTTAGTTTTCATGATAGCACTCCATATAGATATCCTTATTTCCATTTTATTGATGAGAAAACAGACTAAGAGAGATTTTAAGTTATATATCTATGGTCACAATAACTGGTAAGAAGTAGAGCTGGAGTTTGAATCATATCTGACTCCAAAGGTTATACATTTTTTTACTAAGTAGTTTGTAAATACAGTTTAATGGAGTTAGAAAAGGAAGAAGTCTTAAAAGAGATTGTAAAGGAACATTCAGAGAAGTTGGCTAAGAGAATATAAAGCCATGGATGGCTATGGGGAGGAAAGTTACAAGAAGAAAACAATGTCAGATGCAGAAGTGAGGTCTAGTAAGATATTTCTGAAGTACATTGGGTTTGGCAATTAGGATCCATTTGGTGACTCTAGCAAGAACTATATCAGTATAGTGGTTTGGATGGGAGCTACTGAATGTAATTGAGGCATGATGGGAGAAGAGGCAGCAAATGTATTCTTCTTTTAAGAAGTTTTTGTTAAATATGGAAAGTTAGAGGGAAATGCAGGATTAAAGGAGATTTTTCATTTTTAGACTTAGAGGTCTAATCAGGTATATAGACTGAATAGAAATATCCAAAAGAGAGATGGATTAAAAGTGAGGGAATAGGGGAAATAGTTGATGAACCAGGGCCCTGAGGGAGTTGTGAGGGAAAGCTTTCAAAGACCACTAATAGCCAGGCCGGTGTGGCTCAGTGGTTATGCATCGACCTATGAGCCAGGGGGTCTCGGTTTGGTTCCTGGTTGAGGCACATATTCAGGTTGTGGGCTCGGTCCCCAGCGGGGGTGATCGATGGTTCTCTGTCATCATTGATGTTGTCTCTCTCCCTCTCCCTTTCTCTCTGAAATAATAACAATAATAAAAAAGACCACTAATAGAGTGAGTAAACTTGAATAAGAGGGATTTTTCATTCTTTGAGAACAAAGAAAAATTTTACCTAAATAGATTTTCAGTTCTTACTATACACCAGGCATTTTACATGTACAGCTCACTAAATCTCCTGACAAACTTGTAAAGTTGTGTTTTCTTTGAAGATCCCATTATTATCTACATTTTACAGTTGGGGAAACTGAGGCACAGGCCAGTTGAGCACCTTTCTTAGAGTCATACAACTATTTAATGTACTACCTTAATTCAAACTAGTTCCAAGAACCAAAGTCCAGTTCCAAATTACAGTGCTATTCTGCTTCTCAGTGCTTATTGGTTTGAATCTTAGAACTTCAGTAGAAATTAAAGTATTACATGTTTCTATCCTTATCATCTTTTTTGAAATCAAGTAGAGCTTATTAAGAGAGTATGTGGTAGCCTTGAATCGTTAGATTTGAGATTACAATTGGAAAGAATTTAAATGAAGCTAAATGTTAAGGATGACCATATTATTACTTGTCAGATAATAGGAGCATAGGATCAGGCACCATACTCAAAATTTCACTCCTCTCATCCTCACAACAAACCTGTGAGGGTGGTCCTGTTTTATCTCTCTTATAGGAGAGAAAACTGACTCAGAAGATGGAGGAGTTTACTCCCAGGTTGTACTACTAAGTGCTGGAGCCAGAACCTGAGCCAGGTTTCTGTTTCAGAGCTAGGGCTTTAACCACTGAACTTCAGCTGCCTCCTTGATAGACTGTTTAGATTATGTTGGGTCATGAAATTGTAGAAATGTTTAAAAGTATTTGTTATTTTTTTCTGAGGCTGGAATAAATTGTCAGTGAATAAATTTTAATCCCTTGATATTAGTGACATTACTTTGAAAACATGGGATTCTTTTCAGTATTATTCTTGATTCTTTTTCTTTTTTTAAAAAAATCCTCACCCAGGGATATATTTCCTCATTGATTTTTTTTTTTTTAAAGAGAGAGGAAGGGATTGAGAGAAATAAATATCTATGTAAGAGAGAAATATCGATTGGCTGCCTCCTACATGAGCCCCAACAGGGGATTGAACTGCAACCCAGGCATGTACCCTGACTGGGATTGAACCACAACCCTTTGGCGCATGGGATGACATTTCAACCAACTGAGCCACCTCTTTTTTGAAAATGTGGTTTTTCAATTATCTGTCTCCAAAGAACTTTAGGAAGAACTTGAGTACTTTCTATGTGTGGGTTCTCATAAAACTGCACACTATTTAAAATTTGCATCCAAAGACTTTCTTTTTTAAAAATAATTTTATTGATTTTTTACAGAGAGGAAGGGAGAGGGATAGAGAGTTAGAAACATTGATGAGAGAGAAGCATCGATCAGCTGCCTCCTGCACACCCCCTACTGGGGATGTGCCTGCAACCAAGGTACATGCCCTTGACCGGAATCGAACCTGGGACCCTTCAGTCCCCAGGCTGACGCTCTATCCAGTGAGCCAAACCAGCTAGGGCCCAAAGACATTTTCCTACATAATTTATCTTATTAAACTTTTCTTGTTTATTTTAAATTTATTTGATTTTTAATTTTTATAATTTTTAATTTGATTTTTAAGTATTTTTAAGTACATATTTTAAAAATTCTTGTATGAGACAAGATAGTTGAGATTCATTTTTAAATATTACTGCTTCATTCTGTTTCTGAACAAACTGATTAGTCATCTGTAGGAAGTTTGAAAAAAATTTATTGATAGAAGTGAGAGAAACTTGTACCACCTCTCAGTTCCTTTCCCGGCCGGCAGGCTCCAATCGCCTGATGGCGAACTGGGGGTGGGTGGCAGGGGATGAGGGTGGCACCAGGCCAAGGTCCCTGCCCTGCTGGTCGCCCCACACACAGAGGGTGACCTGCGGCGGGGGCAGGGCCGGCGAGCAGGCAGGAACGGCTGACCTCTTTCTTGGTCCCTTTCCCTGGCCATTAGGCTCCGATCACCTGATGGCAAACAGGGAATCGGGGGTGGGTGGCGGTGGGGGGCAGGGCTGGCTGTGGGCAGCTGGGAAAGATGGCCCTAATTGCAGGTCAGGCCTAGGGACCATACCTGTGCACGAATTTTGTGCACCAGGCCTCTAATTAAATAATAAATCTTTTTCTGTTTCCTTATTATCCTTACCCATTTCTTTTTGTTATTTGTTGCAAATATGTACTAGTAGAACAGGTTTTTTTGGTGTAATATTAACTGAATTCTCTTTTTCTTTCCTTTCCTTGCTTCTGTTTTTTTTAAGAGCCTGCAATTGGTGAAAGAAAAAATGGATCTACTGTTGTTGCTGAGGCTGTTGCCAGGTAACTAGAGCTGGTTGCTATTTAGAGGGATTCAATATACAAAGCCACTGTACTGCAGGGAAGATGATTTATCAAGAGGGGAATGAAACTTAAAATATAACTCCAGCATAAAGGATTTAACAATGTGTTGAATCTAATATAGGCTTTCTTAAGTCTAATAAAGCTTTTGCTATACTTAGAACTAAGATATTTAAAGGTGTTTTCCGTTCTCCCTTTTGTTCATGTGGGACAGTGTCCTTTTTTTTAACCTTTTTCTGTTGTTGCGACTGAGATTGTTGTTGCTTTGGTGAGGCAATGGAGGGTTTAACAAGAGATAGGCTTAGACCTTGTTCCTCTGAGACCCTCTACTCAGCCGCAGCCTCAGGCCATTTTCTCTTCTGTTTGCCAAATTTGCTACTGTGTTGAACTGTTATTTTTGCTTTGTCATGAAGGCTGTAATGCTTTGAGCATGAGTATGACTCCATCCGGAGGCTCTGGTAGGTAAGCTTTGCCATCTGGTGGCTGTGAGAGTAAAATTGTTTTATTGGTTTCTGGCGTGAAAACAGTAGCAGCAGTTTGTGAAATATAGGTGAGAATTTTTAAATCAGGCTAAGCAGGTACTATAAATAAGTAAAGCGGGCTAAGTGCAAGCCCTTGAAGTGCTGAGGATGACGGCCAACTGAACACCAGCCCTGTTTGAAAGGCTGGGGAGGAGGACAGTCCGGGTTCAACTCCTGTTTGGTGGGTCAAATAAGGCCTATGTGTGGACTAAATTGACCTTCAGTTTCAAGTGTCTGGCCCCTGTCTAAATCCTTTGATGAGTACTTAGCTATATGTTAGAGAGATTAGTTGTACTCTGGGCTCTTACATATTTAATCTGAAAAATAGGTACCTTAGGGTCCTTACAAGGTTGAAGACTAATGATATGTAGTCTTCCAAGTTGAAAAAAAATAGTTTATTCTTGATCTCTTTGGTTTTAACCGAATTGCATACTAGATATAACTTGTTATTGGTCTGTACATGTGCCCATTGAAAGGGACCAGAATATGCTGCTAAAGCTTCCCAAACCCTTTGGGAGGGATGTAGGGTTGGGAAAATACTAGAGACACATGATTGGATTGGTGGATCATAGGATGAGGAGAAATTCATTGGTATTGTTGTGAAGCAAATTTTGTATATGAGAATCTAAATTTTAAAAGTGTTTGACTATTCATTTTACCATTGGGTGTATAGTAAATCATTTAAAGTAAGCTCTGGAAAAGTTTTTTTTTAAATTTATTAATTTTCGAGAGAGAGAAAACATTGATTTGTTGATCCACTTATTTATGCATTCACTGGTTGATTCTTGTATGTGTCCTGAACTGGGATTGAACCTGCAACCATGGTGTATCGAGACAATACTCTAACCCAGTGGTCACCAACCAGTGGTCTGCGAACCACTGCTGGTCCGTGAGGTCCGGAAGGTTGGCGATCGCTGCTCTAACCAACTGAGCTGCTGGAAATCTTACCATTTGTGACAGAATGGATGGATCTGGAGATTATTATGCTAAGTGAAATAAGCCAGTCAGAGAAAGACAAAAACCATATGATCTCACATGTGGAGTCTAATGAAGAAAATAAATTGACAAAATAGAAACAGAGGCATGGATACATGGAACCAACTGACAGCTGTCAGAGGGGAGGAAGTTGGGGGGCTGGATGAAAGAAGGTGAAGGGATTAGCCAAAGAACATATATATCACACATAGACACAGACAACAGTGCAATGATAGCCTGAGGGAGAGCGGGGTAGTGGCTAGGTGGAGGCTGGCAAAGGGGAGGAGATGGGGGTGGAAAGAGGCTTTACTTTGGATGAGGGGTGCTCATCGCAGCGTGCAGATGATGTTTATTGAATTGTACACTTGAAACCCATATGGTATTGTGAACCAATGTCACTCCAATAAATTCAATTAATAAAAAAAAGAGGTAAGCTCAGTTAGAATATTTTAAATGCTCATTGCTTCCTCTGTATTTGGGTAAAGCAGTACCACTCTCTTTTTAATATATTTTTATTGATTTCAGAGAGAAAGGGAGAGGGAGAGAGATAGAAACATAAATGATGAGAGAATCATTGATTGGCTGCCTCCTGCATGGTTCCACACTGGGGATCGAGCTCGAAACCCTGGGCATGTGCCCTGACTGATGTTGAACCCATTACCTCCTGGTTCATAGGTCGACACTGAGTCACGCTGGCCAGGCAGTACCACTCTTTTTTAAACAAAGTGTCATCTGTAACTGGGCTCTGTAACTTGCTATCATCTTCTTTCTCAGACATTTCACTGTTGAAGGTTTCAAACATATACAAAAGTAGAGAAACAGTATAATAAACACTGTATATTCATCACCCAGTATAAAAAATTACCAACTCAGCCCTGGCTAGTTAGCAATTTATTTGTTGAAGAAACGGGGCTTTATGTCTTATAGAGTTTTTTTTACATTTCTGGACCTTGCTGATTGTGTATTGTTGAAAGTATTGCAGATGTCCCCCTCCCCCCCGCCATTGACCCCTCCACTCTGCCCTCGCCCCCTCACCCCCCCTCTGATGGTGTCTTTATGGTATTTAATATAGTCCTCTGTCCACCTTATTTCCTGTAAATCTTCCTTGAGAGTTTTTAATTATGCTAATATGAAACAAATACTCTGAGAATCTGAATTTTGGTGTAAGGCAGTTTGGAGTTTTGGATGCAGAAAAAAGATTTTATTTCCTCTGTACCTAAAAGGATAATCTTCAGAGGTACATTTTGTTTCAAAACTAACACAGTATATTGCTTTAATTTATTATCTTAGTCCCCAGAAGGCCATGTCTTTGCGTAGCTGTGTCTGCGAAACCCAGCAAGAGGATGAGGCTCAAAGTCAGGATCCCTGCTCCACACCCACCAGGTGAGCTTATTTTCACAGCATCTTCTGGGCTGTATTTATATTGATTCATAAAATGGTGGTACCAAATTTAGAATATAGTGCTACTATTTTGGAACTTGAGTTTACTTTTTTATCTGAGGGACTGTAGCATATTCTAGATGGATTTATAAAGATTTATAGTTATGAGAAGTTTTTGTTTAAAAATATATATATATATTTTATTAATTTCAGAGAGGAAGAGAGAGAGACAGAGAGACAGAAACATCAATGATGAGAGAGAATCATTGATTGGCTGGCTGCCTCCAGCACGTCCCCTACTGGGGGTGGATCGAGCCTACAACCCAGACATGTGCCCTTGGCTGGAATCGAACCCGGGACCCTTCAGTCCGCAGGCCAACGCTCTATCCACTGAGCCAAACGTTAACAATCATGAGAAGTTTTATTAAGTAATTTATAGATATAGATTTTTGTCTTTATCTGCCAGTTCTAACAATTTGAAATGATTAAGTCTTCATATATTTATGAAACTATTATCATTTTATATTTCCAAGATTTATTCTCTTTTTCTTAGGTTTGGAAATGTTTATTTTTAACAGACTTTTAATTTCCGTTTAGTTTCCCATAGCAAAACTGAGATAATGCTTAACATCCCAGATTTAAAAAATATATTTTATTGACTTTAGAGAGGAAGGGAGAGGGAGAGATAGAAACATCAATATTGAGAGAGAATCACTGATTGGGTGCCTCCTGCATGCCCCCCTACTGGGGATCAAGCCTGAAACCCTGGCCGTGTGCCCTGACTGGGAATTGAACTGTGACCTGGTTCATAGGTCGACGCTCAACCACTGAGCCACATCGCTTGGGCTTAATATCCCAGATTTAAAGTTTGTTGGACCTGATGGAATTATTTTTCTATAATTTCTTTACTCCATAATTTCTTAGAACAGCTTTGAAGCAGAAAAAAATTTTTTTGATTTACAAAATATTTCTTTGCTATTGATATAATTGAAGAGTATTTGTTTGGAATATATGAGTCCTATATTTATTATAGGGAAAGAAGTAATGACAATGAAAATAAGTTTATTTTCATTATGATATATGATATCTGTCATCTCTGGAATTTAGTGATTTTATAATTAGAGAATATAATAATGTTTGTCACTAGGTATCTAATAGTGTTATTTGCAGCATAATTTCTGTATTCTTTATTGATAGAAATATTTAGAAGGAACATGTCAGTGCTTTTATTGGGCATTCTGATGATTAAATGTGAACTTGTTGGTATTGTTGGGAATCAGCTAGCCCAGATTATATCCTCTATTATATCAAGAAGCTTGTTGGGTGAAATGTCACTTTGTGTGGTTCCAAAATTGGTGTGGTAATGGCCAGCAATTACTAAATTTATCAGTGGCATCGTATTGCCTGTCTGTTTTATTAGACTGTCTTACAATAGGCCCAGCTGCTGGGGATTTTGTGTAGCTTTGATAGAAAAAGGGCCTGCAATCCAGCTGGATTTGGCTTCAGTTGCTCTACAGACAGATCTACACTGAGAACAGAATGGTTAGAAGTTTGTTAAATATGGAGATTTATCCTTCTCTGTTTCGCTTAGGATTAATTTTGCCCAGGCTTTTTCTGCTAGAATTTTTTAGCATCAGTTTCTAAATCTGGCATACAGTGACCAGAATAGAATTGTGTAGCTGGAACTAATGAAGAGAGAGAGGTGTGGTGCTTCTTACAGTATATTGGATTTCTCTTGTCTTCTAAAACTTTGTTCTGGTGCTAAAGATTTCTTCTTTTTTGTTTCTTGGGACATTAATATATACATTCATGCTAGATATTTCTCAGTTGCTTTATTATGTCTACAGAATTTATGAACTTGTTAGGAGTGGGCAACACTTTTTGCAGTATGTGTTGTAATTAAGCTTTTGGTTTTTACCTGCTGTTCTATGTTGGTCTTAATCAGCAAATCTTGCCAATCAAAACTATATATATCATCCTGGGTGGGAAATGACTATGATTTTAACATCATTTCATTTGACTGATGCTAATATGAGAATTATAAATACCAAAATTCTAATATTTGTTAGGAATCTGCTATATATTGCTAATATTGCAATGAGACACATTTAGTCTTTAGAGAAAGAAGAATTCTTCTGATTAACTCTTTGGGGGAAAAAAAGCAACCTAACATTTGTCAATTAAGAATTAAATGTCTCAAATAAAACAAGGCTTTGCTTTAGAAGTGAATATCTGTTCAGAAGTTCTATCCTAAATAAGCAGCTTATGAAGTAAAATGTGTAGTAGGCTTGTTTATGTTTATGTTGGGGAACAATGGTAATTGAATTCTTAAAATAGTTAATCCAGTCATGTCCCATCTAGTTTTTGACTCACTTTCATTATTGCTTAGCTATTAATATGTTAGTTATCTTAAAGATTCAAACATGAGTATTCAGTTTATAAAGAAGATGAATTGCATCTCCTTAATTGCTTTGTCTTATGCAACTAATATTGATTGAGTATCTGTTTTATACCTAGTACTGTGCTAAATAATCTATTTCTAATAAAAAGGTAATATGCTAATTAGACTGGATGTCTTCTGGCCAAAGCCACGGTGGTGGGGGCTGAGGCAGAGGCAGTGAGGGGCTATCAGGCTGGCAGGGGAGAGCAGTTAGGGGTGATTGGGCCAGCAGGGGAGGGCAGTTAGGGGTGATCAGGCTGGCAGGGGAGGGCAGCTAAGGGGCGATCAGGCTGGGAGGGGAGCAGTTAGGGGGCGATCAGGCCAGCAGGCAGAGGCGGTTAGGAGGCAATCAGGCAGGCAGGCGAGCGGTTAGGAGCCAGTGGTCCTGAATTGCAAGAGGAATGTCCGACTGCCAGTTTAGGCCTGATCCTGAGGGGTCCCGGATTGGAGAGGGTGTAGGCCGGGCTGAGGGACTTTCCCCCTAAATCCCCCCCACCCCCCGCATGAATTTCGTGCACTGGACCTCTAGGTTTTAAATAAGATCACTTATAAACATCATTAGAGGTAGGTGTTACTCATCTGTCTCCTGATGGTCTTATTTCTATCTCTTCATTGAAACATATATTTCATTCAGTTGAGGTTCCTGACACCCAGGACACAAAGTATAACAATCAATTTATACCAGGCCCTTGGTTAGAACTCTATTCTAAATCCCTCTTTGACTTCCAGTTTTTTGTTCTTTTGTGTGTGTGTTTTTTTAAATATATCTTCGTTGATTTCAGAGTAGAAGGGAGAGGGAGAGAGAGATAGAAATATCAATGATGAGGGAGAATCATTGATCGGCTGCCTCCTGCACACCCCCTACTGGGGATCGAGCCTGCAACCCTGGCATGTGCACTTGACTGGAGTCGAGCCTGGGACCCTTCAGTCTGCAGGCTCACACTCATCCAGTGAGCCAAACCAGCTAGGACTAACTTCCAGTTTTGATAAACTGAGCTAAACATGATAGAAACCTCAGAAACCTCTCCTTTTCTCTTCAAGGTTCAGAGCAGAGCAGGCCCTATGGTAAGAGCTCCTCCCAAGTTGGTAACTGCTCCACCTTTCTCTGGTCAAATGCTTACAGCAACATACAACATAGTCTGTAGATCATTTATCATCCTATATGTTGTCTTTTGGGTGTATCTCAGTTTATGCATTATAAAATACTAGAGGCCCGGTGCATGGATTTGTGCACCAGTGGGGTCCTTCAGCCTGGCCTGTGCCCTCTCGCAATCCGGGACCCCTCGGGGGATGTAGTAGCGCGAAGCAGCAGGTGGTTGGGGAGGAGCCTGGGCCCTGGCTGGGCACCTCATCGCTCCTGCTGATCCCTGCCCCGCTGTGCCTGGTACCGCCAAGGTGGGAGAGGCTTGTGTCGCCACAGCTGCACTTGCCAGCCGTGAGCCCGGCGTCTGGCACCCAATGGTCAGCTGAGTGGTGCTCCAGCTGTGAGAGTACACTGACCACCAGGGGGCAGCTCCTGTGTTGAGCATCTGCCCCCTGGTGGTCAGTGTGCGTCATAGCTACCGGTCAACTGGTCGTTTGGTCGCTTAAGCTTTTATATATATAGATGACACCCCAAACTAAAACAGGTTCCAGATGTGATCTTACTGTGGTCAGTTCAAAATGGATCCTTTTATCTTTATTCTGGCCATTATGCATGTAATGTAGCCTAAAAATTCATTAGTTTGTTGTTGTTTGTAGTATACTTATTCATTTGAACTTGTAACTTACAAAAAGTCAAAGGTTATGGACTTTTTTTTTTAAGTTATGGGCATTTTCTACATGGGCATTTGCTAGTTATACAATTAGCTTATTTAATCAGAGTAGCTTTTTGCAGTTAACCAATTGAGAGAACATGAATTCTTTTGTTTAAAATACATTCATTAGACACTTAACTTTATATTAAGCCCTGTGGTGGGTGTTTTAAATATAAACTTGAATAAGACATGAATGTCAAGTTTCTGTGTAACCTGCTCACTTGGAGTTAATCTGGGTCTTTTTATCCTGGTGTATTGTTAAAGACATTTAAAGTCTCTAGGCACCTTAGAGCTTCATGGTACCTGGTTTGCAGGAGACATTCATCAAATGCAGTGAAATGAGTAAGTCACTGACAGCCAAATGGTAAGTCTAGTGAAAAGAAGTTGGCTGTATCTTGAGGCACCAAGTCATCCTGAAATGGTTAGTTGTAGATATACTAGTAGCTTGCAAAGCTAGGATCTCTTCTTTTGCTGAAATTGTTGGTCGGGCTTAGGTGTATCTAAAATGCCAGTAGTCATTTAAGAAATGTTAGAATCATTTATAAAGTCAGAGGACTCTTGACCTAATTGATCTTTTCCCCCCCTTTTTGTTTTCTTTATTTATTGTTTTTTTTTAATTTGTGTTTTTTCCCCTTTTTTTGTTATTTTTATTGTTGTTATTTGTTGTTTAATTGAGCTTTTGTGAAATAGATCCCTAAGCTGCCTTCATTGTCTGTGACTTCAATAATGGCTTTATATCTTCTTATTTAATTTATTTTCCTATGTCAGAGTTTATAGCTAGTGATGAGAAGTATTATATGACTATTTTACCATCACAGTGGAATTTTATCATCACAGGAGTGAAATTATGATGAGAAACCTCATAAGGTGATATTCTTGGTCATTTTATTTTCTCCCCCACGTTTCTCAAATTGTCAAATTATGGTTCCCCCTTGCCAGTATGCACACATGAGCATGCACATGCGTATGTACATGCAGGTGCGCTTACTTGACATGGTTTCTTTATGTGGTTGATTCTCAGGGGGAACTTACTCCATTTTCCAAGTACTGAAGATGAAGAAGAGAAGGAAGAATTGGAAGGTGACCAAAGGACCGGGCAGCATCAACAAACTACGAAGCCCAGTAGCCCCGTCGAAGACCCTGCGCCTCCTGCCTCCCAGCAGAAGGCCACAAAGGGGCCATCCAGTCTGCGAGAGGAAGCGATGGAGATAGATGTACTAGACGGCCAGAAAGAAGGGTGGAATACCAATCAGGAAAAACCTAGTAAGACCTTGATTGAAAGGCCCAGCCAAAATAACATAGGAATTCAGACCATAGAGCCTTCCCTATGGATCCCAGAAACTGTTTCAGCAGCGACCCAGACTGTAAAAAATGTGTGTGAACAGGGGACCAGTACAGTGGATGAGAACTCTGGAAAACAGGATGCCACAGTTCAGACTGAGAAGGGGACTGGTGAGAAACCAACCAGTGCTTCTGGGGATGACACAGAGTCACTCCACAGCCAGGTGAGAGAAGTGCCGGGTGCCACTTTCTGGATTCCCAGAGAATTAAGCTGTGGTACTTCTACCTACTGATAATCCTTCATAATTTTGTACAGACCAGTAATTAAAAGACAAAAACAATTTATTCAGGATAGAGACAGGGTAGTGAAAATTATGGGTAGCTGTAGCTAATAAATGGTCTTTTAGGGAAAATGGAATAGTGCTAGAGTTTGCCAAGTAGGTCTTTACTAGAAAAGAAAGCCAGGAATATAGTCTGGGTCCTATATTCTT
Organism: Myotis brandtii; assembly: GCF_000412655.1. Taxonomy (NCBI): domain Eukaryota; kingdom Metazoa; phylum Chordata; class Mammalia; order Chiroptera; family Vespertilionidae; genus Myotis; species Myotis brandtii. The sequence continues at coordinate 4,053,522 of NW_005369870.1, forward strand.
TTAAGTTGTTCAGTCTTTTCCTTCCCTTCTGCTATCATTTTGCATCCTTCTTTATAACTATCAGAGCTAGTTGTGTTATAACTATCAGAGCTAATTGTGTTTCCTCCAAGTCTATTTCACCATGGTTCGCAGGAACTGAGAGAGTAAAATGTAAAGGAGGAAGGAGTAGAAGAAGCATGAAAGATAGTGTATCACAGTATTAGAAACAAAGAATAGTAACAGGAATAGAGAGAGATGGATGGGCACAAGTCTCTAGGTGACTAGGGACTGCAGAAAGGCTCAGACTAGACTTAATGGGAGGAAAAGCATTGGGGCTGATGGAAGTGAGGCTGGAGGAGGAACAGGTTCTTGGAATAGAGTAGGGAAGTAGATCCTAGTTACTGAACACCTGTCGTATGTCAGCATTGTGCTCAAGACAACCCGTGAGGTTGGTATCATTACTCCCATTTCACAGGTAAAGAAACAAAGCTGAAGAGAGGTTAAGTAACTTGCCCAAGATTTTGCCATCAGTAGGTGGCAGAACTGGAATTTGAACTCAGCATGTCTACTTCAGAATCGGTATTCTTTTCATTACGCTATGTTGCTTTTCTATATTTTAATCATGGCCTCTGTAGTCTTGTTCTGTCTATCCTTGCCTCTCCAAAAACTGTTTATATTAGACTTTTATAGTGACACAGTCTTTGGGATTTAAGACCTTATCAATTCATACAGATTCAAATATCAGTAGTCTTTTGGATATAGGGGTTCTAGCATATCAGATCCCATTTTCCGTCTGTTTATTTTTACCTTAAAGTGTTTGCATTCTGCTGCATAATTTTTTCTCTCTGCTTTTATAAAAAATTAAACTTAAAGATAGCAATCATGTGGGAGCCACTGTTTTATATTTTCCTTTTCTTCCTCATATTCTACTTCTCTAAAATAGGGAAGTAATCTTTTCTCCTAGCTCATCATGATGATAGGAGCCAGTGAGCCAGTAAGGTTAAGGCCCAGGCTTTGGAATCAGACCACTTCATCTGAATAGTGAGGATTAAATGAGATAAGACATGCAAAGCCCAAAGCTCTGGGCCTGGCACATAGTAAGTGCTCTGTCATTGTTGGGGGCTGCTGTCACTACCACAACCACTGCTGATACTTTAGTAGTTTACTCCTGTGTCATGTGGAGTGATGTAACATTTAAGAGCTCATTGCTTATGCTAAGAGAAAAAAGATGCTAGAAAAAGAGGTGAATGGGTAGTTTCATTTGGGAAAGATGAACAAGTTCATGGTGATGTTAGCACAACAATGTGAATGAAAACGAGGTTTTCCAAGTGTCAGAGCTTTGTAACTCCCTGCAGTCTGGGTAGGACTCAGGCCAGTGCTTAGAGAATAGTATAGGCAGCTACCTTTGACATTCTTTAAATTTTCAAGTGGGTCTGGAGCCAGGTTTCTATGAAGGGAAAGTATGGTTTTATTTTCATTTTGTCTTAGTAATGACAAAATTCTCAAGTTATTTTATTTTTATAGAGATCACTTTTCAGAAGACTTTAAAGAAAGAATAAGCATAGCTTTCCGTTTATCTGCCCCTTTCCCTCTCTCCTTTCTTTTTTTTTTTAAATTAAATCTTTATTGTTCAGATTATTACATTGGTTCCTCTTTTTTCCCACCATAACTCCCCTCCACCCAGTTCCCACCCCACCCTCCGCCCTCACTCCCCACCCACTGTCCTCATCCATAGGTGCACGATTATTGTCCAATCTCTTCCTGCACCCCCCACACCCCTTTCCCCCCAAGAATAGTCAGTCTATTCCCTTTCTATGTCCCTGATTCTATTATAATCACCAGTTCATTCTGTTCATCAGATTATTTATTCACTTGATTTTTAGATTCACTTGTTGATAGATGTGTATTTGTTGTTCATAATTTGTATCTTTACCTTTTTCTTCTTCTTCCTCTTCTTAAAGGATACCTTTCAGCATTTCATATAATGCTGGTTTGGTGGTGATGAACTCCTTTAGCTTTTTCTTATCTGTGAAGCTCTTTATCTGACCTTCACTTCTGAATGATAGCTTTGCTGGATAAAGTAATCTTGGCTGTAGGTTCTTGGTATTCATCACTTTGAATATTTCTTGCCACTCCCTTCTGGCCTGCAAAGTTTCTGTTGAGAAATCAGCTGACAGTTGAGGGTCTCACTAGCTTTCTTGAGGATCTCACTACATTTATCAGCGGTTTCTAGAAAATTCTTGAAAAACCTAAAAAGTATGGTTTTGAACTCTATATCCAGTAGTTTGCTTTCCTCCATTTCTGTCATTTGTGTCCTGTTTCTTTGTCTCGGCATTTTTTATGCTTCGCTATGTGGATAGAGTGGCTTTTTGTGCTAAGTGTCCCAATTACCTGAGGTAGACACTCTTGGTGCACCCCCTTGTGGGCTGTGTGCACAGTCTTGTTGTAGTTAAGCCTTGATTGTTGTAGGTAACACTGGGAGGAATTGACCTCCAGGCCAATTGGCTGTGAGAATCAGCTGTGTCTACAGTGGGAGAACTTCTGTGCTGAAGACACCCTTCTGGGGCAAGACTTGCTTCAGTGGGGCTTTGGTGCTCACTGAGTCTGCCCCCCTGAGTGTGTCGCTTATGGAACTGAGGAGTTGTAATTGGATGGTCCCACTCTGACCACTGGGTACACTGGCTCTTGGATCTAAGGAGGTGCTAATTTAGCCTTTGCCTGAGGCTATCCAGCAGAAGCCAGCTGTAAAGCAATGCAAGTTGCCCTGGGGCCTTGGGGCAGCTGCAGTTTGTTAAGTAATTTTCAGATTACAAAGGGCCTTTCATATGCAAAAGCCTCAGTGCATGGCTTGGGCGGGGCGGGGTCCCAGGGGATCAACAGGGCGGGCAAGCGAGCGAGCGAGCGAGCGAGTGAGCAAGCAGTATGGCTGCTCTCAGTCCTGCCTTCAGAGGTCCTGGCAGTCGCTGCGAGTGCCTCCGAGAGAAAGCTGCCCTCGAGTTCCGACCGATGCCAGACAGTCCAGTTTCTCCCGTGTGAGTCTGGGTCCCCAGAGACTCGCCCGGAACTGGAGTCAGGGCCATCGGGAGCTTGTGCCTCCCTTCTGATTGCAAAAGACACCAGCGTCCTCCGTTGCCAGCCCCTTTCCGAGCGCGTTCGAGCCTCCGTACCTCTGCACTTTACTTACGCACCTCCTCTGAGTCTCAGTGTGCTTTTCTCTTTCCTTCTAGTTGTAGAATTTCCACTCAGCCAGCCTTCCTGTGGTTCTGGATGATGTCCGTTATGTCTTTTAGTTGTATTTTTGAAGTGGTTGTGCGAGGCAGCAATCTCCGGTGTTTACCTATGCTGCCATCTTGGTTTCTCGACCCCTCTCTCCTTTCTTACTCTGTCAGACATGTGTAAGTGTCTCTCGTGAAGTGATCATTTGTCTGGGTGTTGGTAATGGAAGAATTACAGGGAGACTTCTTGGCCACATTTCAGGGATATGTAAAGCACCGAAATCTTTCAGACCCAAAAAGGTCCAGGCTGTCATGGTTCTAACACAGGGGCCCCTGGCAGTTGAGGTGTGACAGAGCAATGCTCGGACCATTCACTAACCAGAGTTGTATGTATAGAAGTATTTAAGGAATTGGTTGAATAACATTCCATGCTTTTGATTTCATTTTTATTTATTCACATAATTTACATAGTTCCTTTTTAGTACATATTTTACCTCTAAGATGGAGTTGGAGTAGGAATTATTCAGGCAAATTATCGAAAGTTGTAGGTAAATTACTACCACATTGTCATGAAACACCCAGAATCCCCATTATTGTAGTGGTACATATAATTCTTTGGAAAGACTTGGATACTTTGACACTGACTACTGAAAGTAAAATTAGTCCACTATAGGGGGAATAAGAGCGGAGAAACAGTGTGCATTTACTCTTCAGAATTATAGACCCAGTAGGTACAAGGGAGGGTGTGACTGTGGATAAATGTGATATAGGTGTTATGAGAAAACATGTACGTAACAGTTGTATTAAAAATGTAGGTCTTAATTAAACTATTTAACTGATTACTATTTATGGTACAACTAGATCAGCCAGCGGTTGCCAACTGGTGGTCCGTGAGGTCTGAAAGGTTGGCGACCGCTGATCTAGATACAAAATCCTAATTTGCTAATATTTTCTGTTTATGGACACTAGTTCAGCTCTTTAGTTATAATCTATTATTTGGAATAAATTCAATATTTTACATTTAATTCTAGGATAAAGCAGTGTATCTTGTTCCAGGTATAACTCAACTATAGTTTTGTTTACTGATGCCAGTAAAACAGACTGCACTGAGATCAACAGATGCCATTCTGGTTTACATACAGTTCTGAAGATGCCTTTTATCTACAGAGCTGTTTCACGTATAAACCTGTAAAAGTCAGCATCAAAATCAGAAAGATCAAAGTTTAAAAACAATGTACTTTTAGGCGATCAAAGTTTTACTTAAATATCTTAAATATAAGTGCTAGATGTTACGATTTTGATTTAGACAAAAATAGGTCATTTTTGGTGACACTGAGACAAATTCTTCTAGCCTCTGGCTGTACAGATGGTCCATCGCTGTTTTTATGTAGGTGATTGCAAAACAAAGCAGCTGGAGAGTGTTATCACACTAGATTCCTGGAGCCTCTGCACTGTTCATCATGAAGAAGTTGACTTGGACTCTGCCCGTTTGCAGTGAGACCCATGCTTGTGCTCTCCATTTGCTTCCACAGGGAGAGGAGGAGTTCGATATGCCGCAGCCACCGCGTGGCCATGTCTTGCATCGGCACATGAGGACAATCCATGAGGTTCGCACGCTTGTCACTCGTGTCATCACAGATGTGTATTATGTGGATGGAACAGAAGTAGAAAGAAAAGTTACTGAGGTAATATATGCTGTGGGTCGATGTGGCAAATTTCTTTCAGTAGAAAAATTACTCTGTCACTTCATGCCACCTCCCCAAGCCCCTGTCCTGAGCAACTAGCTACTAACACTTTGTTTTCTTCCATCTTTTTAATAGAAAGATATAAGAACCAGCTTAGAAACCAAGAGTCCTGAATTCTGTGTCTTTTCCAACCATGGGTTTGATGTTGACCTTTGGCTGGTTATTCAACCGGTCCCATCATGCTTTCCGTTTTTATAAAGAATAGATGGATACATCTCTGTCATATATAAATATAAAGATTTTATGTATTATTTTTAATCCTTGGAAACTCTAATGAAATTTAGAATTTCTTGCGGGGCTGCATATGTTTTCTCATTGTCATTGTTTTCTCACGTGTTTTCATGTTTACTCACGTGTCCTTTCTTGGTCTTCATCAAATGTGGTTATGGACCTGTTGGTAAGCCATGGACCTTCATTTGTCAGGGTTCATATGGACTCATTCCCAGTGTCAGCATAATATTAGCATTTATTGACTATTATATTGGACAGTGTTATATGCTGACTTTGTTCACATCGAATACTGAGATTAGACAGACTTTCTAGACTGGCACCTTTCTGGGTACATATGTTAATATTTGGGAACCATTCTGTTTAATTCATAAGAGGCACAGCTATTTTCTTCCTTCACTCAGGCACTTTTGTTTAATTCTGCCAGCTAGTCATAGAGGAAACTGTACTCAGAGAATTAAACTATGGTATATAGTTTTATTAAATGGAATATATTATAGCTATTGTTTATTAATGGGTCATTGTGGCTCTTGTGTCAGAAAGCATTTGACATTAGTTTGAGAAACTGTCTTATGTTCTTTACTTATTGTATACCAAATAATAATAATCCCAGAAATACTTCTTTTAAAATGTTGATTCATCTTCAATTTTATGTTTGCATACTATTTTTCAATGTTATTACTATTTTGTAAAAATCATGAACTTAGGAGCTTTATAGAAAAACAATTTGCTTTCATGTAAAGGTTTTGTAACTGTTGCAGTTACAATGAACTCTGTGCCAGGTGCTATATCAAGTGTTACACATATTACTTAATTTGTTATATGGTGCTTTGTAGAGTATATTTCTGGAAACAGCAGGCCTCCTAGATACTCTGAGGGGAAAATGAAGTTCCATGTCATAAATATTTCTTAATGTAATATTTATCGTACCCCTATGGGAGACATTGCCATAATTAAATAAAAGAATGATAATGACTAACATTTATAGAGCACTAACTATATGCCAGGCACTATTCTAAGGACTTTAAATGATTTAATTTATTTAATCCTCAGCTATGACATAGATATTGTTATTCCCATTTTGCAGATAAAGAAGCTGAGGGACAGTGAGTTAAAATAACCTGCTTAAGGCTACATAGCTAATAGAGGAACTGGAATTCAATCCAGACAGTCTAGTTCCAATGCCCACCTTCCTAAGCACTACACTATGCTGCCTTTCTTAAAAAAATATTTTTATTGACTTCAGAGAGGGGGAGAGAGAGAGATAGAAACATCAATGATGAGGGAGAATCATTGTTTGACTGCCTCCTGCACTCCCCACATTGGGGATTGAGCCCACAACCCAGGCATGTGCCCTGACTGGGGATCAAACCATGACCTCCTAGTTCATAGGTCAATGCTCAAGCACTGAGCCACACCAGCCAGACTATATGCTGGCTTTTAAGAGTGAAAGTGATGTATTCCGAAAGGAAGAGGGAAAATTTGATAAAATCTTTCTGGATGATGGCCAGAAGGTATTTGAGTTGTACACTGAAGGTTTAGGATATTGGGAGATAAGGGGAAAGGGCATTCTTATACAAGGCTTGAGGAGCAAAGGCAGAGAAGCAGAAAGTAGAGAAAACACGGTATGAACAGTCTAATTGGCATGCAGCACAGAGATGTGTAGTGGTGTGAAGGTGGACAGGTTGGGGTCAGAGGACTCTGGGAACTTTCTTTCCTTCATCTCTTGTAGCCCTTGTTTATCATCTTTTAAAGATTTTATTCATTTATTTACCAGCAGGTAAATCCTAGTACTGTGGTAGGCACTTGGAGTATGAAGGTAAAAAGACAGTGTCCCTGTTCTCTAGGGGTTTACACTTCACATGCAACAAATCCACAACATGTTGGTTGCTGTAGTGGAGGGTGGAAAGCTGTGTTAGGAAGAGGGATGGAGCCCACTAGCCTACCTGAAGGTGGCTAAAAGGCCTCACAGGATATGCAGTGCCCAAGAGTGTGACAAATAGCATTGAGGGGTGGAGGAGAAGGACAGTGCAGGCAGAAGGAAAAGTTAGGTAAATATGTAGGTGGCATGGCATGCTTAATGAATATTTAGAAGCTCAGTATGACAAGAACAGTAGGATAGGGAATAATGAGAGAGGATGCTGTTGAGGTTGGTAAGGGCCCAGAGCATAAGGACTCTGTGTACCATAGGAAGGAATTTAGATTTTTATCTTCTTTGTGATGGAGAGCCATTAGAGAATTTGGAGGAAAAGGAGTAATATACTTAGATTAGAGTTGGGCACTGAAGGTTTTATATACTGGGAACCAAGGGGAAAGGGTATTCCGTATAGAAGGCTCAGTGAGCAAAGGCACCATTGTTATTAATTAACTAGAGGCCCGGTGCACGAATTCATGCACCAGTGGGGTCCTTTGGCCTGGCCTGCAGGATCAGGCTGAAACCAGCTCTCCAACATCCCCCAAGGGGTCCCGGATTGCAAGAGGGCGCAGGCCAGGCCCAGGGACCCCACCGGTGCACAATCGGGGTCAGGGAGGGACACAGAAAGTTGGCCAGCCTGGGAGGGGTCATGGGAGGGCTCCAGGGTGTGTCCGGCCCGTTTTGCTCAGTCCTGATTGACTGAACCCCAGCAGCAAGCTAACCTACCAGTTGACTGTCTGCCCCTGGTGGTCAGTGCACATCATAACTGGTCGACCGGTCGACTATCTGCCCCCTGGTGGTCAATGCATGTCATAGTGAGCGGTTGAGCGGCCTTAGCATATCATTTGCCTTTGATTGGTTGAACAGACAACTGGACACTTAGCATATTAGGCTTTGATTATATAGGATAAATTGCATGTTGGGTAAGTTAGATTGACAACAGTGTCAATGAATTGGTGTGCGTTGAGGTTAGAGGCATAGTCAGACAAGAGGTAATTAGTGTCAAATTAGGACAGTGGCAGTAAGGGTTGAGAGGAGAGACATAGATGCAAGAAATACATAGACTCTGGGGAATTCCTGAATGTGGGGATTGAGGGAGAGGGAAGAAATCATATTAGAATCATATTAAATGTCTGGGCTTTTTGCCTGATCAGCTGGATATATGGTGGTACCATATACTGAGATAGAGAATATAAATAGGACACAGTTTGAAAGAGAAGATCCTATTTCAATAAATATTTACTAAGGGCCTCTTCTGCAGAAGGTACTATGCTAGATTTGGGGGATATGTCCAGGAAAGAAGATGGTTCTGATCTCTATCTTCATGTGGCCTCTGTAGTCTAGCAGGAGAGACATACAGGAAAACAAGTAAGCAAATACATCGAAAACATCATAGGACAACTTGCAGCCTGGGCCTAAATCATATAAGAGCAATAGCTTCGATTGCTGGACAGTTGCAAAGGCAGGTATAGCTGGCTACTGCTTTTTTTTTTTAAAGGGGAGAATGATGATTTTTATTTTTATTTTTTTAAATATATTTTATTGATTTTTTACAGAGAGGAAGGAAGAGGGATAGAGAGTTAGAAACATCGATGAGAGAGAAACATCGATCAGCTGCCTCCTGCACACCCCCTACTGGGGATGTGCCCGTAACCAAGGTACATGCCCTTGACCGGAATCGAACCTGGGACCCTTGAGTCCGCAGGCTGACACTCTATCCACTGAGCCAAACCGGTTAGGGCTGGCTACTGCTTGTTGAGCCTGCTCTCTAACTGAAACACACTTGGAGTCCCAGCCTTCTGTGCAGGCTTTGCCCCTACACATTTGCCATGACCAGGAGAAGGAATTAACTTACATTCTGGGTTCACAACACCTGTTTCAGTCAAATGACCTTGGCAGATGATGCTGACTGAACCCAGCTAGGGCAGTCGAGTTGAATGATAGGAGATGGTGATTGGAGAAGGGCATGTTTGTGATTGAGATTTTTGGAGGTGGTGCAGTTTCTGTTATTGACCCTAGTAACAGATGGATGATGTAGAGTAGAAGAAAAAGTTCATGGTGGTCATTAGACCGGGAAAGTTGAGAGTTGCTGGATGGGTCATTTGATGGATGTAAGTCACAGAGAATGATGACAGAAGTAGAGGTGGGGAGGGAACGGAGGCTATGTACCAGGAGCTGAGGTGTTCATGCATGAGAGGGAGTGATTGGAGGGTGTTGGTGAGTAACAAGGGGAAGGGAGAGGAAAGTTTAACAGAATGGCAAGTAGTGGTTTGGTAGGAGAGAGAGGTGGGGAAAGAGAAATGGTCTGTTAAAGGCAATGGGGAGCAAAGAGGCCTCTCATCTTCAAACTCTTGAATTGAGGCTTGGTTGAGAAAAAGCAGCCTCTGCTAGAGAGAGCTGCAGAGAATGTCAGGTCACTGGGGATGGCCAGGGTGCATTCATTGAGGCAGGAAATGGACAGGGTTGAGTGTTGGGTTAAATTTCAGATGTCCTCGGGGAAGAGTTAGTAGGCATTTGCATCTGAGAGTTTGGAGCTGAGTGATCATTGCGTTGTGGACAGTCAGGTATTGGGTCTGATAAGACTAGCCAGGGAAAGCATAGAAGGGTGGGAAAGGAATGGCCACAGAGTCTTGGAAAATACCAACTTTAAAGGAATAAACTGAGGGAGAGGAACCCAAATACAAACATAAATTGAAGTAGCCAAAAGGGTAGAATGAAAGGAAGAGAAAATGACTTACAGATTCTAAAGGAGAACATATTTTCAAGAAGGGAATGGTCCAAAATATTTATTTAGTCAACTCATAGCTTTATTTAAATGTGTGTTCATACTGTCTCCCAGAGAGATCGCAAACTCTCTGAGGGAAGAGTGTATCTTCTAAATATATATATATATTTAATCCTCACCCCAGGATTTTTTCCATTGATTTTTAGAGAGAGAGTGGAAAAGAGAGGGAAAGACAGAGAGAAATATCAATGTGAGAGAAACACATCGATTGGTTGCCTCCTGCATGAGCCCTGACCAGGGCCTACGGGGAGGAGCCTGCAACCAAGGTACATGCCCTTGACCAGAATTGAACCTGGGACCCTTTGGTCCGCAGGCTGACACTCTATCCACTGAGCCAAACCGGCTAGGGCTATTTTTTGACAGTACAATAATGCACTAGAGCAGAAAGGCAGATGTGCAGCTCCTGTCAGTAATTTCTCAGTCCTGTGCCATGGGGGACATTGATGATTGGTTATAGAACCTTCTCCCATAAGCCTGGGAATTAGCCTTGGAAGGCTGCTTAAACTGGGCTCCAGGCAACCACTATCAGTCCATCAAAGTAGGCATGTGAGATAGTCATTTTGACATTCCTGTCCTCTAGATTTCTGAAAACTCATATATTTTGATTATCTTTTTTATCTTAATTTTTAAAATAGTATTGTTGAAAGGTAATATAAAACTCCTAATCTCAAAAAAACAGGTAATGCTACCCACTGCTAATCACGTACCAGAACGGCTCCCAACCACTAATTTTCCTTCTCTGACTACCTACCTCCTTCCTTACCTGCCTTTCAGACAGGGACTTACCTCTTTCCTCTGGGTAAGAAGCACTGCTGTTTCTTGGTAGCCAAAGGTTGTGAATTTGTCCAGTAAAAAGATAATTAACAGTTCAGGATAGAGGTCTCTTTTTTCCCACCTTTATTTTTTATATTTTTTATTGTGCTATAATGTATTCTCTGTAGAATGCGTAGATCTTATTCAGTTCAGTGGTTTTTAACAGTTATATGTAACCACTATTCTAAACAAATGTAGAACATTTCCATTATTCCTGATTTCCATCTTTCTGAATTGAAATTTCTTGCCATCTCTAGGATTTTCCATCCATCACATTAGCATTATGTTATTGTGGTTTCTTTTAGCTTTTGTATCCATTTCTTCCTTGCAGGAGACTGAAGAGCCAGTTGTAGAGTGTCGGGAGTGTGAATCTGAAATTTCCCCTTCAAAGACTGGGGGCTCCTCAGGGGACCTGGGGGATATCAGCTCCTTTTCCTCCAAGGCGTCCAGCTTACTCCGCACATCAAGTGGGACGAGTCTCTCAGCCATTCACAGCAGTGGCAGCTCAGGGCGAGGAGCCGGACCACTCAAAGGGAAAACCAGCGGGACAGAACCCGCAGATTTTGCCTTGCCCAGCTCCCGAGGAGGCCCAGGAAAACCGAGGTGCAGACAGGGTCCCCAGAGAGAGAGCCACAGCAGGGGCAGGGTTGCGGACATTTTAAATATCACAGAAAAAGGGGAGTAATGGGAAACCCCATCCTCCATCTAGGATAAATGGACTCCTTTTCTCCTCGTGCGTTCCTGTCCTATTTGGGGTTGGCTGGGAGGTAGACCTCCTTAGAAAAGGTGGAAAACCAGGTGGTGGGACTTGGACAGCGCTGGCATGTGCTCCTGCCACCCCCATTTCCTGCAGCCTACGAGTGTTTCGATTGGGAATACAGAAAGTTCGGGGTAGTGGCCCAACTTGACACATCCCCTCGCTTTTTGTTCCCTGGGCAGAGGTCCAGAGCCTGAAGTAGAAGAGAAGGCAGGGCAGAAACGGGCTGTTTTTGAGGGCAGCAGTAGGAAGCTGTGTCGGGAACAGACGTGCGAGGAGGAGGATTCCTGTACTTGTCCACATTCCCACCCCCAGCTGGTACTTTGGTGGCGGGTACGGACCAGCTTCCTGCTGCCCTGGAGGCCCGGCATGTAGTCTGAGGGCCAAGGGGAGCTTTGGGGAAAGGATTCAGTAGCAGGTGCCATCAGACTAACCTGTCTTCATTCTCTAGTCCTAGAAAAGGGGTCAGTCAGACAGGGGCGCCAGTGTGTGAGGAGGATGGTGATGCAGGCCTTGGCATCAGACAGGGAGGGAAGGCTCCAGTCACGCCTCGTGGGCGCGGGCGAAGGGGCCGCCCGCCTTCTCGGACCACTGGAACCAGGTACCCGGGTAGTGTGAGATATACTTAGTCTATGACTTGCTTAGAAAAAAAGGGCGAAGAGAGAAGAGAGGGGATTAGAGAGTATGTGGGGTGTCAGGAGGGAGAAGAGGGACCCACACTGACTGGGGAGTGGGCAGGGATCAGAGTGAGGCCCCTGAGAGAGCAGGCTTATGCCTGTGATGGGTTATCAAAGAATGGGCTGAAGAGACCCATGGACGAAGGAGTGGGAAGATTGCTAGTCAAGTATTCTCTCTTCTTATTCTCACTGCCTTCTCCTATCTCTTATTTCTTATTAGAGAAACAGCTGTGCCTGGCCCATTGGGCATAGAGGACATTTCGCCCAGCATGTCGCCAGATGATAAGTCCTTCACCCGTATCGCGCCCCGAGTGCCAGACTCCACCAAACGCGTAGACACGGGTGCTGGTGCTTCACGCCGAAGTGACTCTCCAGAGATTCCTTTCCAGGCTGCTGCTGGCCCTTCTGATGGCTTAGATGCTTCCTCTCCAGGCAATAGCTTTGTAGGGCTCCGTGTTGTGGCCAAGTGGTCATCCAATGGCTATTTTTACTCTGGGAAAATCACACAAGATGTCGGAGCTGGGAAGTATAAATTGCTCTTTGATGATGGGTACGAGTGTGATGTGTTGGGCAAAGACATTCTGCTGTGTGACCCCATCCCGTTGGATACGGAGGTGACGGCCCTCTCGGAGGATGAGTATTTCAGTGCAGGTAATAAAAGAAGCCTCTGCAGAGATTACTGCTCCGGGGCAATCCTCTCCTGCCAGAAATTCTGTTCTTGCAACACTGGTTAATTGCACTGTTGGCTTTTTTGTTGTTCTCCGTTGCTTATTTTTGAATAAACTTGTTATTGCACTGGTTACTTGCACCATTGGCTTTTTTGTTCTCCGTTGCTTATTTTTGAATAAACTTGTTATTTTGGAATAATTCTGTATCTACAGAAAATTTGCAAAGCGCAGGGTACTGATAGTACAGAGTCCCCATATATTTCTCACCCCTTTTTCAACTTTCTCTTAAGTTAGCATTTGTCAAGACTAAGAAACCAACCTTGGCTTATTACTATCAACTAAATTGCAGACTGTATGTGGGTTTCGCCAGCTTTTCCACGTCCCTGTCTGTCTGGGGATCCAGTCCGGGATGAGCACCACATTGCATTGGGTCCTCCGTGTCCTGCGATCGCCTCTCAGCTGTGACAATGTCGGAATCTTTTCTTGTTTTTTATGACCTTGACAGTTTTGAGGAGTACCGGTCAGGTATTTTGTAGAAGATTTGGGTTTGGGTTTGTCTTATGTCTTTTTCCTGATTAGCTTGGAGTTCGGGTTTTTTAAAAGAACGCTGCAGAGGTGAAGTTCCCTGTTCATCACATCGCATGGGGGAGGTGGGTGCGTGACCACCACAGGCCGTCAGTGGTGCCTTAACCTTCAGCCCTGGGGCCAGGTGGTATTTGCAGGTTCCTCCACCGTGAAGTTAGTGCTTTTCCCTTTCCGTTCTCTGTTCCCTCACCGGTGACTTTTAAACTTACTGCCCGCCTTGCTGGGAACGTAGTAGGTGAGTGTGGCAAATACATTGAGATGCTTTTGCTGAAGAAGAATTTTTTAGTGCCTGCACACCCACCACTTGCTTTCTGGTTTGGACAATGTGCCTTTTTATTTTCAAGTGGCCAGTCCCTGTACTAGTGATAGTGAGAGATTTATATTTGTTATGAGTTTCGTGTGCCAGTTCTTTGAATATCTTACCTCTTTTCTGTGAACTAAGTTGGAGATACATGTTGTATTGACTTTGTCATTTGAAATCATCCTTTCTGGGGATTTTTTTGGAACATGAATTAGGATATAATAGGCAAAAATGCCCCCCGACTGAAATCTCTCCAGACTCTTGTGGTTTGAACTCCTGAGTAGTTGGTGTTTGCCCCTTTACTTCAGTGTTAAATGGGCCACTTCGCCTTCGAGTTCTGGCTAACACTTAGCTCTCTGTGGCATCAGTTTGTAGCACATGGGTTGAGGTCTTTTTTGACCTGTGACTTACAGTTTGTATCAGATGCATTCCTTCTTCTTTCAGGTGTAAAGCCACTCTTGGAGCCCACATTTGGCCCTCGTAAGATAGAGACGCTTCTGTGTCAGAGTGAATTATGGATCAAGGGTGGGGATTCTGTGTCCCATTTATTGAGGCTGTGCATAATGTCAGCACTGGTCTGCTGCTAGTTCTAGCTCTTCATTTGTGTGAAGTATATTGTTGGCCTTGGACTTCTTTCTGCTTTTGAGGGGATCTTTGTGATTTATGTGGTGATAGAGATTTAAGCCAGGAGATGAACAGGCAGGAGAGAGAGAGTGATTCTGTGGCACACATAAAGAGAGAACCACAGCCTGTTATCTCCTCTGTACTAATATTTTTTTCCTTGTGGCTTAGGTCTGGGTTTCTTTTAGTCATTCATTCAAGCATAGGCTAGCGAAGAGAACAAATGGATCTTTCTGTTTGTGGGAATGAAAAACTGTTTATATTAATGCCCTGGTTTTATATATGTGTTGTGTTGTGTGTGTGTGTGTGTGTGTGTGTGTGTGTGTGTGTGTGTGTGTATGTATAAATTATTTATTGCTTGATAGAGGGGAGGGAATATTATCTCTTTCATAGGATTGGAAATGGATCTTGCCAAAGATTATGCACTTAGTGGTTGCAGAATTGGGCCTAGGTGCAGGTCCCCTCAATTGTAGCCCAGTTTCCTTTATACCCCACATTGCTTTTCTAACTAACCTAAAGGCCTTACCTTTAAGTTCTGAATCAGCAAGAGCAGGAAAGTAGATAATCGGGAAGTAAGATTAGGCAGGATTTATTTTTTTCTTTGTTCTATCTTTATTTTGATTTTGCTACACTGACATAAACACATAGACACATGCTCTCTCTCTTAGAGTGATGTCATCTTTCACCTATAGCTTAAGAATGATTACTCAGCCTTGAAAGAAGCCAAGAATTAGTAGGCTATAATGGGATAATTAAGAAACCACATGCCATTTCATTTCAAAAACCATTTAAACACCTACAAACCATGAAGGCAGGCTTTAGGAAGATTTAATTTATCTTCACCTGAGGACATGTTTTTCCACTAGAGAGAGAGAGGAAGGGAGAAGGAGAGAGAGAAACATTAATGTGAGAGAGAAACATCCATCTGTTGCCTCCCGTATGTGCCCTGACCAGGGATTGAACCCACCACCCTTTGGTGCACGGGACGACGCTCCATCTAAATGAGCCTCACCAGGGCTAGGAAGCTTTATTTCATAACTAAAGGGTTCCTTCTGCTGGGAAACTTTCCACGTCCCGATGTCAGGGTCCTAGCTACATATGTCCTAAGTGGTGGGATTTGAGATTGACAACTGGGATTTTGTTAAAGCGTAACTTCAGCCCACTGTTGGATCACCTGATTCCCGTACTTAGCCTGTTCTGCGAAGCAAGGCCTTGGTGAGGGGTGCTGGGCAGCCGAAAACAACAGCCAGCTTCTTCATGTTTTCCTCGCCCAGGCGTGGTGAAAGGGCACAGGAAGGAGTCTGGAGAGCTGTACTACAGCATTGAGAAAGAAGGCCAGAGGAAGTGGTACAAGCGCATGGCTGTCATCCTGTCCTTGGAGCAAGGAAACAGACTGAGGGAGCAGTATGGCCTTGGCCCTTACGAGGCCGTGACGCCGCTCACCAAGGCAGCAGATATCAGCTTAGGTGAGACCCGTGCCTCTGGGCTCCTGTGTGTGGGAGGAGTGGCTTCTGGAGCATCCAGCAATCTCCCATAGGCCTTACTGTCCCCTGTGGCTGATGCCATGGCGCCGAGCCGTCCTTTTCTGGAGCCACTGCCTGTCTTTATTTCCGTCCCAGGACCGAATGGTCAGTCGTCAGGTTGTGCTGGCCCCCCAGTTCTGTTGGGGAACACACACGTGTCAGTCATGGCAGAGATGGAAACAGGAAGGATGGTGGCCTTGAAAGGCCTCTGCCCCGGGGGAGGCTGGTGAAAGGTCACGGCGGTGTCTGAGTCAGGCTCTGCCCATCTTCTTGGAGCTCAGGCCTTAGATGGAGAAGTTGACCGACCTTTGGCTTATCCTGTCACAGATAATTTGGTGGAAGGGAAACGGAAACGGCGCAGCAACATCAGCTCCCCAGCCACCCACACTGCCTCCAGCAGCAGCAGCACGACCCCGACCCGGAAGGTCACGGAAAGCCCGCGTGCCTCTGCCGGAGCTGTCTCGGGCAAAAGGAAACTCATCACCTCTGAAGAGGACCGGTCCCCTGCCAAGCGAGGCCGGAAGTCTGCCGCTGTGAAACCTGGTGAGGCTCCCCGGCCTCCTCCCTCCTCCCTCAGACCGTGGCCCAGTGCCAGGCCAGCTGCTGCAGAGAGGGAGCTGGATGGGAGGCACTGTCTCCTCTGTCCTGGCTCCAGAGTTGGAGGCCCTCACCAGCCCACGGGTGCCCCTCAGACAGCTTTCTGCATCCCCTCCCCCACTTCCCAGCAGAGTGCAGTGGGGGTGGATAGAGACAGTCTTGATCGGAAACATCCGTTGACTTCTCTGTAGGTTCTAGGAGGGAAAGGAGAAATACTGAGTTTTAAGCAGATTCAAAATAGGTGACATTTCACCTCTTCAAAAAGGTTGACATCAGTCTTCGGTCTGATCTCTTCCTTTCCCGGCACCATCTTCTACCTCTGGCAGCTGCTCCCTTCTCACCTTCAGGCCCTCAGGCCTGCATCTCCCCTCTCCCGACGGTCCCTCAGACAACCCGCTTCAGCCCTTCATGCTTCTTATTGACAGAGTTCACCCGGCTGCTGCTGACTGGGCCTCTGCTGGGAGGCAGCCCAGCCTCTGTGGGGTGCGGGAGGCAGAGGTCCAGGCCTCAGCGCCTGCCCGGAGGGAGCTCAGTCCGCAGAGGAGGAAGTTGATGGTGGGTTCATGGTCCTGGCAGCAGAGCTGCTTTTGCTTCCTGTGTATTTGAGTTGTGTCACCTCCGCATCTGTTAACACCTCTGCTGAGCTTCAGGGTGTGTGAAGCAGGGGCGCAGTGCTGCATACATATCACCTCATAGCATCCCCATGAGGGGCAGGCGCTAGCGTTCCCCTTCCAGTTAAAGCACCTGAGGCACAGAGAAGTCTTCCGAGGTGATCCAGAGTTCAGACGCAGGCCAGCTGGCTTTGAAGTCCAGGCTCATACGTGCTCCGTCACCCTGTGCTCTTGCTGCTGGTTTTATTTTAGGGAGGCATGACCTGTCTGTCATCTTAGCCTCCTAATGAGCCTACGATTCAGCTTCTCCAAGTCAGGTACTCATTTTCTTCAAGGATTTATTGGGTGCACTCGGAGCATGGGTGTTCCGGGAGTCCTGCACTGGCTGGGTCACTTCCCTCCCCCCAGGTGTTGGAAACTGGCACAGTTGAAGCAGGCTGTTTTGATGTGGCTCCATCAACGTGTAAAAAATACATTCACTACCAAGTATTCTATGCACCGTTTTGGTGACATCAGGGTTTATCTTTTGGGGACATTTCTTGGTAATAAAAAAGTGGATTCATTTATGAAAACAATGTATACATTGTCACGACTGTGTAAAATATATAAGTAAGTTTTGCATGCTGAGTTTTGTTCTAGGTTGTTGGCCATAGGAATGAATGGTCTTTGGTGAAAAGTTCATCAGGGCATTCCTACCCACCCGTCATGCCCTGGCCATGGTTTATATCCATTTGTAACTCTGCCTCTGTCTCTCTCAGGTGCGGTGGGGGCAGGAGAGTTCGTGAGCCCCTGTGAGAGTGGAGACAACATGGGGGAGCCCTCCACCCTGGACGAGCACAGAGGGCCTTTGCCTCTCAACAAGACCTTGTTCCTAGGCTATGCCTTTCTCCTTACCATGGCCACCACAAGCGACAAGCTGGCCAGTCGCTCCAAACTGCCAGACGGTCCTTCAGGAAGCAGTGAGGAAGAGGAAGGTAAGGCCCTAGGGAGACCTGGGGGCTCTGCCACCTGCACCTCCTCATTTCCATTCACGTTATGTGCCTGGTGGTCCCCAGCCGTCTGTAGAGGAGGCAGGACAATTGGCAACTGGGGCCTTGGTCAGGAAAAATTAATATAACCCTGATTCTTGGTTTATAGACTATTTTCACAAAATTCTCCTTAGTAAGTGGTTTCTCAAAACAATTCCTGTTAGGCAGATGGGAGATAGATCTTTTCATCTGTTTTACAGATGAGGAAACAAGCTTGGAGGTTAAATAACTGCTTTCTGTCCACAATAATGGTAGGTTTGGGACTAGAACCCAGTGTTCATTCTATCCACTACAGTCATCCAAGACAGGCTTCTGGATCCCCGTCTGTGTTCTAGGGACAACTGCCAGAGGAAACCCACATGGGGGCAAGTTCATTTCTTGAGGTCTGTGTAAGACTGGGAATATGGGGTGCCCAGGGCCCCGGGTGACTTCAGAGAAACTGCTTCTAGGCCTTTCAACTCCTCTTCCTCTCTTCAACCTTAAACTAAATCAGTACGTTGTATTTCTGTGTTGTCTGCTACTTAGGGTTGGAGTGAAGGCTTCAGTGGGGAGAGGTAAAGTTATTTCAACTGTCTGTGTGTGATCTAGGAGAGGAAATGGACAGGTACAAATGTATATAACTTAATGTAAGTAATTGGCGGCAGTATCTGAATGTAGCTGTGAAAGCTCAAGGTCCAAGTGGAATGATGTTTTCTAAAGGTTCAAGTTCTGGCTAATGTTGAGTCTTACAAAAGGGAATCAAATTAGGGAACCTGGTGATGGTGAGATAGCACCACTGCAGGTTTGTGATGGTTGGCATTTCAGGTGTGTGGGTGACTCTTTCCTAATTAACCAAAACTGTGTCTTAGCAACTGCAGCCGCGTGGGCTCTGCACAGGGACGTGGGAAGGGTGGTCAGGAAGTTGCAGTTAAGGTTTATGCTCTGGAAGGTGCTTAAACAGAGTCGTCAGTGTATAGGCTGTCAGGTGTGGGAGTTTCAAGGTTAAGTATATACTAAGCCTCGTTTGTCAGACAGAAGTCAGGTAGGTACAATGGGAGATAAGGTGTGTGAGGACTTTCCTAGCCAAGAATGTGGTTTTACTTGGATCATAAGTCCCTTGAGGATTCTGAGAAGAGGTTTGTCATGGCATCAAAAGTGTTTGTGGTCTTGCTTTATTTTGCTTTCACAATATTACTGGACTTTAGTTTTTATTCTCCAACACACTCCTCAACCCTTCCCTGGACCAGGACTTCACAAGGCAGCTTTGTAGATGTTTTATTTGTTGGTATATCATGGTCAAGAAAGCTAGTTTTGGTATGAATTGCGACTGTCCAGTTCCTTAAAAACCTGTGAGCCTGTGTGAGATCTTATAAACTCAACCCATAAAAACCCCTTCTATTCTCCCTTGCTGGGACAGCAAATGTTTTTAATCCCATCCTGTAACCAAGAGTGAGGAGAGGGAGGCCTTGTGTAAATGAGGAGGAATTTGGACAGTTTTTTAGAGGGATCGCCAGGTTTCTCATGGAAATTGTGGTCATGGTGCAAATGTCTGCTTTATGTTGCTCTTTCATCCTTGGACATTCCCCCACCTGTACCAAAACCCTTGATCTTTTTGGCATAACAGAATGTCTAGAGGTTCCTCAATCTCAAGAAGCCTAGAGACACCTGCACTAAAATGACCCTCTGTAGTAGTTTTCAAAAAACTATGTGATATGTTTTGCAAATAAATGGGAATCTCTTTGATGCCAGGAGCTCAGTAAAATATTTGAATTTAACTTGAGACATTTATTAAATAGCTAAGAACATTGAACCCTGTCTTGGTAGGTGGCATTCCATTGGGGACCCATCAGCCACAGGGTGTGACTCGAGTTGGTTTTATTTAGAATCTTTATCCTTGATTTAAATGAGGGGATTAAAAACCTATTCATTTTAGCCTCTGGTTGGGCAGGGTCACTTAAATCCAAACGAATTCAGAAACATTAGAAAAATGGACTGCCTAGACCTAGGTAATATTTGATCACACAAATGCAAGGAAATACGAGTGGTAATTAAACAGGTCAAGGCTAGACACAGTGCTGGGTTAAGCAGACGTAAAACAGAAGTCCTGAGAAAAGTAAAGGACCTCCGCGGGGACTCGGCAGTGGAGTGGTTGGCACTGAAAATGTGACATGATATATTCCGATGGGTCAAAGGACAGTGACAAAGCTGAGAAGTACTCCTTTTAGAATTTCCAGTATTCTTTCATTTTGAGAAAAATGTGGAGAATGCTGAATCAAGAAAAGAGCAATAAAAGTGAATAGGCTGGCCAATCAGACCTACTCAAGGTGTAGAGGCCCGAGTTTGGGGAGCTCCAGCAGGCAGGGCGGGCACCTGAGGGGGAGCCATCGCTGCAGGGGTCTGCTGGGAAGGGGAATGGTCTTGGCATTGAACTTCTATGCATTTGGTTGGGGTTTTTATTTGTGATAAGTATGTTGGCACTTAATTTCACAGAAACCCGAATTAACTAAAATCTCTAATGTCTTGCTTTTTTCTTTTTTTTTAATGTGTTATTTATATATGAGAGGAGCAGATGACAAGAAAACAAGCTCAAATTAGATATTTGGTCAAAAGAAGCGATTTCTAATTGCCTAGGGTCATTACAACTTCAGCCTCATCTCTCATAACTTCTACTTCACCCTCAAGACTGTAGAGCAGTCATTGATGTTCAGTGTCCTGAGGTACTTCAAGATCATCAAAGGTAGATAGTTTTCAATAAAAAGGTTGAACAGGATTTTCGGCTAATCTTCACTTAATCTTTTAAATTTTAAAAACCCTACTTTGAGCATTCTGGTTCATCAGTGTTTTAGTGCACAAGGGGTAAAACAGCTGAAGGGAGAATTGGAAGGCTTTGTTATAAGAAGTGCTAACTAGCTATTCTCCACCAAAGGCAGAATTAGGACAACGGGCGTAGTTTGAAGGAGACATAGGGCAGACATGAGGAAGAGCTTCCTGATGGTGAGGTTACTCACACTGGAACGTGTCACTACGGGAAGTGATTGCGTCCATCCCCCATCAACAGTCTGATGACTCTGTCTCGGTGCAGAAATGCTCGATGTTTGTAGGTCTGGGACCTACCTCCGTTCTCATCTTCCCTGCCCCTCCTGTTGTCCTTTTGGCAGCACTTTATGGGCCTCAAGACAGATCTCTTTCTGAGCCATGGGGAAGCCCTTGAGCCGTCTTTGGGATATAGTGCTCTGGAGATAGCTGGGGAGGCAGAGGGGGCAGTAAGAGGCAGGCATAAAGTAGCAAATAAGAAACCAACTAGTAGTAATTGTTATCTTGGTTGTCTGTTTGTTTTTATATATAGAATTTTTAGAAATTCCTCCTTTCAACAAGCAGTACACAGAATCCCAGCTTCGGGCAGGAGCTGGCTATATTCTCGAAGACTTCAATGAAGCTCAGGTGAGGAGTTTCTTTGTGAAGCTTCCCAGGGCGCAGTGATGGAGAGCACCTGCTGCACTGAGAAGAGGCCCAGGAGGGACAGTAGCCAGAGATTTCAGGAACTGGGAAACGGCCAAAAGGTTGTTGCATAAAATAGAATTTTTACTGTGTACAAGGAAGAGAAGTTAGAGTCTTGGGTTAATCTGTTGGGACAAAGCAGATTAAAATTTGTGTTTAATAGAAATCCTTGTTACAATGTTTCTGATCCTTTGCCTGAAATGCTGGATACATGGAGTTAGGTTGTCCCTTCAGGATTTAGGCCCCCAGAAAGCTGCAGGTGAGGCAAGGAGAGCCCCTGGGCCTTTCATTGAGGAGAGACCTTGGGCAGGACAGGCTCAATCATAATTTGGATCCTTGAACCATATGGGGTTACAGGGGGCTGACCTTTCACGCAGTGGAAAACGTACATGTAACCAGTCGAATCCTCCCCCTGGATTCCCAAGAGCAGAGTTGACCTTTGAACACGGATTTGAACTGTGTGGGTCAATTGAAAAAATCCGTAAGTGGACCCATGCCATTCAAACCCATGTTGGTCAAGGGCAGCTGTATTGGGTGTTCAGATCTGTTCTCCATGACATGGACTGTTTGGGGGCTTTGCATAGACATCACCAGACCCATCAGTTCTTCTCCTTTTCTTCCAGTGTAACACGGCTTACCAGTGTCTCCTGATTGCCGATCAGCATTGTCGAACCCGGAAGTACTTCCTGTGCCTTGCCAGTGGGATTCCTTGTGTGTCTCATGTCTGGGTCCATGACAGTTGCCATGCCAACCAGCTTCAGAATTACCGCAATTATCTGCTGCCAGCTGGGTACAGCCTTGAGGAGCAGAAAATTCTGGATTGGTGAGTATTTAAGAGCCCACCTAGAATGGTGGAAAGGAAGGCAACAGCTTCGGGAGGACAAGAATCTAGAGAGTAAATATTTCTAGAAACTGGAATGATCACACGATAAATTACAGACTTTGAATAGGTTTGAGATTACTTAAGCAGTTCACCTAGTTTACTTCCTTAGGGTACACTGTTTAGAGACCTTTTGAAAATGTGTGAGCATTTCCATGTCGGTTCAATATTCTCAACCTATAAGGTTAGGGGACTAAGTTTTAAGTAAGGCACTTAAAAATGTACTAGTAGGCTTAGGTCATAGCTGGTTTGGCTCAGTGGATAGAGCATTGGCCTGCAGACTGAAGGGTCCTGGATTTGATTCTGGTCAAGGGCACATACCCAGGTTGCGGGCTCGTTCCCCAGTGGGGGGCGTGGAGGCAGCCGATCAATGACTTTGTTTCATCATTGATGTTTCTGTCTCTCCTTCTCCCTTCCTTTCTGAAATCAATAAAAAAATTTTTAAAAAGTAGGCTTAGGAGCATGATTTGGCTTATTCCTGGGCCCAGGACAAACATGGAAATGGAAGGGGTGGATTAGAAGACCACAATCCCAGAGAATTGTTCACAGAAAGAGGGAAGGAGTGTGGTGCCCAGATGCAGGGGTTTCTAAAGCATCCAGATGTACCTCAGTCCCTTCGTAGAAGGGCTGTTGTTATTATCTATCATGCGAAGACTCCTTCCAATTCCAAGGTGCTGTGTCTCTGCCTCCTTCATAGGCAACCCCGAGAAAACCCTTTCCAGAATCTGAAGGTACTCCTGGTTTCAGACCAACAGCAGAACTTCCTGGAGCTCTGGTCTGAGATCCTCATGACCGGGGGGGCAGCCTCTGTGAAGCAGCACCATTCAAGTGCCCACAACAAAGGTACCTGGAAAGAATGTGTGTGTGGTTGTTGCTCCAAGGATATCCTTAGACCCATAGCAGTGAAGCCTTGTGGTCTGTCTCAGTCCTGATGATAGCTACACGGGTAAGGTTAACCTAAGAGAAGCAAAGCACCACCTTCAAGGGGTGAGCCAACATGAGTGAAGCACTGGGCTGTGCGTGCTCCGATTGGTGTCCAGTGGTGCATTTGCTAAACGTTTCTGTAAGGTCTGCATTCAGGGATAACTTCACATTTGGTTGTGATCAGTAGCACGCTGTGTTTGACATACAGGGTTTTAGTTTGGGCACATCTGGCTTTTTAATGGAGGGTTAAATTGAGTCTCCTTTCCTTGTTCACCTTCCCCTGCTTCCTGCAGATATCGCTTTAGGGGTCTTTGACGTGGTGGTGACGGACCCCTCGTGCCCGGCCTCGGTGCTGAAGTGTGCGGAGGCATTGCAGCTACCGGTGGTGTCACAAGAGTGGGTGATCCAGTGCCTCATTGTGGGGGAGAGAATTGGATTCAAGCAGCATCCAAAATATAAACACGATTATATTTCTCACTAAGGATACTTGGTCTTACCGGTTTTATTCCTTGCTGTTGTGGAGATTGTGTTTTAACAAGGTTTTAAATGTGTCTTGTGTGTAATTGGATTCTTTGCATGGATCTTGTATATAGTTTTATTTGCTGGACTTTTATGATAAAATAAATGTTGAATCTCTTTGGTTGTAGTAACTGGGATTTCTTCATCCACTTCTTTGAGCTTAATCTCAGAAGAAGCAGTAAGACAAACAGTACCTTCTCTGTGGTTTTCAATAAGCTTGTTCACTGTAGGAGGACAGCCAGGCAAGGAAAATAGCAAGGAGTGACTTTTAAGTTTTCTGTAGCTTCACTGTCAAAAGGTCATCCTGGGATGTCTAAAATTCACTATATCTAAAAAATAAATTTTACAGTAGGTCCAGGTTAATAGTTGTGCCAAAAGTTGAGTGAAATTCAGCATAGTTCTGAGTTTCCTGGCAATTAAAAAATATCTGTCTTCTTAGAGTTGCACTCAGCAAACTGACCTGTGGGTACTGTGTTCTCAGAGCTAAAAGGCAAAAGGACCAATTGCTGTGAATGAGCAGTGACTTTCTTCAGGGATCAACACGAGAAATAGTGACAACAACTTGGAAACGTTATAGGTACTAGTCACAGGTACTAAATTTCATTACTATCGTCACAGATGCTGGAGGTTGTTCCTTCCCTACCCGGAGCATCATCCCTGTTGATATCTTCGATCTGTAAAATGGGGGCCAAAAATATTTTTTCTGCCAAATAGTAAACATTTTAGGTTTTGTGGGCCATTTCGTGTGTCACAGCTACTCACCTTTGCCATGATGGCATGAAAGCAACCACAGACCATGGGTAAACGAATGGAGAGGGTGTGTAACAGTAAAGCTTTATTTATAAAAACAGGCGGCAGGCGATGGTCTGCTAGCCCCGGCTCCAGGGGCAGCAGTGGAAGAGGTCATCTTTAGCTGAAATTGCAGGGAATAAGGGTGGTAGAGTATGTGGTAGATGAAGATGTGAGGACCAGACTGAGTGGCTACAAACTGAAGCCAGAATACTGCATTCTTTTTTGGTTTAAAGGAAATTATTCGATGAATATTTATTTTCATTCACAATGATATAAATATTAGTGATTACTAGTGATGGTTGGGCTCCTAAAATGGGATAATTCTAATTTTCAGTATGTGAAATCTAACAATTTGACCTCATTTTTTTTTTAAGGAACTTTTTCTTTGTTAAACAATACTTTAAATACATTGTCAATAGCTAGTTTTGTCCTTTTACCAGTCTGAAATAATTGGAAGTTATTGGTAAAATTCTTCAGATTCACAGTTTTGAAAATCCTTAAGGATGGAACAGTCTCTCTTACCTGGTGCCTTCCTGGCTCAGTGGTAACATCCAGCAGCTGACCTATTTGTAAATATAATTCCTTTTTCACACTGGCCACAAATATTTCACTTTCTGATATGTGATTACTTTCTGCTGTGTTTCTTGCAGCTTGAACAGTACTTAGGCACATAGTAGGTGCTCAGTAAATGAACTTATCTGACAAATGTCCTCAATGGAATGGACCTTGCATGGTCAGCAGAGGGAGAGTTGATGCCACATGTCCTCCTTTGTGGGCAAGTTCAGAACTCCCTAAAGGGGGCAGACCCTTCCACATGGGAACAAGGGAAGGATCTGTACTCTTGAATGTTCAGTAATCGCTTCTAGGGCGAAAGGTAGAGCCATCTCAGTAGTTTGCAGATATTTGGTGAGTGGCTAGAGAATGGGATATTGGTTTTGAGTCTTCTGTTAAAGGCGGAACGCAACGGGGATTTGTTATTTTAGTTTGTGAACCAGAAATGTTCACATCCCGAAACTAGAAAAAAAGGAGAAAAAGGAAACACCTCATTAAACATGCTTTGCTAAGATTTTCTTCACAGAAATATGAATCAGGGTAACTTGTGATCTAGATAATGTCATCTTAAAACTCAAAGTTTCTCTGACTCCTGCTAAAATTGCTTAGGAAAATATGCTTGACATTTCAGAGAGAGAAAGGAGAATCAAGTGCTTTTTAAAATGGGACAGACCTGAGTGAGACCAACAACCACTGCAACGCAGTATTAGATTTAAGAAGTTTAGAGTTAGCAGGGGCGATCCTCTGCTTGCACAGACTCGGAAGCTGCACAGCTAGTTAATGTCAGAACTGGGAACTGAACCCATGCTGCTTCCCAGCATGGCAATACACAACCTAGCCAAGAACTTAAAACCCATCTCAGCCTAGGAGTTTAGTCTTTTACTATGATGATGACTTTCACTGGGAAATATCCATTAAAATTATTAAAGATGATCAGACACAGCCCTCTCTCTCTCTGAGCCTTCGTTTCCTTGTTTATAAAATGAGGATATATGGATTAGAACAGGGGTGGGAAGCCTTTTTTCTGCCAAGGGCCATTTAGATATTTATATTATTTGCAAGCCAAACAAAATTATCAGCTTAAAAATTAGCCTGCTATATTTGGTCAAACATTTATCTCACGTCTAATGCCTTGGCAGGGCCAGACCAAATGATTTTGTGGGCCTTATACGGCCCACGGGCCAGACGACCCCATCCCTGGTTAGGTAATAGCTAAAGCCTGCTTCCAGCTTTGGAATTCTACAACTGGTCTTATAAAAGCCACATACATAGTCCGCTGAGTTCCCCAGGGGTTGTTCCTACCTGCCCAGAGTTCCACCAGCCTGGGTGTAGTATTTGTTATAATCTAGTCGTAACAGTAGTTGAGCCAAATCCGAGTTGATTTGATGATTACGGACACTGGAGAGAATCTTGAATAGGAGTGAAGACTGACGGCTAAAGCCCTGCAGAGAGAAGGACTCAAGTTGCCATTCCTCTTGACTCACCAACTATCCATGTGGAGAGGGGACGGGCTGTTCCTTGGGAAAAGCCCTGCTCAGAATTCTATGGCACCACCTGGCCTTCCCACATGCCCCTTTCTCTTAGCTCCTGAAATGCCTTCGTAGTGCTGAGTCCACAGAACTCGGACTTCCTATGGAAGTCCTCTCATCCTCAGTAGGAACTTCGTAGCCAGCTTCAAATTAATATGTTCTGTCGTGTACTGGGGCTGTGGAGAGCCTGTGCGTTTTGTTACAGGAGATCATTATAATCTCCGTGAGATAGAGAGTCGGTTGAAGGAAGTAAGGAGCCTGGCCATGAGAGAGTGAGAGCAAAGCCGATGCCTATTGGTGGGCTGAATAAACTATCCAGGGCTGACCTATTTTTGAATGCCGAGGCAGCACAAAATTACCTGCTTCAAAATCAACCAGTAACGTTTTAAATTTGTAAATCTTGTCATTTATTTCTGTGTGTATGTATGGGGAATGCTTTATTGCCTCAAAGGGAAAGATATGGTTCCCATTGGCAAAGCCATCTCTATCCTTTGGACAGGGCTGCCCACTGCCACTGGCCAGGCCACTCACCTTCACCAGGATGCGTAGCTGGGCGACCCCACGTTCATCCAGGGGGCCCAGGTTCTGACTGACCAGCGAGCAGAAGCTATGGCAGAGATCTAGAATTTCATTCAGGCAGTGAAACACCTATACAGGAAACAAGGTTGGCATTAGGAAAAAGGAGATCTGTGAAATTAAACATTTTGGAAAATCTAAGAACTAACTTACTCTCATGCTCCCACATCTGACCTTAGGAGTGAGAATGTCATGTGTAAGTCCTGCCAACTACTCCAAACGCAACACGTGTAAAACAAACCCCTTCCTGGCAAAGATGCTATTGCTCTCTTAGTCGCCCCTGCACAAAACCTCCACACTAGCCAATTAAACCAACCAGTCACCGTTTCATGGACCCACCGTGCGTGCTCCTGCCTTGAGCTTGGCTTTCAGTGTTGCTCCCTGTGCCTGGGACACTCTTCTCCTAATACCAGGCCCTGCTCCTCAGTGGAGCGCTTCCTTCCTACTGTAGCCTTTAGTGACCCCCTAATTCTCTCTCCTCTATATTATCTGTACTATTCGGTTCGTGTTTGTTCAGCCCATCTATGTTGTTACTGATTTGTGTGTGTATGTATGTCCTGTTTCTCCAACTAGATTGTGAGCTCCTTAAGGGCAGAGCCATGACTTATACCTCTTTGTATCCCTAGTGCCTTGCATACAGTAAGCACTCAATAAATATTCAGTGATGACTACCTGCTCTGAGAGTCTGCTTTCCCCAAGGATGCACTCATGCCATACAAAGACAGCATACCTGTCACAGTGGTTCTTGGTGGCTTTCAATTCACAGAACCCTTTGGAGTGTATTTACATGACTCACTCCCTTAGTGCAGCAACATTAACAGCCCCAAACCAGGACAAAGAGGAGTCTGCAGTGCTTGTGGTGTGGCACAGCTCACATCAGAGATAAAGGGTAACCGTTACAGTATAACCTACAAAAGGTCATTTCAATCTTTTTTTTTTTTTTTTAATTCTGGAATTAGAATCAGCTTGTGAGCTTTAAAAAAAATATTTGTACCACCTGTCCGGCGTGGCTCAGTGGTTGAGCGTCGACCTATGAACCAGGAGATCACACTTTGATTCCTGGTCAGGGCACATGCCCTGGTTGTGGACTCAATCCTCGGGGTGAGAGGGGGGGCCTGCAGGAAGCAGCCCATCAGTGATTCTCTCTCATCATTGATGTTTCTATCTCTCTCTCCCTTCCTCTCTGAACTCAAGAAAAAAATATTTTAAAAATAAATACTGGTACCTGGGTCCCACTCCAGGGACTCTAATTTAAGTGCTCTGGGCCTCGTTTTTTAAAGTTCCCAGGTTCCCATGTGGATCCAAAGTTGAGAATAACTTCCCTGAAGGAGACATACATACATACATACATATGTGTGTGTACATATATACACTCATATACATGGAGAGGGAGACACTCACGACTCCAGTTGTCTGTGAAAACAACTTTCAAACACTGATTGATCCTTATCCAAAGATTTCTAAACTTGGACCAGTGGCTCAGTTGGTTAGAGCATCATCCTGAAATACCAAGGTTGCAGGTTCAATCCTCGGACAAGGCACATACAAGAATCAGCCAGTGAATGCATAAATAAGTGGGACAACAAATCATTGTTCACCTCTCTCTCTCCTCCTTCCCCCCTCTTGCTAAAAAGAAGTCAATACTAGAAAAGTAACTTCTATATGCTTTTTGTTGGTCTTTCTGTGGTGTCAGAAAGGTTTTTTAAATTTCTTGAAATCCTTCCTTCTGAGGGTTAAACCCATATTTTGTCATCTATATATAGCTGCTCACCACACCCTATGATATATTTAAGAGATGCAAAGACATTTAAGTTCCCTTTTAACATTCCCTTTCATTTTGCTTTATAAGTTGTTAAAAATGGAGGGTAAACAATTACTTAATGATAGTCCCATATCCTGGCAACTCCAAGTGGCTAAGGAGACATTCAAGCTAGAAGCAGTCTGAGAAAACCAATCAGTCCTACTTACAGGTTTCAACAAGATAAAGGACTGAGCCAGCAAATTGCTTAGGAAGTGGTCGTGAGCCAATCGAATGCTTTCAAAGTCTCTGGTAGAGTTGATTTGATGAAGCAGCTGTGAGAACTGAGACTCCAGCACATCTACCTGGTAGACAGTTACACAAATAATTACAGCAGCTTGCATATTCTGAGCACTCAAGGACAGTAATGCCTGACAGGAAGACACAGAAGCTCCCTGCCCCCACCCATCTTTCTCCTATCGAAACCACTTTAAGGCTGACCAAAGACACCCTTAGAGAACCAGCCTTGTAGAAAGTTATCTGCCTAATTCTTCAGCCTCCAGTCTTGGCAGATTCCCCACCTGACTGCCTGCCCCAGCCCAATCCCCTCCTGCCACACCCCCTCCACTGACTGACTTGGTTATGTCCTACAGGATTCCAGAAGTTACAGCAAACTAAAAATAATGGCCAGGTCAACAATAAATACTGCACTGTTGATAGGACCCTAACCCCTCTTTTTCTTTCATTTATTTTCACTTTCCTCAAAAATGCCCCCAAGAAACAAGCCCATTGATAAAATCGTGAATTTTCTCAAACCCCAGTGTTTCACCAAACTCCTGCCAACGTCCCGGACTTCTCTTTGTACCCCTTCCTTCTCCTCCGTCAGCACAGACCTGGAGGTAATACTGAAGATTGTCCACCAGGAAGGCCATGTGATTTCTCAGGCGCCACTTGACTGCGTCGGTCTGGTTGGATTTGAGGTGCTTGCGCTGCATCTGCAGGGCCCAGCAGTGCTGCAGTTCAGCTTGTACCCGGCGCACACTCAGTAAGTACTTGAAAACTACGTTGTACCTGGGACAGAAACACCAGGCTATGCAAGGTGAAAACTTCACTCCCCGCCCCATCCCTCGACAGACCCCAGCACTTTGTGCCACCTGCCCCTCCCCAAAAAGGCAAGAAGGAAATAAGAATGGCTAGAGATGGGGACAAATAAAATTATTTGATGGACTGTTACATAGCCATAAAGTGAACTTCAGCTGTACAACACAACAAAACGACTCCCAGTAATATTATCATTTTGAATAAAAAGGTAAATCTCAAAAAATTACATAGTATAGTCTTATACCCTTTTTTATAGTGTTTAAAACAACTACATAGGAAAAAGTATATACTTTGGGGGAATATATTTAGATGTTATAAAACTAAACATAGATATGTGATAGAAAACATGGAATTTAGGATAGTGGTCGCTTTGGGATGCGGGAGGCAAGAGGGCAGGACTGGGAAGGACCACATAGGTAGATGGAAATTATTGTCAGTGTTCTAGTTTTTGTGCAGGGAAGTGGTTTTATGATGCGCATGTGTGTGTGTGTGTGTGTGTGTGTGTTTGAGTGAGAGTATGTGTGTGAGAGAGTGTGTGTATGTGTGTGAGAGAGAGTGAGTGTGTGAGTGAGAGTGAGAGTGTGTGTGTGTGTGTGTGTGTGTGAGTGAGTGAGAGTGTGTAAGAAAGAAGAACCCCTGGTCTTTCAAGGACCCATAGGAAGAGTATGTTAGGATCCAAGGATTTTGGTTAATATGATTCTCTGTCCCTGAAGCCCAAAGAGAAGATAAAGTTGAGGGCTCCCCTCATTGAGATCCCCTGCAGCAAGCTCAGGGGCTAACTGCCTATTGCTGAACCCTGTACGGAGAAGACACATGGGATGAGCAGCTGATTTCTGGTGGAACTGCGTATATTTACCTATTCTAGGTAGGCGTGCAGAAGACAATCCAATTCCATTTGGTTTTTTAAAAAATTACCTATTTCTAGTGGAACAACATATTGAAAATAGTTCACCTTGTTTGGATTCTGATTTGAGTAAACCATAGAAAACATTTTTTAGATAATTGGGGGAATTTCAATGTGGACTGGATATCAGACAAGAGAGAATTTTATTGGGTATAATAATGGCATTGTGGTTGTGCTTATAAACATCTTTTGAATTGCATAATGACAGTGAATGACATGTCTGGGATTGCTTTATAGACTCCAGCAAAAAAAACCCACACAAAATAAGTCCCATAATGTTGCTGGTTACTGAAGCTGGATATGTGTACATGGGAGTTCACTATAGTCCATAGGAGATTTTCAAAATAAGAAGTTTAAAAATACCTCTGAGTTTGATTTCTTTAAGGGCATATCAAGTGAGGAGGTGAGCGGACCGTGGGGCTGTGGGCTCTGAACCTGCCACAGAATCTCCCCCGCTGAACAAGCCTTATCTTTTCCAGTTTATGTCTAATCTCTCACTCTAAGCTTCTCTACCCAAAAGTAAAGCAGGTTGTGAACAGGAAGAGGGAGGAATAGAGAGGCCCTGCTGTTCATTTGTTTCCCCTACTAGCCTGAGCATGACCACGTCCATCCTCCAGCCAGGCCAGGGGCCAGCGGCAGAACCTGTCACAGGATTTGGGATATTCCTGAAACGGCTTGGGGATGGATTTCAGAGGCCATCACCAGTCAAATATGCTTCTGCTTCCTTTCTCTAGGCAGCGGTTCTCAACCTGTGGGTCGCGACCCCTTTGGCGGTCGAACGACCCTTTCACAGGGGTCGCCTAAGACCATCCTGCGTATCAGATATTTACATTACGATTCATAACAGTAGCAACATTACAGTTATGAGGTAGCAACGAAAATAATTTTATGGTTGGGTCACAACATGAGGAACTGTATTTAAAGGGCCAGAAGGTTGAGAACCACTGCTCTAGAGCTCTAGGCTCCCTCTGGTTCAGGGATGTTAGGTCCTGATGAAGCTGAGCAACAGCACTTGGCAGGCTCTCAGGGTAAAGACCAGGTGGATCCAAGAGTCTTCCCACCTGGAGTGACGCCCCTTCACTCCACCCCCAGCGGGCTGGGCTGCCCCACTGCCTCTCCCTGGGGATAAGGAGGTGATCTTCTCCAGTGGCTAAAGTCCACAGCAAACGCTCGAGCTTAGAAAGTCTTCCCAGTAAATAAATAGTCACAGAAGTCAAGGAGGAACTGGGTCAGCCTGAGGGATTACCCAGGGCCAGGCCCATGTGGGGCAGGGACTGCGTGTCCCAGGGGTCAAACTGCTTGTTTTGGCATTAAAAACGCACATGAACCTTTCATAGTTTTAAGGGTTTGACCCTCCCTCTCATTCCAGTCCCCACCACTCCCCACTTCTCAGGTCAGTGGCTTCACTTACTGTTTTCTGTGCAGCCCCTCAAGGCATCTGAGTTGAAACCTCTGATTTACAGGGTGGCTACTGTTCTCCCACCAATTCTATTCCTGCTTCCTTCCCTTGGAAGTAAGGTGGGTCTTAACAACCTGCGAGAAACTTGGAAATACTCACTTTTCCAGGACAGCAGGTGTGAAGAGAATGTGCAGTGGCCATTGCACTTTGTAGGAAAGACCTAGGGCTGCCCAGCCCGATGCAGGGGCTTCCCGAGGAGAGGTTTCCCGGGGAGGCCCGTCCCTGGCCTGAGCAGCATCTGTCAAGAAGAGGAGGAAGGATGTCTAGATTAGACTTTAATCTAGAACTAGAGATCAACGGCGAGTAGCATTCAGGAAATGAGTGCTCCCTCAGCCCGCAGTGTCAGAAGCACAAAGGGGACTTGCAGAGGCAAGGAACTGTTCGTGTGAAGTTCTCTTAGGAGGTTTTTATAAAATGTGAACTAGCTGGTTTCTAAGGTCCAAAATGCTATGGCTTCTGTGGAGGTAGGTGGAAGCAGAGGTAGCAGAACTGATGATGAGCAGCAGGAACAGAAAGATGTACAACAGAATGCCTACCTTTGTGCTCCTTCCCATGGTACTCAATCGTCAAGTGCAGCAGAGGGAGGAGGTTGTCATCGTCTAGCAACACCTTGTGTGCTGACTGCTGGAAGGCCACGTTCACGTCTGCAAGAAAGAACATGGGCTGACATGGGTGCTTGGCTACATAACAAACCCAGACTTCCGCTTCCCACCTCCCCCAGCTGCCGAAAACAAACAGTAGGATGCAATAGACGTCGGTTGCTTTTGCCTGACTAGCATGCGTTCCTCCTCCTCTTGCTGGTAACAGCATTCTGATTTTCCTTGGAGAATCACCCTGCCCAGGGTAATCCATGCAGTTCCAGTGGGGTTGACAATACCTGATCCTAGGGGCTGGCAGGGGACTCGGCATGATCAAATGGAATATGATACTCTACCTTGATATACTATTTTGTTTAGGGGTCTGAACATGACCCAAGCCAGGCCAATTAAGAGGCTTTCAGATGCTGAGTGAGTACAGCTGTGTGTGTGTGCGTGTGTGTGTGTGTGTGTGTTTTTCACTGGAGGCCATCCTGCCACCATACAGAACAGGCCTGTCTGAGAAGAAAGGCAGAGGTAAAGATGGAATGATACCAAAACCTGAAAGTGTCATATGAGCCATTAGCTCAAACTCAGCCTAAAGCCATCATACTTCTGACCTTTTCAGTCATAAGAATCAATAAATTATTTTCTCCTCTTTAAGTGAGTTTGAATCGGGTTTTCTGATATATGCAACCAAAAAAGTCCTATATAAGTGTAGTGGACATCTATTGTTTTATAGAGCTAGAAAAATAGTAACTCTGTC